>NC_092357.1:39962015-40314184 GCF_963676685.1 Mytilus edulis | reverse complement strand
CTGTATTAAGAAGTTAAAAAAGGGAAAATCTGGAGGTCCTGATTTGATAATTAATGAATTTCTAAAGGTGTGGTCAAACACTCTAGTTTTACTTTTGACCAAACTTTTTAATAAGATACTTAACTCAGAAAAATTCCCCAAAATTTGGAACATTTCTCTAATGACATCAATTTATAAATCTGGTGACCCATCTGATTGTGGGAACTATAGAGGTATAAGCATAACAAGCTGTCTTGGTAAAGTCTTTACATCCATTTTACAAAAACGACTTAGTGATTTTCTTGAAACACATAATTTATTATTTTCAAATCAAGGTGGTTTTAGAAAAAAATTACAGAACTGTAGATCATGTCTTTATTTTAAAAACAATAATAAACAAATATTTGTTTAAATGTAAAAAGAAACTATATGTGTGTTTTGTAGATTTTAAAAAGGCTTTTGACAGTGTCTGGAGATCAGCTCTGTTCTTAAAATTACAAAATAAAGAAATACAAGGCAAATATTATAATATACTGCATGACATGTACTCTAATACCTTATATTCATGTAAATATCAAAATATGTTTACCAAGCCTTTTCTTGATAATCAGGGTGTCAGTTTAAGTCCAACTTTATTTACTGTAAATTCAGAAATTATTGCGAGGTTTTGATTATTGGGAAAAATGCGACAGACTTGTAAACGCAATAATTTTAACTCGCATTTTAAAATCATTGATATATGAATTAAACAGGATTTTTCTCAAAATCATTATAATTAAAATCGCATTTAAGTCTAAAATGACAAAATCGCAATAATAAATGCACGCAATAATTTCTGAATTTACAGTAATATATTTGTTGATGACATAGAAAAATACTTAGATACAAACTTAACTAGTGCAGTAAATTTAAATGGTCAAAAAGTGAACCATTTATTGTATGCTGATGATTTATTATTGATATCGGAATATGCAGATGGTCTCCAGAACTCTCTTGATTCTTTACAAAAACATAGTACTGAATGGAAACTGGACTTGAACCTTAAGAAAACAAAAATTATAATTTTCTCTAAAGGTGTAATACCACCAAATCATGATACGGCACATCCGGTTGCATACGAAAGTAGGTCTAAAAAAATATTCCCTTGAATTTGACAGTTGTAGAAAATTAACCCTGCATTTCAATGCACTTAATTTTTTCTGAGTCATAAACATGTATGTTGGGTGTCTGAAAGCATCATTCTTTGTTTATTTGATGGTCTTATAAAATATTTTGGAAAGTTAAGGTTACCTAGTTACTAAAGCAGGTAACCAGTAAATAATAGTGTAAAAATTGGGTTGTTTACTTCCGGTGCTGATTACTTTCTTATATGCAATGAAATGTAGTGTGAAATTTTCACTGTAGCACTGGACAGGATTAAACTTTATTCATGCAAAGTATTTCTTTGGTTGAAATAAAGGTAAATACTGTACATTTTTTTAAAAGTGCCAATTTAACAAAGACTAATAGGGGAAAATCAATGGTGGTATTACACCTATTTAGGGAAACTACACGTGCACTGGTGACCTTATTGTACTTTCATTTTTAAAAATTATTACTAAACTAGTTCATACGTTGTAAAAATGGACTATTCGGAATGGATTGAGACACAGAAAGCACGTTTGAGGGAAAATTGCCTTGAAATGGGGGTTTACGGGTGTTTGCTAAGTCAAATGGGTGGACAGACAAGGCTGTATTCAGTGTATAGTGTTAGGTTTCCTTGGGACAGAAAAAAAAGAACCTTGTATGGTCACAGATTTGCATACATGTTGCACACTGAGAAATTTGACCTATCAGAGGAATTTGATGTGTCTCATCTGTGTCATCAGAAGAGATGCATTAACCCTGAGCACTTGTCTTTCGAGCCGCCTCATATTAACCAAGACCGCCAAGTTTGTCGTGGTACACACCCAACAAGGTGTCGAAAACACAAACCCTACCAAGACTGTTTGATTTAAAATGGTAAAACACTAATGGTTTTAAAGAGAAGTCTTATTTTTCTTCATATGATATAATTTAATTTATGAAATACACTTTTGAATCAACATACATATATTACATTGAGACCTTTCTTATAGCTTGCCATGCTAATCCCCATTTTACGTGAGCCTCTGTGTCAAATTTTAAATCACCTTTACAACTTTGTTTATACAACATGTGATTTTTCATTTCAGTGTTAACCATGAATCTGACAAGCATTCTGTTGAAAAATCTTATATGTGAATTGGTCTGCAGATGACACTTTAGCATTGAGGTATGTATCAACTAATGTCATGTTTTATTTTTGTTTTGGCCGCAAAAGTTTACAATTTGCCATTGTGCCATCTGTATTTTGCACCGACAAAACATCATCTAAACACTTGCCTTGGATTTATACACATCAGAATCCAGTCTCACATACTTAAATTTTATAATTCGTACCAATTTTTTTTTTACCAGCATTCAAAGGGACATAACCCTTTTTAAAACCATTTTGATGTATTTTTTATGACTCTTTCTCCTCATTTTTTAATGTAAAATACAAGAAAGTGGACTTTTTAGGTGTAAATCTATTAGAAATATACTGCAATAAATAAATGAAATGATTTTGATATCAGTAACAATTATGATTGACTGAAAGGGAACCGTTATTTGTCATACTCGGGGAACAGACCAAAAACTCAAGTTACACATAAGGGCTTATAGAAACTTCGGTGGAGACTGTTAACATTTATAGAAACAGTTCTTTCAGCTAAAACACTTTAATTGTTGATTTGACATTACATTTCTTTCATTTTTTCTGGGAAAATAATTACATTTGCTTTATTTTTTAGGCAAAAGATATCAAGTTTTGATGAAAAAAGAAGGAAGAAGGAAAATGGACCAAAACAGACCAAAACAGACCTTCAAATGAACTCTAAAAGGTGCAATAAAATTGTATATCATCTTAAAGTTGTCTTTTGTATCCTATTTAATTGTTTGAATGCTTAGATCATGAGTATATGATCAGATATTAGTCAACACTGCATTTTATAATGATACACTGAAAAAAGGATTTTTCGAAGAAATAAGACTGAAATCGCCGTAGGATATGACCTTACATTATAGTGATTTTCTCTGAAACTATAGATCTGACTGAAACAAAACTTGGCAGTTATGCTTGAAATAACTTGCAATTGGAGGGAAAAAAATTACATTAAGTTTATTTGACATTTAGGTGTTCTTTAAAACTAAAAGTAAATTAAAAAAACGTTTACTTTTATTACAGTTCTTATGCAATTGAAATTGTTGATTGTTATAAATACTTAGGAGTTGATTTTCATAGCTCTGGAAAATCCATACAAGCAGTGTCAAGCCTCTCAGATGAAACTAAAACAGCATATTTTGCATTGAAGTCAAAACTACCATATAGTGAAAATTTGTCTGTTATTAGACTTGGCTCCAGCTTTTTAATTCAATGATAACTCCTATTTTAACTTATGGATCAGAAGTATGGTTATCAGAATTCAAACCAAATTTTGAAGCAGTTATAAAAGTAAATACACAAAACACAAAACTCCATATTTAAAAACATACTTGTGGTTCATTGAAAGTCTTCCAATCTAGCAGTGCGGTGTGAATTAGGCACTTTACCCATTCGCATTAAATGTTATCAACTTATGTATAAATATTATGAGCGTCTCATAAACTATCTGAATTAATGAAATATATTGCAATACCCTTTAAAAAGCATTGTAATAGTAATTTCAAACAGAAACTAGAAGATTTCTACAAAAATAAAATTATATTTGAACTTTCTTAAATAAAAGATGGACACTGTGGTAAACTTTTATTTTTTAGTAAAATTTAAACAACAAGAATATTTAAATTTTAATATTCCTAAATACCTTTAAACCCTTTCCTCCATAATGACGCCTTTTGACGCCACCCCCCTTACTCAATAATGACGCCTTTGTAGTACCTCAGTTGAAACACTTTGACTACAAAGTGTCTACAGTTGACTTAATAAAATTGGTATCCATTATGAAAAGAAATATCATAGGAATATATATATATCCGACTCAAATTTATTTGATGAAATAGTTGTTTTTTCGCAATGCCTTAATACTTTAAAGCATATGTTCAGCATTTTATAATAAAATCCTATGCGATTCAAGTATGCAAAAAAAAAAAAATCAATGGACATGATGGAGGAAAGGGTTAATTGATAAAAACTCACTAAATAAGAATAATGCACACTCATTAGCGATAGAAACTGGGAGGTATGCAAGACCAAAAATACCATCTAATGAGAGATTTTGTAAATTTTGCACCGGAAAAATTGAAAATGAGATTCATTTCTTGATTGAATGTCTGCAATATAACAAAATTAGATCTAAATATAAAATTAATGATATAAAATTAAATAATTTGAATGAAAATTTTACCAAAATGTTAAATCCTATGTCTGAAAAGGAATTAAAATCTATTTGTATGTATATTGAAGAAGCTCTTGATTTGAGAGACCACCATACCGTTTCATCAGATAATAATCATTGACAGTAGTTTGTCCATATACATATATATATATATAAATATCTTATATTGTGTGTTTTAAGTAAATATATGAAAATCTAGAATAATACTGAAATATAAGTCTATGGTATCAATATCAGTTTATAATGTATTTGTATACATAGAATTGGCTTGACTTGTTCCATGAATCTTTATTTTATTTGTGTGTTGTTTTAATATTATTAATTATCTATATTTGGATCACGCCTCTATTGAGCTCTTTCCAACATGTCCAATAAAATATTGAATTGAATTGAATAAACAGGAATCTCGGGAGGGGGCACTTCCTATACATATAAGGTGTCAGCTGGGAACAGTATATTTAATACATGTACACATGTTCCCAATGCATAGTCGGATCCTTGCCCCCCCCCCCTTTCGTGGGAAAAAATTGGTTTATCAGAGGCGGATTTATCATTTAGGAGGGGGCCTTTCAATAGACTGAATTCAGTTGTAAGATTTTCAAATCTATACCAGTATTTTACAATTGACTTTACAATATCATAATGTAAGGGGAAAAGACTGAAGTGGGGACCCCCTCTTGGGCAGTCTATGGGCCCCCTCTTATGAAAATTTCTAGATCCGCCATTGTTTTCTAGTTTAAAAATATGTGAATAGGTGTTGAAAATATTTAGAAATATATTAAGTCAACAAATTAAAAAGAAAATGTGGTACACTGTATGATTGCCAATGAGACAACTCACTATTATGTTTCTAGATAGGCAGAATCAGGGGGCCCGGTCTGACAACACCTTTTGTTAGAAAAATTTAGTTGATTGTATAGGGAATGACTCGAGTAGGGACCCCCTCTTAGGCAGTAAAAGGGCCCCCTCTAATGAAAATTTCTAGATCCACCATTGATTTCTAGTTCAAAAATATGTGAATAGGTGTTGAAATATTCAGAATATTAAGTCAACAAATTAAAAAGAAAATATGGTATACTGTATGATTGCCAATGAGACAAATCTAGTCTCTAGACAATAGACACAATTACATAAGAAATTAACAACTTTAGGTCACTGTATGGCCTGCAACAATGATAAAACCAGAAACTACTATAAATTACTGAAATCTTCAAAATTTTAGATTTTTTGGTAAATTTTAGACGGTTTCTGTCTTAAATGAAAGTGTATTAATTTTCCCCTTACATTATGATATTGAAATTATTCGTGTTCATTTATAATATTGAAATGTTAATTATACCCCATGCAACGAGTTGCGGAGGGTATAATGTTTTTGACCTGTCTGTCCATCCGTCAGTCCTGTTTCTTGTCATCACAACTCCTTTCAAACCATGCATCAGAATTTCATGAAACCTTTTCAGATAATAAGGACATACTATGTAGTTGTGCATATTGACGGGAAATTGCGATTCAATTTTTTTTCTAGGAGTTGCGCCCCTTTGAACTTATTTACATTAATGTACTACTGCAACAGTTTGTCATCGCAACTCCTCTCAAACCACACAACAGAATTTCACGAAACCTTTTCAGATAATAAGGACATACTATGTAGTTGTGCATATCGACGGGAAATTGCGATTCAATTTATTTTGTAGGAGTTACGCCCCTTTGAACTTATTTACTTTAATGTACTACTGCAACAGTTTGTCATCTCATCCACTCTCAAACCACACAACAAAATTTCATGAAACCTTTTCAGAAAATAAGGACATACTATGTAGTTGGGCATATCAACGGGAAATTGCGATTCAATTTTTTTCCTAGGAGTTACGCCCCTTTGAACTTATTTACTTCAATGTTCTACTGCAACAGTTTGTCATCTCAACTCCTCTGAAGCCACACAACAGAATTTCATGAAATTTTGTAGATAATAAGGACATACTATTTAGATGTGCATATTGGCAGGAAATTAATTTTTCTTATACAATTTTTTTTTCTTACACTAATTTAATTTCTCCAATGACAATGTCGGGACGTGGGGTATGTGAGTGTGCTCACTATAAGGTTCTTTAATTGTATTTAATGATAATACATAACATATAATTATATACATGTAAAGGTTGAGGATGAACACAGATGCGGCCACTTTCATTTTTTGACAAAAACCATCAGAAAAGTGAAATTGAGAATGGAAATGGGGAATGTGTCAAAGAGACAACAACCCGCCCAAATAAAAAACAACAGCAGAGGGTCACCAACAGGTCTTCAATGTAGCGAGAAATTCCCGCACCCGGAGGCGTCCTTCAGCTGGCCCCTAAACAAATATATACTAGTCCAGTGATAATGAACGCCATACTAATTTCCAAATTGTACACAAGAAACTAAAATTAAAATAATACAAGACTAACAAAGGCCAGAGGCTCCTGACTTGGGACAGGCGCAAAAATGCGGCGGGGTTAAACATGTTTGTGAGATCTCAACCCTCCCCTATACCTCTAACCAATGTAGTAAAGTAAACGCATAACAATACGCACATTAAAATTCAGTTCAAGAGAAATCCGAGTCTGATGTCAGAAGATGTAACCAAAGAAAATAAACAAAATGACAACAGACTACTAGCAGTTAATTTTGACATTTTTTGGCAAATTCGATAGATTTTTCATACGAAAGCTTGAATCTGAGCGTTTTTAATGACTAAGTCAGTCAAAATCTTTCACATTAACTAATTGAATCAATTGAAATAGACAGTTAAAAGAGTTTAAAAAGTGTCCAAAATCTTTCGTTAGATGAATTTGAAATTTGAGGCCAAAATCGGAACCTTACCTACTTCTTTTATTTGTTACCTTGAGTAGTTGTTACTTTATCATATGGTACAAAAATAATTGAAAAAAATCAATTTTTGATGGCCTCAGATGAATTGTAAAATGTAGATATCATTAAAATTGTTCAAAATTATCTCCCTTTGGTATAAAAATGCCATTCTGTGACCTTTATTTTTTATTATTATTTTCAATTAAGCTGTTCTTAAACTAAACTATTGTAAAATTTGAGCGATTTCTGTAATTAAGTTCTCTTATTTCGGTATTACCTCTATTTCTGCTATTAGTTTAACAGAAAAAAGGTACCTTTACAAAAATGTATGCTTCTTTCGAAGGCAGGTTGTGAACGGTGACCCCATTTTTTTTTATTAAGTATAAGATTTAAGTACGTTTATCATTTTTACAGAAACAATTTTTCCTTGTAGATGTTGCAGATACATTCATACAAATGATGTTGAAGAAAAAAAAGAGAAAAGGAACTTGGACTGTACCAGTTTGTTTGCAGCTTCTAAGGTGAAGTATACTTATTTAAATGTTTTGTAAAAATAAGAAGATGTGGTATGATTGTAAATGAAACAACTCTCCATGAGAGACCAGTGAGACAAAAATTAACAACCATAGGTAACTGTACATCCTTCAACAATGAGCTTAAACGTCAAGGACTTGAAATTACCAATGAACAACTTAGGGCCTGATTTATTAACAAAACATTGAACGATAAACTGTTATGATATACAGCAACAAACTACTGAATTACAAGCTCCTGAATTGAGACAGATACATGGAGTTTGTAAAACATGCTGGCACGAAACCCTCCTTCTAACCTATGACAGTGGTGCAACATTTCAACTATAGCAAACTATAAAAATCATTTGAAAAGGGCTTAATTCTAAGATCAATACAAAGTCAAAGCACAATAAAAAATCCTAAAACAAAAACACATGAAATACACATCCGAGATTTATAGCAGTTACTGAAAGCATGTTCTAATAATCAATATTTTATCCTTGTCCTTACACAATGGGCTGAATTTCTCTTAGGGCATACCGTACAGTTTTGATCCTGTATTTACAAGTTCGTGAAAATTTGCATATAGGCTATTTTTTACCTGATTAAATCAAATATGTAACAAAAATATACCTTCATGTGCTACTTTTTGAGAAAAATGAGGTCGAAATTTTGTATATTTGCTCAAAATTCAGATATGTGGCCGTATTTTCTTTTTTCGAAAAAAAGACATAATTTTTTTGTTATAAAAGATAAACACAAATTGTTTTTTGTTAAAGTCATATGAAACGAGTGAGTGGTGAAAAATAATGTTTATCCAATTCTTGAACCAATGGATGTATACATTCATAAACTTAGTCCTATGTGCAGGATTTTATCATTATTTTCTCAAATATATCATATAATCGCCATTTTTTTTTCTCTCTCTGTTTGTTATGATTGAACAAATATGGCTGCTCATTAAATGCCGTGATTTGAAGCCGTGATTTGAAGCTGAGTTTAACCAATTGTCACCTTATAGGAAACAAATCACAAAAAGCATGGGTATTGAGCACGTGTTTATCATGTATAATCAGATATTTGTTTATTTCAATGACAGATCCATGCGTATTGTGGTCACCGGATTTTTACGAGGAGGGTTACGCTCGGGTCACTATGCATACTGAAAATATGTCGGCAAATTGCTTGCTGGCAGCAAGCAATTAAAAATAAGTACTCTTCTTCTAAATGTGGACAAATTAAAGAATTTTCATCAGAAAAAAGTATATGTACATAAGTTGTTTAATGAAAACTAACCATTTAGTTATAAAAAACATATGCATATTTTTTTTTAATTTGAGGTTTCTTATGACTTTAAATAATCGGTAATTTCTGTATTTTATAAGTATCCTAAAAAATTATGCATTTTTTATTCCGAAATAACTTGTATTTATCAAATGTTCATGAATTGAGGAAAAATATGTCATTTTTGGCTTTATGTTTATCAAAATTAAAAAAAATCCTTTATTTACAGTTTTATAAAATTTGGGTCACATAATCTCCCTGCAAATTGAAAGTCAAACAAATTGCTGTTTTGAAAAATGGGGTTCCATGAACTCGTTTTCAAATAAATTCAGTTTGAATGATAAAAATCAGTCGAAAAATGCATTTTTCTCTGGTATGTTAAAGTTTGATGTCGCGAAAATAACATTTTGCATTAGCAACGTCATTACCTCCTCTGTAACTGTATCGTATGCCCTTAAAAGCTAACCTAGACCTATAAATGAATGATTATAGCCATCACTTGATGTCATCTAAACAAATAACATATAGATGGAGAGACATTTTAGTTTAAGTCGCAAAAATGATCAACAAGAAAAGATCATCAAATAAGTATCATGAATGGTTGAAATTGTCAGTCAACTCCTAATTATTTAATAAATTAGCCACAGAGTTTTTTGTAAGGTCTAGTTTTAATTAGGATTTTATTGTAGATAAAGGAGGTAAATTTCCTCTGTTGACAAAAAAATGGTTGAGGAGTCGGAAAGTTTGACTGAAGATTTAAAGGATATCAAATGAAGGTAAACATAAATTTAAAGTAATGTTTATATTTGTATTAATACATGTACCTCGAGTATGCATCAAAGATGTATTGGGTAAGATGGTAATAACTGTATGTGAAACAATAAAATTTGTTTAAAGTGGGCAGTACATGTATATTAAAACATACCATCAACATTAGCACAACTAAAAATGCAATCATAAAAGCATCTGCAAAGTTTCATAGAAATCTGTGAAAGTATGACACAGTATCCATGGTATCAGTTATTTGATGTCCATGTCATTCAAGGTGGATATTGTGTCATTGGCAATAGACAAATTTCCTATTTACATGTACCCACTTTAAACGGAACAAATTTGAGGGAAGTTAACTGTTTAATGCATATGCCATTATGTTTTCTATACATGACTAAATCATCAGAAAACAGTAAACCTTCCGCCAAAATTGCACCATTTATATTTTTGAATTTACTTCTTTCGGATGTTTGTAGTGACAGAGTACCAAGATGTCTTACCACAGAGAAGGTATTAAATCCTGTTGAAAAATCATAGAATCCGAGTCAAAAGTTGATAATGTGATAATAGACTATTATACCACATCATCTTATTGTAGAGCCTGCAACTTTTGTTGCAGAAAGCTCGACATATATATAATGTTCTGGGGGCCAGCAGCGGAGGTAGCTGAATTCTTAAAAGCTTTATATTTTAGAAGGATGAAGACCTGGATGCTTCATACTTTGAATATATACCAAAATGCCTCAGGTTACCAAGTTTCTCTCAGTCACATGTCTAATGTCCTTTACCTAATTTTCATGGTTGAGTGTCTACTTGAAAAAAAGTTAAGATTTTTATACGACCGCAAAAATTCAAAATTTTGGTCGTATATTGGTATGAGGTTGGCGTCGTTGTCGTTGTCATCCGAAGACATTTGGTTTTCACTCTATAACTAGTATAAGTAAATAGAAACCTATGAAATTTAAACACAAGGTTAAAGACTAGAAAAGGAAGTTTCAAATTGATTTTGGGAGTTTTGGTCCCAACAGATTAGGAGTTAGGGGCCAAAAAGGGCCCAAATAAGCATTTTTCTTGGGTTTTGCACAATAACTTTAATAGTATAAGTGAATAGAAATCTATGAAATTTTAACACAAAGTTTATGACCACAAAAGGAAGGTTGTTATTGATTTTGGGAGTTTTGGTTCCAAACAGTTAAGGAATGAGGGTCCAAAGGGTCCAAAATTAAACTTTGTTTGATTTCATCAAAAAATGAATTATTTGGGTTCTTGTATATATGTCAAATCTAACCGTGTATTTAGGGTGCAATCAACAGTTTTTTTCTATGACGTCATATTTTGAGGGACCATGTATAATTGACCCTTAGTGGTGTTAATGTTAATGAAGATACTTGTATAAAACTAGATATCATTAGAATCAGAATTTTCTCTAGTTTATAATGAAATAAAAATAAAATGTACTTTTAATAGTACCAAAAAGTTTTATCCAGAGACAATGGGAAAAACATTGCCTAATCTATGCATAAAAAACATGAAATCAGGCCATGTGCACACCCATGCAGACATGATACATGCACATTTTTCATATTCAAAACAGTATGAATTTCATAGGGGTTTACCTGGTCTTTCTAAAAATTTATGCTTCAGGCTACGTTCGCCTGCTTCGAAAAGAGATACAGTGGGTGCAAATAAGTTTTGCACTTTTCACTGCCAAAAAAACAGGATGTTTACAGTTTGTCTCCCCTTTATAAAACATGTGTATTTAATCTAATTTTTAAAAATTATTTTAATCATTCAACCTGTTTTAATTGAAGCTAATTAACTTAATTTTACAATTAAATATAAAAAACATGATACTTTTTTACCAATTATGTTGATAAAAAGGGACTTCCCTCCAAGTCCCCCTAGTTTTTTATACGAAACTGTTTATAGCACCCTTAGATTTTTAATTTTTGGTCCTGTTTTCAAATTGGTCTACATTAAGGTACAAAGGGTCCAAAATTAAACTTTGTTTGATTTTAACAAAAGTTGAATTCTTGGACTTCTTTGATGCTGAATCTAAACATGTACTTAGATTTTTGATTATGGACTGTTGGTCCAAATCGGGGTTCAAATTAAACTTTGTTTGATTTCAACAAAAATGGGGTTCTTTAATATGCTGAATCTAACCGTGTATTTAGATTTTTAATATTTGGGCCCGGTTATCAAATTGATCCACATTGACATGCTTGAGGTCTAAAGGGTCTAAAATTGCACATTATTTGATTTCATCAAAAATTAATTCTTGGGGTTCTATGATCATGATGATATGCTGAATCTAACCATGTATTTATATTTTGGATATTTGACCATAATAGGTAAATGTCCAATTTAAAATTTATAAGTTTTTTTCTCGCCTTGACGGAGTAAAAAAATGAGACATAGCGGCGGCAGCATCAACAATGTATTAGTTTGTGATTAGGTCAATTTATGGTGAACCACTAGTGGTAGGTCAATGATATTTGGTATGCAGTTGTATAAGCATTGGCATATCTCATTTTCATGGAGATTTTTTGACTCCGCCTCCTTAGTCATGGTCTATAGACTTTGATAATTTTGCTAAGTTAATATGTATTAGTTTGTGATAAGGTCAGTTCAAGGGGAACCATTAGTGGTAGGCCAATGTTAATTGGTGTTCAGTTATATAAACATTAGCACATCTCATTTCCATGGAGAATATTTGGCCCTGCCCCTCAGTCATGGTCTATTGACTTTGAAACTTTTGCTTAGTTTACATGTATTAGTTTGTGATAATATCAGTTTAAGATGAACTGCTAATGTTAAGTCAATGATATTTGGTATGCAAATTTATTGTCATTGAAAGTGTTGTTTTCATGGAGATTATATAGCCCCACCCCTGATCATGGTTCATTGACTTTGAAACTTTTACATAGTTTAAAAGTTAATGTTTGTGTTTAGGTTTGTTTAAAGGGAACTACTTATTATGAGTCAATGGTAATTGGTATGCAGTTGTATTATATTTATCATTGGCACATCTCATTCCATGGAGATTGTTTAGCCATGTACCTTCAGTCATTGTTCATAGACTTTGAATATTTGCATAACTTACATGTTAAAATATTGCTATTTAATTTCAACATTGCATTATCAAAATTACATGAATATTTGCATAACTTACATGTTAAAATATTGCTATTTAATTTCAACATTGCATAATCAAAATTACAAAAAGGGGATACATATATCTCTGTGATAACAGTTTATTAAGTGCAAGTTCTTAGACCACATTCATTCTGTGTCAGAAACCTATCTTGTGTCAACTATTTAATCACAATCCAAATTCAGAGCTGTATCAAGCTTAAATGTTGTGTCCATACTTGCCCCAACTGTTCAGGGTTCGACCTCTGTGGTCCTATAAAGCTGTGCCCTGCGGAGCATCTGGTTTGTAAAGTGAAATTCTCTCTTATTATAAGTAATAGGATAACTATATTTGGTAT
The DNA here is from genome assembly GCF_963676685.1 of Mytilus edulis. Taxonomy (NCBI): domain Eukaryota; kingdom Metazoa; phylum Mollusca; class Bivalvia; order Mytilida; family Mytilidae; genus Mytilus; species Mytilus edulis. The sequence continues at coordinate 40,300,855 of NC_092357.1, read as the reverse complement.
GTGAGTACCTTGCAAGGTCTTCATGGCTGTCATACAGTTTTCACTTGACCTCGACCTCCTTTCATGGATCAGTGAACAAGGTTAAGTTTTGGTGGTCACCGTCAAGTCCATATCTTAGATACTAAAAGCAATATGTCTAGTATATTTGGTGTATGGAGGACTGTAAGGTGTACATGTCCAACTGGCAGGTGTCATCTGACCTTGACCTCATTTCCATGGTTCAGTGATTATAGTTGAGTTTTTGTGTTTTTTTTTCTGTTTTTCATATACTATTTGCAATAGGTCTAATATATTTGGTGTATGGAAATAATAACAGAATGATTGTTAGGTGTACATTTCTAGCTGGTATGTGGCATCTGCCCTTGACCTCATTTTCATGGTCAGTGGTCAAAGTTAAGTTTTTGAGTTTTTGTCTTTTTATCTAATAAATAAAATATATGCAATAAGTCTACTGCTATAATAACTATATTAGGTGTATGGAAATATATTAGTTGTATGGAAGAATTATTAGCTGTATAGATGTGTGCCTTGTATGGTTCATCTCACCTTGCCTGTCCTTGGCCTCATTTTCATGGTTTAGTGGTCAATTTTTAGTTTTTTTGGTTAATGTTAAGGTTATGTTTCAATTGTAATAAAGCTTTATTTTAAGGACTACAAAAGAAGGCGAGACATTTCAGCGTGTGCACTCTTGGTTTTACATTAAACCCTAGAAAGAAGCTACGGATTAATGTTAACTGCAAAAATACTAAAATCCTTTATTAATTAGATCATGTAGATACAGGAAATGAAAATATTTTGAAATTTTTTATCATAAAAATGGTAATGCTTATATATTCAAGTTTCAGTACATTCCAAGAAGGGTTTCCCCAAATAACAATGACTGATTTTCAAAATGATCATCATGTAAAAATGAAGAGATGTGCTAAGATTGCCCATGAAAACTATCTTTATGAACAATGACAGTTCAGTGGTTTGCTTTCAGCCTTTAGCAAAAATAATTACCATATATATTGTAATAAGCTCTAAATAAAAGCCCCCCATTGTAAAATGTTAAACAATTAAAAAGTAAAAAACAGCGTCCTGATCTTTATAAGTTCGAAGAATAAAATTGAGTCATATTATGGTATGATGTTGTTGTTAGCGATGTATGTCGACACATATGGTTTCCGGATAATTATATAGTTTAAGCGAATGGATATCCATGAAATTTTACACAAGGTTTAATACCAAAAAGGAAGGTTGGGTTGATTTTTGGGGTGGTGGTACCAACAGTTTAGAAATTAGGGGCAAAAAAGAAGCATTTTTGTAGTTTCCAGACATTAACTTGTGTGCCAGTGTACTAATCTCTCTGAAATTGTTCTTCAAGGTTCCATAATAGAAAGGGTAGACTGGAATTGTTTAAAGGGGTAATTGCCTCAAACGTTCAGGAAATAGGGGGTCAAAATCAAGCATTTTTCTAATTTCCAGACAATATTTTGTGTTTAAGTGTATGGATTTCTTTAAAATTGTACAAAGTACCATACCACAAAGGAAAAGGCTGGGATTAAGTTTTGGGGTAATTACTGAAAGGGGGTTGAAAAAAATTGGGGGAGGGGGATTTTTTTTCTCATAATGTTGATCAAAATCCAAATACAGACAGGCTATCAAGCTTGAATATTGTGTCCAAACATGCACCAACTGGTCAGTCAAATAACAAGACTGCGCTGCACATCATTTTCTTAATCATATTAATCTGACATGTTAAAGTTTGTACATTATGAAGTTACTAACCTGTTGATTTTATGTATTTCAGATTATTATTGAAAAAAGAGCACTTTGAAGTACTAGGAGAATTTGAAAACATCTTGGTGAAATAGTCTGACTGATTATGACAGAACATCAAAAGAAATGACGAAAAATTACACATTTTATCAAAATAGTACTACTAGAAACTAAAAGCTACTTGCAATTTTCACTGGTTTTGAGATCAGTAACAGTCTGACAAGGAAAGAATTTAATGAACATGATTATGATGCCTCTTGATAAATATAAAAACATATTGACTGTAAAATAATTACCAGTTACCAATTATATCTGTTGTTTACAAAATTTGTTATTTGGAAATATCTGTTGAATGTTTTGAAATTGAAATGTGTTAACTTAAATGATTTAAGAATTGAAGTCTTTAAATGATACAAAAGCAAGGATACATTGAATGATTGCAATTGAGACAACTTCTAGCCCTGCATAATAGGACACTGATGTAAACAAGTACAGGTCACCTGAAGTCTTCAACAATAAGCAAAAGCCTTAATTTAAAGATCGTTATACATGGGCTTATTAAGTCCCAAGATAATGATATCTACATCATTTGCTGTCAAATTTTTGTTTGTATGTTTCTGATGAAGGTTAATTAAAATAAGCCCAGCACACCTAATTTGTGAACTGTTTTCTTTTAATTTCAAAAGAGAAAGCTAATAGACAAATTTAAGCAAAAAACAAAAAAAAGGAAATCCATTTAATATGGCAGACAGCAACCAAACACAACCAGTTGACATAATGAACATGTTTTTGAGTGCTCAAACTGCACTATAACATTAGACACAAAAACATCTTATATAATGCTGGATTACACAAAAGTGTTTGAATCATCTGCTCTTCTCTGGTGTTTAAAAATTGTACAGATTTGGTGTCACAATATCTCAGTAACATGGGTTAGACTTCTGGCATGGGAAGAACAAAAAAATTGCGAAAGCAAACTTACAGATCTTACATTTTTGGTTTGATGTTTTGACGACTTGCATGAACATGTACAATATATACAAAAAGTTAGCTGCTATTGAGACAAAGGCAAAAATCATAGTGCAAGAAATAAAATTGAGAAAGGAAATGGTGAATATGTCAAAGCGACAACCACCCGACCATAGAGCAAACAACAGCCGAAGGCAACCAATGGGTCTTCAATGTAGCGAGAATTCCCGCACCCGTAGGTGTCCTTCAGCTGGCCCCTAAAATATGCATAATAGTACAGTGATAATGGATGTCATACTAAACTCCGAATTATACACAAGAAACTAAAATTTAAAATCATACAAGACTAACAAAGGCCAGAGGCTCCTGACTTGGGACAGGCTCAAAATTGCGGCGGGGTTAAACATGTTTATGAGATCTCAACCCTCCCCCTATACCTCTAGCCAATGTAGAAAAGTAAAAGAATAACAATACGCACATTAAAATTCAGTTCAAGAGAAGTCCGAGTCCGATGTCAAAAGATGTAACAAAAGAAATTAATAAAATGACAATAATACATAAATAACAACAGACTACTAGCAGTTAACTGACATGCCAGGTCCAGACCTCAATTAAACTGATTAAACATGTTTATTACAGATATAATAACAATAAACTAAAATAACACTTACCACTACTACATGATTAGGAATTTTCAGGAACTAATTGCAGCTACTGTCCAGGTTATGTTAAACAAATTTTCAGCTCCAACTAATCTGTTCAGTGAAGAGTTTTTATCATTTAAATAAAATGTGAACACATTCTAATCTTTTGGCAGACGTGAATATTCTCATGTGGCATTTATACCTATATGCAAGGGTACCTATATCTGGTGGTGATAGATTAACCATTTTTTCTTCTTTTTGTTTAATTTTGATAAAAAAAAATGGAATTTAAACTTTTTTCAGCATTATGGAAAAAAATAATTTTGTAAATTTTTCATATTTTTTTCATTTTTTTTATAAGAATTAAATTTAAAAAAATTTTTTTTTTCAAATATTTAATATTTTTTTTAATTTTTGAAAACTTTGATTTTTTTGAAATATTTTGCATTTATAAATTTTTTAAACTTTAAAAAAGTTAATTTTAGTTGCCTTTGTCCATGCAAGCATGGACTAAGTTAGCCTTGGTTGCCTTCGTCCATGCATGCATGGACTAAGTCTGTTGTGTTAGTCCATGCAAGCATGGACTAAGTTAGGGTTAGTTGCCTTAGTGCATGCATGCATGGACTAAGTCTGTTGTGTTAGTCCATGCATGCATGGACTAAGTTAACGTTAGTTACCTTCGTCCATGCATGCATGAAGTAAGCTTAGTGTCTAAGTTTTCATGTTTACAAATCATGAAAAGGTTTAGCCATACTATCAAGTTTTGCAATTTATTTCCTAAGGTAAGTTATAATGCACAATATGTATGTAAAACATAATTAATAGGTTGAATATGAAAAAAACAACTAAACAGAAAAAAAAGGTAATTACATCAAATTAAAAAATAATTGAACTAACACCATGAAATTAAGAGGTAAGAAGAAATGGAGGTTTTCTAGAATTGATGTTGATTTCCAGTTTTATTTAATACCTTGTTATATGTTCATACATATTAATTGAAGTTGTAAATATTTTCGATTGTGTATATACTTATTAGCTTGAATTAGTAGTGTAAGTCGGAGTAAAGTGAACTTTTGAGATGAACATATAAAGGCAGCAGTAGTATACCAGATACAATGTTCAGTGTTTTAATTGTAAAGTATATTGAAGTCTACTTCACCGGTAACTACAGTTATCATAATGGTTTGGTTTGTTTGTTAGATGAGATAATTCGCATATCAGGTCGAGTTAAAATATGTTCACATTTTTGAATGGTTTAGTTTCTAGCCAGTCGTTACTTTAAAAAGGATATGATATAAAATAAATAGTACTTAATACAAGTGTTTGTTTTATATTAAAATGTTTTGTGTGAGACTGATTGCTTTCTTCCTAAAAGGTTTTATAGCAGAATAAATTAATGATTCCTTATTTTTAACACAACAGGAGGCAAAACGTTTAAACTACAATATAATAGAATATAAAATTATAAATAGGTTAATGCAAACCTCACAGGGCAACAAATGAAATCGTTCCACTGAGAAATCGTTCCAATGCACACTCAGATCATTTTTAACAGTTAGAATACATAGTAATTATGCTTGATTTAGTGGGCAAAATACAATATTGCAACAATTTTAGATTATCAGAAACAAATAAAAACACGTAAAACGAAACAAATAGTTAGCAAGATCGTCAATTCTTTACCCCATTAAAGTTTAGTTTTATGTTCGATAAATTAAAGTGTAAATGTTCACGAAAGTACACGTTTCCGATAGTCTGGTAAAAACCTTATGATTGTATTCAATAAATAAATTGCAGGTGCACGGAACTAAGTACCATTCAATGTAATATATTCTGTCATTTTTAGATAAACTATTCTTGTCGAATTTTTGTCAATTAAAGATTCTATATTATATATAATATGTTTTTGTCGTCCTTGACATTAAACGAGAGTCATACGATAAAAAAGAGACATTCAAACTCATTAGCTTAAAAAAAACTGACAATGCAATGGCAAATAAAAAGAGAAATACTAAAATACAAACAACAAAAAACATAAAAATAAATACTGAGCTACATGATCCCTATTATAATAAGGGGTTAACGCAGGTGATTCTCGTCCGTTGATAATACTTTCTCTTATGGCATTTGGTTATCAAGACTGACTGTTATCTTGTAAAGATAAATAGAAATTACACATAATAACGTGGGTATCAAAAGCATCCTGTTTAGACCATGTATATGCACAATCCAACAAATACCATATGTTACATATCAAAATTGAAAAGAAAAATTAAAAATTAAAATAGAAAATGTTAAAATAATCACTTTTTATGATTGATATTCGAAAAAAGGGTGTTGTAACAGTACTGCCATTAATTTGGGGAGGGTTAAGTGCACACAAACATGTTATTTTCGTCTTATTTGTATTAACTTGTAATTCATTTTTATCATTTTTTACTGTCCGACATAAAAGAAAATGTGGATTTTTCTTGTTTTTGTATATATAATGCTGCGTGTTCGATTTCGTTGTAGAAGTATTTCACATTTTGCTATATGCTTAAGCTTTATATTGTTAACCAAGCAAATGCGCTCATTCAATATTGTTCTTTTCCGAAATAAATGTCAAGATAAATATTTATCTAGTCTTCGACCCGAGTGAATGTACGTGTAAGTTTACTAATATTACAAAGTTTCATTGTTTAAAGCAAAATACTTTCTTAGAAACTGATTTGTTGTTTGCATAATGTGCAGCTATATGAAATATATCAAGCTTCATTTGAAATATAGTGTTTAATACTTGGGACTTAACACTGCATTTGTTCAAATAAAAAGGAAGGAACAAAACTCATTTCGATACATACATGGTTCTCCAAGTGTTTTAGCCCCCCCCCCTCTTCCCTCCCGCCTATAAAACAGACCGCCATATGATGAAGTCATAGACCTTAAGACAAAAATAAAGAATTGGTCTAGTGACAAATATTTCTGCATTGGGACAGACACATAAACTGTAACTGTACCTTATCCCTCATATCAAACGATGGGAAAACATGCCTATAGGTTATACAATGATAATTTTGAAATACCCTCATTATAATGAACAATTAACAAATGAGCACAAGTAAAACATGAAAAACATAAATATTAATGAATATCAATATAAAAATTATGTCACTCCATGCTTTAATATTAATTCCCCTCATTATTTGTTTTAAACCTGTACTCCGTACCACAATAACATCGAACTCTTCACTTCGTCAAATATATTTTTACTAGTAGATCAAAGTTCCGGAGTGAATGGGAATATAAAATGTACATAAACAGGACGGATGTCATATGATTTATTAATAATTCAGTCGAAGCTAGTTATTCAAATATCCCTATGTTTTAACTGTCAGAATTCGTTTTTACTTTCCCATAAAATATTAAAGCAGAACAAGTTGTCATTGTAATCGCCAATCGAACAAAATTGTAATGATTCATACAAAGTTTAAATTCTAAATAAAGAATGATAAGGATCGCTTTTTTCAGGTACAAACAACATCATGCATGGTACACACTCTGGTGTCATTAGAAATTAAAATTAATATACTAAAACAATAAATGCAAAAACATACAAATGATTGAAAAAATTAATACAACACGTTATATAAACGTCATTCATAGTTATTACTTTTTTATTGTTTTGAGAGTAAATCATGTTAGAAAGATGCTGCCTTAACCTTTCATGTGATTCCTAACAGCGTAACTAAAATATTTGGTTTGATAAATTTTGATTAAAAAGTAAAGAAAACACTCTACAATTGCTACTTGTCATGAATTAACGTTTAAGTTGGAAAAAAATGAAAGATACGGACCATTTATGACAGCTAAATTGCAGGGATTACATTTGTATCATATTGGATTTAAAAAAATGAACTGCCTTGAATATGATTATGATGTGTTTTATTGTCAATGTAAAGTGTTTATTAGAAAATATCATTTCAAAAGAAAACAAATGAACTTAGACAGTAAATGTACTACTATGCATGTTTGTTTTATATAAAAAAAAAAAAAAAACAGCCAACAGAGCAATATCGATATTCAATAGTCAATATTCGACGAATCAAAAATAAATCCGGATAACAAACTAAACCGAGTGAAATCCATAAACTATAACAGGAAATCCACGGAACAACTGAAAAACTACAGTCTGTTTTACACAAAAACTTACGATTACGACTTGTACAACGAAAGCTAACTTCAACATACATAGAAACGGACTTTAGATAATAACACCAATATTCCTGAGTGAGTGCAGTGCATTTAAAGAAAAGAAATGTTGGTTCAACTAGGTTTTTATGACAAGCCAAACCTCCCGCTTATATAGCAAGGTTTAAAATACCACTAAATTGACAGCAATGCAGTTCAAATAAACGTAAGAACATACAGCACAGAGAAATACATAGATAAATAATATAATAGTACATATTACAATATGTAAACCGCAGATTAAGAATAATGGACACCTCCCTTCAAATATCGACAACACTGTCTCAGATGAGGTATAGGGTTGTGTGCTGTGAATATGTTTTATCCTTCTAAATTCTTTATGTTTATGTCCACCAGTACTTCATTAGTTATGTTAGTTGCCTTGCATATTTGTTTGTTTGGTTCATTGTGTTGGCATTATCAGATCATGGTTTTCCAGATTGCTAACAGGACGATGTCAGTGTTTTTGAAGGCAATTACCGATAGTTTTTGCATTCTTGGTATTTGGTATCTTATGAAAGCTTGGCAATCAGTTCACATCAAATTATTTTGATATTGAATTATAACAACTCAATTTCTTTTATTTAATGTGTATTTTATTCTACTACTGCTGTCAATTTATATTAGAAAATCTTTTTTTTGTTAAACATTACCAAATAAAAACTTATATTTGCATTAATAAGGTCAGCAACAGGTTCTAATGAGAAAAGTTCCTGATTGGGTCAGTCACAGGAACTCCCACCCATCCTTATGTATTTTGATATTAATGAATGGAAAACAAGAATATAGAACGTACAAGGAAATTATTTTCGAGAGGTCATTGAAAATGAGACGAAACAGGAAGGATGACATATATTTTAATAATCATTTAATATGTAAATAAAAAAAACAAAGAATGACTGCGTGGTTTGACTGTTAATGCTATCTTTCGAATGGAATATGGTAAATTTATGTTTTCTTTTATAATGTCTAACATGAAGAATACTGATATGTTAAATAATCCTAAATGGACATCTTTGAGAAAACCATGCAGATTGCGCTTCCTTGATTGATTTTGATGACACCTTGCTTAAATGTTATATGAAAGTCATGCAAGTTTGAACATGTTTTGAAATGGTCGTTTCATGTCTTCTATTTGTTGTGTTACTCGTCAGGTTTTGCTTAAACTAAGCATAACAAATGTTTGGCATGTGTAACACCTTTATATTCTGAATAGTTCTGTTACACAAATATCCGAAGTACCTTGAATAGTTCTGTTCAACGAACATCGTAAATACCCTTTTTCAATATCATTGTCCATTTTTTAAATGTGTAATATAAACATGATAAATAATGTAATTTAAACTTCTGTAATACCAGATGGAGGTTAAGATAGCTTATAAAATTAGGTTTAACCGATTATTTTCCTCAGAGAAGACCTGTACCAATTCAGGACTATGACTGTAGTTTTCACTTCACTCTTGTTGAGTTGTAGGTCTTGTTGAATAAAATTTTATTTTTTATCACATAATATTGATTTTCCTATTAATCAAACACAGAATTAACCAGTTCTTACATCCGGGAAAAAACGTTCGAACCATCTCTTTCAACTAATCATGAAAAGAATATTATAAAATTGAATAGTGTGGAATATATTCTTCATATGCTGGGTTTGGAGTTGTTTTTTGTATGTTTTGTAGACCTATCGACTGTTTAATATCAATAATACACAAGGACGTGGAGATTTAGGTTTCAGAAACCTATTGTAAATATATGTTCAAAATTTACTTAGTTGATTTTCATTAATAGAACAGATGGCGCTCTTTCGATGGCATTCAAGAATGAGATGTTCTTGATCTGTAAATATATTTTTGTTCAATGTTGTATGCTTGAATTAATGTAATTCGATCAATTCACACAGTACCTTATTACCTTGTGCATTTTGTGACATACATTAAACTTCTAACAAAAGTTAATAAAAAAAAAAAAAAACAACAAATTCTGCTGAGTGATGAAACTGAATTTTCCCACTTACTAAAAAAATATAATAACATATTGAAAAATACAACAATTCATTATTTTGAAATAATTTGATATCTTCTTTTTGTTTTAAAGATCACCCACATTTAGCAATGAACTGTTACACAAGCAACGTTTATGAAGGACAATCTGTTACACTCTGCTGCTGTTCAAGTCTGACAAAATCAATAGAGATATGGTGGGGCTGAACAGAAATGTAATGCCGTCAAAGTATGATACACACGTCCTTTGTCATAAAATTATGAATGTCAGTCGTAACGATAGCGGTGTTTACAGGTGTTTTGTAGATAACAAGAATGGAATATTTACTGATAACGTTAAAATTGAAGTTTCATGTAAGTCGTTTTTTTAGTAGACAACGATTCAATTATTCGTTCAATTTCGAAAATGGTGTTAACACCAGAGTCAAATATTGCCGTTTACAAACTTTCCAAATATAATTGCCAAGCTGGCTAAAGTCATCTAATAACTTTAAATTTGTCACTTAGTTTAATCAAGCAAGAAACCAAACGCTCCTTCCGTGAATTAATTTCAATTATAGTTTGTATCGACAACAAAACTGAACATTTTTCCTATGTACAAAACTCGTCTCAACCAAGAAGTATATAACAGATCATTCCTTAGAAGAAGATCACGTCATTGATCGAATTTAACTGTTGATGTAGGATGATGTTAAGCTGACAAAGTTTAAGTATTTGGTTTTGAAAATATCACCCAAAATGCATTAGATTATGAAAGTACGAATTTCAATTCACCGTTTCTTTGCAAATGGCATGACATGTAATATTTAGATGAATACATACTGTTTGGGGTCAGGATAATGTAATTGACAATCAAAAGTTTCCCGAAATTAATTTCATGGTGAAATGTCAATTTGTGGAAGAAATAGTACCCCGTGGATCTAGTGAAGATCAGGATTTTTAACTCACAACACAATTTATCGTGTTTTTAAAGCGAGATACTTGCCATCTTAATTTTCGAACATCTATCAGAAACTCCTTTTAATGCAAAAATGTTTTAAAAAAGGTAATCTTCGTTTTTCATCTTTTAGTATATTTTTGGTCACATCTTTTTACCGTAAACATGCAGACACAAGCTTGAAATAGAACATTCTAATCAATTATGTGTTTTACTGTATTTATAGACATGTGACATTTTTGATAAAATTCTTTCAGATCCACCCGATATACCAAATCAACATATACATTTTACTGAAAATGATGCTTCTCGGACCCTTCTGTGTCTTCCTCACGGGGTACCTGCAAAGTTTACATACGGTCAATGGAAGCATCTTTCAAACTTCGGCGAACACATTAGATATTTGAATTCCACTACCGATGGAAGAGTGATACTTCCCGAAATTGCAAATAAAAGAAACAGATATCAAGACAGTGGTATCTACATATGTACTGCCTCAAACGGAGTGTTTGCAAGTACCGGCAATAGTTTTCAGAACGGAAAAATCTTCGTAATTGCAAATGGTAATTCCCATAATATAAAAAAAATATAAATGTGCATTTCTGAAGAAAATTAAAAGCTTTGATATTACTGCAGTAATTCTAAAGATTATGATTGAAGAATTTAGTGAAGATATTGATAGTTCGAGTATAACTGACACCGCCTGTTGATTACACCTCTCTGAAACAATTCGCAACCAAATCGTTAACTGTAGAAAGTATAGACAAACAAAAATAAATAAACACATAAACAAATAAACAAAGCTATATTATAACCTTGCTTTACATTGATTTATCTTGAAAACAAAGGTGAAAAACTAGTTTCCTCGTTTTTTTAATTTCGATAACATGAACGAAAGCAGCAGCCAATTTTAACATATAATGTTTTATCAAACATGTAAATGATGCACTGAATTCTACATCTAAGGTAGACAATATGGAGAGTCAGATTTGTTTACATACCAATAACTGTTCCAAAAAATACTCTTAGTGGGAATCAAAGGGTCGTTTTGTTTTACTTGTCTATGCCAAATAACAGGTTGATACGTAGAAAATACTATTTTTTGTTTGTTTTGAATTTGACCCTGTATCGGCTGTAAGAAAATTCACTGTATGCAGAAAGCAAAGTTTCATGTTTTATTTCATGCTGCACCTTTGTCTTCCTTAATAATTCATATTTTCAATGTAATACATATGAACACAAACATCAAATATAGTATTATTATTTTTTTCAAAGGATTGCCTTTATTTGTGGATAAAATTGGAAAAAAGCAGTATGTTTACCAAAGGAATTTGTTCAATTTAACTTTTGTTGTATACAACAAGTATCAATTAATAGTACCACGATCTGTCATGGAACAGAAATATCTGCTGAAGTAATCGAAGTTGTGCTGAGCTTCAAATTATCAAGTTACGATAACTCTCATTTGTACTCTGTTACATTCTGTAATGGTCATGGCAATAACAGTTTTGTAGTAGAGATAAATCCAGTTAAAGAACGTTAGATGTATTTTTACATAGGGGATTTTTTTTTCTGAAGCATCTTTGAATAATCTTCACAAACAGGCAAACAAAAACGAAACTCGATTTTTCAGCAATATTGACAAACCAGTCTAAGATACATGATTTTTTTGTTAGTTGTTAGTGGCTTTGAACTAGCTGTCAGTTAACTGCGAGTACCCTCAGATCTGTTCCTAGTGTTTTGTTGTTGTTGGGATGTACAACTACCCGGCCACGTCCACTTGCATTTTTGTCCATCTGATAAGTTAAGCCTTTTTCAACTGATTTTATAGTTCGTTCTTATGTTGTACTGTTATACCACTGTCCCAGGTTAGGGGAGGATTGGGATCCCGCTAACATGTTTAACCCTGCCATATTATGAAGGTATGTGGCTGTTACAAAATTTATATCATTTGTGAAACTTGCATCGTTCTTTCTAGTGAATATACAACGAACAATATCCTTAACAAAATAAAGAAACATAATACCTCAAGTTGTTACAACATTTTAGATGAAATGAAGCAAAAACGATCAACGATTGCTGTAATTGTTATCTCGGTTGTAGTAGTGTTGTGTTTGGTCATCCGAGGGATAACAAGTTAGTATTATTTTGTTCAAACTCTTACAGAATATTCTAAAACGAGATAGGTATGAATAAAAGAAGATGTGGTATGCTTGCCAATGAGACAACTCTCCACAACAGACCAAAATGACACAGAAATTAACAAATATAGGTCACCGTACGGCCATCAACAATGAGCAAAGCCAATACCGCAAAGTCAGCTATAAAAGGTCCCGAAATGATAATGTACAACAATTCAAACGAGAAAACTAACGGCCTTATTTATGTAAAAAACAATGTAAGAAAAAAATATGTAACACATAAACAAACAACAAACACTGAATTGCAGGGTCCATTTGTTTACAATACAATGGTAATGATATCTTTAAAAATTAATAATCTAGTAACAGGATTTTTTACCCTATGAGTAAGATTATATGACATTATTTAAATGATGCTGGCAACTGTTGTTGTTGAAAAGTGCGTTTGGAGTTTGTTGCACTGATTCCTGACAGTGTCAATAGTTTCCTTACCTTGAAAATCTCAAAATCTTGAAAAGTCATAACACAACAACCATAATCTAGGGCTAATTTGGTTTTGTATATTTTACATAAATGATTGTTCGTTGTAATATTAGGAACTATCTGCCTAATAATGATTATCAGTTTGGGTCGTATTGATTTTGCACATAATGTTTCAGGTTTTTTTTAACTTATTTGCAGTTGTTGTGTATGTCTAAATACCACAATCATAATTTATCCTTGCTGCAAGCAGTTCAAATATTATTTTTGTAATTCCTATACCTGGTTCATACAAATCGCATTAGAACTTGTAAGAGTAACTAAATAATGTTATTCGGCAATATTATCAAACTTTATGTCCTTTTGTCGAGGCAAAACAATTATTTCCATGAGTGTTTTAATATATTCTTTTTTCATTATAGTTTTTCTGAAGAGGAAAAGAAACACAAGGCGCAATGCTAGAAGGTATGCTAAATATTTACTTTTGCTTTTCTTAAGTTTAAACTGCCAAAATGCAATTCGAAAATACTTTGGAAACTTTGTACAATAAAATCAATAAAACCAAGATTTACAAGTGAAAAATAAAAAAAAAACATTTTAATATTTGTTGAGGATGAAAACAAAAATATGTGACACCCAGTTTCCTTGTTTTTCAGAGCAACTGAAGGGATGACAGAGTTAGTAGAAGGTAACATATGATAAGAAAACAATAAATATATGTGGTTTAGAGAGTCAATCTTCAAATTCATAGTGTTGCTTTGATGTTCATCAGCATTCTTATAATATAGGAACATGTTTAATGTGGTATGGGTGTCTTTCGCCATCTTGGATTGTGTAAAACAAAGAATCTAAGGTCCAGATTTCCAAATAAGTTAGCAAAAATTTGATGCAAGAATGCAGTAAACAAATGCAAATTTGCATTTAGAAGAACAAATTTATAAGATTATAACTTATAAATAATAATATTTTTACAAGTGTAAATTATTTAAGCTTCATTTTCAATGGTTTGTTTTAATTCGCATTTAAAGGGGAGATAACTCTGAAATAGTGCATATAATGAAGGAATCTTCATGGAATTTTGTAAATTTGAATTCTAGCCGGAAAAAATGGACGGTGACCCGATCTATTGTTTTGATCTTCTCAAAGCTTTTACTGAAAGCTATCTTCTCGTTTTTTATTTTGCAATTCTATCATTTGGTTTAGCTTCTAACGACATAATTATTTTTTTTCCTGTTTAATCCATACAACATGTGTCATTTTGTCATAACCTGTAGCTTCAGAAAATGCACGGAGACCTATCATAATTATTATATTTTTATACATATTTCAATTGATACTATGTTTTGGCAAAGTATTAACAAATTTTTTCATTTTTAATTTAGACTCCCATACCACCTTAAGGTAAGGTTTGCATGAAATCTGGATTTTTTTCTTGGTGATATTATAGCAATATGATACATCATTTTGTTCAGGGAGGACGACCCAATCATTTAATGAAAAAAAATCGAATTTCGCCCGTCCCGTTTTTTCAGGTGAAAAGCTCAAAATCCCGATTTTTACGATTTTTAGGGGGAAATGTATTTGAATTCTTCTAGAATAATAATGTATGCGAGTGAATATAAAAAAATAAAACTGAATAAAACGTGTATAAATAATTGTGGTTCATTCATTAATAATAAATTTGAATTTAAAATATCATAAAAAAAATCCTGAAAACACGATTTTTTAGTTTTTGGGTAAAAAAAAATCCGTTGCCATGGCAACAAAAAGCCAAAAATATCCCTTTTCCGGGTCCAACGTTTTTGTAAAAAACTGTGAAATTAAGGAATCAACTATTTGCATCATAATGAGCTAATAAAATTGGTATGTCCCCGAACTCGTTTTTACGGAAATGGCCGTTATATGTGTTTATCTTGTCATTTCTGTTAAACAAAAACATATTTTTTTTTGTTGATCTGCAAGGAAGAAAGTCATCTTAAATAGCATCTTTTTATAAAGAATCATTGTGTCTTGTAATATTTTGGGATTGACCATAATCAATGAGAGAAAACAGTGATTAACTTAAAAGATCAATGTAGGATAAACAAGAATGTGTCCAAAGTACACGGATGCCCCACTTGCACTATCCTTTTCCATGTTCCATGGACCATGAAATTGGGTAATAATTTAATTTGGCATTAAAATTAGAAAGATCATACTGTAGGGAACATATGTACTAAGTTTCAAGTTGATTGGACTTCAGCTTCATCAAAAACTACCTTGACCAAAAACTTTAACCTGAAACTCCCACTTTCATTTTCTATGTTCAGTGGACCATGGAATTGGAGTCAAAAGTCTAATTTGGCTTTAAAATTAGAAAAATCATATCATAAGCAACAAGTGTACTAAGTTTCAAGTTGATTGGACTTCAGCTTCATCAAAAACTACCTTGACTAAAAACTTTAACCTGAATGAACGGACGCACAGACGAATGGACGCACATACGAACGGATGCACAAACGAACGCACGCACAGACGAACGAACGGAGCCACATACCAGAAAACATAATGACCCTCTACTATCGTAAGTGGGGCATAAAAAAAACTTAATTCAAATAGTTCGGGGGTGGGGATGGGGGGATAAAAGTTGCTGCAAGTTTTGTTAATTTAACATCAATTCTACATATATCCATATCGGTTAATCAATTTTCCCAAATTAAGTTATGAAGGGGAGGGGAGGGTCAGTGAAAAAACTATGTGAATTGAGGTTTTTTTTATCCTACATTAAAATTTTGATGTGGTCTCTTAACTTTATGCCCACAACTATCAGTCGGAAGGGGAGGTGTTTTACTTTGGTCATACTTGCGTAATACATGAAGAAAACTCTGATTTTGAAGGAAACGCTTATATTCTTTCAGTTCTTCAAACTGTAATATTTTAAATCTTAGAAAAGCATTGCTCCATTGCCCCATATTTGGTAAATTGTTTGTATGCAGCAATTGGATGAAAAGACATCAGTTTTGACTATAGTAAAGTCATTTACAGAAGCCGTTATTTATTCCATTCAAATCATTATTAAATCTAGACATCAACAAATGTTATTCAAATATAATCAAATATTTATGACTAAGCAGGGGAAAGCCTTGGTTTACTGGTATGATTTGTCTAATTGTTACACATGATATTCAGATTTGGGGTCTTTGATCAAACAAACAAACTCCATGCTCCTGTGCGTGATGAAAGACGAAAGAGACGATGGCCTTGGAAAACAAATGACCAGCTGTATATGTATTGTTGATATTTAAAATATGAAATGCAGTTATGTAGACCTGTAATATGAAAATCTTCCACATTTTAATCAATTAAAATAAGTTCAATAAAGTTTACAGGAGTAACGGCACTGTAGTTGAGGAATCCCCATCGTCTATTGGCATTTTGATGTTCGCAACTGCGTTTTTACTGTTCACGCGTAGGGGAGACAGTAAAACGGAAATTTGCGACCGTCAAATCAAAATTGGTCATGGCTTCTCTTTAACTATAGTTATGTTATTCCGATTATAATGCATTACACAAAGAAATAATATGTTAGAGCTTGGAATAAATGGATAATGTGTCCATAGGAAACTGATGATGCCCCTCTTTCATAAATATGAAACATTATAAAGCATTACGTATAAATTTTATAGCATTTGGTAAAAGCAAAGTAAAGTTGGAGAACAGAAACGAGAAACTCAGAAAACGACCTCATAAAAATACTCCGAGCGTCGTCACTACTTTATTATGATCTCTTATATATACGGAGAAAGACTTAAAACTAGCAATTTCCTGGATTTTATAGTGAGTCCGTGCATGTGTAGAGACACATATAACCATCCTCGTTTTTTAGATAAATTGATTCAAAGTTGACTGATATGCATAGAAGTTTGTTTAGTAAGAGGTTGTAAAATGTCCAGTGGCAAATACTTCAGGACGACACAATAAAATAGTTGTGTCCATACCCGTAGCCAGGGGCGGGGGGGGGGGGGGGTTCGGACGAACCCCTCCCCCTTGAAAACAAATAAGCACTGTTAAAGTCAATGTTCTGTTCGAATTGTGACTGTTAAAGTCAAGTTTGTGAGTCCAACAAACCCCCCCCCCCCTTCCCCCCTTGGAAATTCCTGTCTACGGGCCTGGTGTCTTAATGCATCCATAAAAAATTACTATTAGAACACTCCGTCAGTTGTAAAAGTGATTGATACAAATAAAATAAATTTCGAATGATGTAAACGTGTGGGTTGTGTGCGTATTTGCGGAAAAGACCAAGTTCAACAGTCTGTCATACGTAAAAACTCTGCAATAAAATTATCTGAGAATATATGCATTCTCTATAAGTAAAACACATGGCGCATTATGTAAATTTTTAAACTAAATTGACTAAAAGTGTCACAAAAATGTGCCGTTTTCATTCAATCCTGCGTTTCTATAATTTGTATTTATATGTATAAATACTGTATAAAAAATCGGAATCGGCGTGCATCAGACTTACAAATTCAATAAAAGACAGCTTAACAATCAGTGAAAAAGTTACCGGGGTTCTTGAAGCAGAATCAACAAAACTTGTCTTGTGAAAGGACAAGACGGGGACAAGCCATAAAAAAACACATTAATATTAGACCGATTTCTATTGAAATCAGCTTCCCATACATCAGTTGATGTTTTTTTAGTTTTTATGGCGGGAGACAAGAAAAATGGGACGGGAGAATGGAGAAAGGTATCCCCTGTCCGACCATTCATAAATCTATAACTGTAAAAGTGACGACATCAAAATTAAAATCTATTCTGTGTTTTTGTGGCAAAAAGCATTGTGCATAAATTTTATATTAGTTGGTTGAGGAAGACTATTCTAAAGTAAGAGAAGGGAAACCAATTTTGTAAAAACAGACGTACACTATAATACGTACATTCGGATCAACGTACAAACAGACAAAGATACAACTTAATGCCCCCTTTGCTACAGCGGGGGCATAAAAATGTACATTTATGAAATAAAATAAAACTCCGCGAAACTTAATGAATTGTTTTTGCACATAGACGTTATGGATAAACGTGACGTCATATAATGAAAACTAACAAACTGAAGGTCATAACGTTACTTGTACGATTCAAATTTTGATAAAATTACACCAAAACGGCAAATTTGAGGTAGGTGTTGTTTTATTTTCGATAATATTGTAGTTATCGAACATTGGTTATTCAAAGCAATTCAAAATGGCGGGTCCCTCCTTTTTTCAATTATTTGAATTCGAGTTATCTCCCTGTGTACGCAAACCTTACCTTAAGCATATTTCATCGCACATGAAATTATTATTAGAGTAAATCAAGCTATATTCAACAGACCAAAACTATAGACATAAGAATAGCAAAGTATATTTTCTGATATCAAAATTAATAGAAATTTTACATAACATTTATAATAGTTTAGGTTTAACTTTACAGACTATAGTTACAGGCCTTTAAAATGAAACGATTTAAATGTAGTAATGGCACATTCGCTTCATTAGTGATGTTAAAATTTGGAACAAAAAGACCGTGATGATCAACGATGGGATTATAAAGAAATATTTTGTAGACAACTTTGCCCCAAACATATTCGTTTTATATATCTGGCAATAATACTCGTGGTATTATTTGAATTTTATTACTGCAGTATTTATAAAACTTAAATGTTAGACGGAAAAAGAGTCGACAAGTAATATACTATATAGTTTCAATAATGATAATAAAATTCATTACGTGTTTTTTTTAATTTGTACAATAGAACGGTAGCAGCTGGATGTCTAATTTTAATTCATATCATTGTAGGCTATCCTATACCTATGGACCATGCCACAGAAAAAGCTCTGCGGAATGTAAAAAGAAGTGAAGAAACAAGTTACACTCATGTTTGGTGTTAATTGAAGACCTTGAATATAACATCAAGACATGATCATGTTCGTTCCACAAATACAGACATTACCTGTACCAAAAAGTTCACTGTTATTAATGAGACTTGGAAAAGGTGACAGGTCAATGAAATGAATTCACATCTTTAAAGTCCCTGTAGGGCGCCTTACAGATTGATATATTGTACAGCCACTTAATTTTATTGTATATTAACCTACATAAAATGTCTGAAACTTTGTTTTGATCGTTTTGTCTCATAAAGATGTACTGAAGTGTATTTGGTTGCTGGTAAAAACAGTTTTAGGTTAAGTATGCCAATTCCGATATGTTTTTATGTTAATTACATTAAAGTGACACATCATGTGATATATCTGCGCTCACGTGTATCAAGGACAGGTAATTTTCGAAATCATTAAATAATGTGTCTATTTGTTTTATTTCAAGGGCCATATAACATGAATAATGCCATGTATACAACCTCGTTTTTTGAAATTTTCTATCTTTAGAATTCATTACTATAAGAAAAGAACCACAGTATTGCTGTGATAATCTCCGTTTGGATTGAAGGAAAACGATAATATACATGTTTAAACAATTTAACGGAATTTAGTTTTTTGTGTTGTTCTTTGTGTAATATTGTTTGTCTGTTCGTCTATTTTTATTTTAAATACATGGCATTGTCAGTTTATTTTCGAGTTTGCATGTCTATTTGGTATCTTTCGCTTATCTTTTGCGCATTTAAGAGTACACCATGTGTGTATTTTGAACGACCTAGATACAGAATACTGCTTTATGGTCTGAAGTTTCAAAGTGATAGTTAAATGAAAGTACCATGCCGAATTTAGTAATATTCATCCAACATGCCCGAGACCAAAGCATTACCGGGAATGCAATGACTTTTATAATGTATATACATTGTTTGGTAAATCAAATATGAGTATACATCAACATAATAACCAGCAGCAAAACATAACATATTTTGTCCCAAGATCCTTAGTGCGTTGGATCATTATTATTAATTTTCACATCAACAAGAGAAAGAGAACACATATGTTCATAAATTTATCAATGAATCGCCTGAAATGTTAATCACAAAAATTTTGCGTGAAACGTTGAGTACCATAACCATTTTTTGTTTTAAGTTTCCGTTTTCGTTTTTCTTTTTGTTTCACTTGTTTCTATACTTATTTATTTCGCGAGTATAATCTTTGTCTTCTTCATACGTTGTACACAATTCTAACCTGCATTATGTGGGACAGAAAATTCATGTTTACTATGTCTTGTTCAATATCACTCATTTGTAGTTCTGACCACCCCAGCATAATAATTACTGACAATTCTCACAAAAATGTACCAGTTGTCGTCCCTTCAAACAATATATATACACACATATCTTACTGTACTGTCATGTAAGTTTCACTCTTTCATTTTTTGTAATTTGTTAATATATTCTGCTGTTGTATTGGCGTGAAAACATATGCGCGCGGTTTATTGTTAGTCAACAGTTTTACCGACGAAATACACAAACCATATATACATGATATACTCAATATCATCTTTTATCTAAGTCACCATATATAGACATATTTGTATAAAAAATGATTGTTGTTGTTATTGGTTTTGGCGGGCGGCTTACGTATATAGTAATTGCGCCTTAAATTCATATAACATAAATTTCATGTATATATACTTTCAGTCCTTAATTTATTTTTAGTATTACGTTTTGGCAAGTAATTATTTGAAACTTTGACGAGCATGGTTGACTGAGTTACTAAAATATATATATATGTTGAGACAAAAACAAAACATATAACAGAAGGTACATGTAATAGGAAAATAAAAAGAAAAAAAAAGTAAATAATAGTTTCTGATGAAATGTACATTATTAATTGATAGGTATCATAAAATTGTTTAGAAATTTTATCTGGTTGTTCACCTTTGTGTCGTCTGTGATATACTTGTAAAAAAAGTATATTTAGAAAGATATAACAATACATGTGCGAGTTAAATGCTACCAATGTAAGGACGTCTCCTTCGATTGGTGTAGCAAATAAAGAATCCTTAAGTAAGGATTGATTATATTTTTTCCTTTCCCATAACGGCAAGTTGCGTCAATTTTTTCCAAATAAATTTCCAAAGGCAAACTGGTATTTAGTGATTCTTCATTCCCTGACGAGAAAAAAACACACTTCTATCATTGATTGAGAAATTATCCCTACCTACACCCTTAATCGCCTATTTAGATATGTAATATATAAATGGAGCAAAAATAGAAATAAATGAAACAAAATAATACCAGTATATTATTAAAACAATGACATTGTTTGATTTTGTTGTAAGTACAGAGAATGTCAGCGAGACAGAAGTGCTGGGATGTGCATTTATATGATTATAAAATAATCTGTGTCCGTTTGTCTAACTGACATCCTCTAGTATAAATTTTAGATTTTATCATTTTATTGTCATAGAAAAAGATTAAATTCTTGTTTCTATTCTAATGATGTATGATCGTAGTGATTGTGTTTGTTTATTTTCTTATTTTCTATCAATATGAATATGACTATAGTTGTAGGTTTATGAAATCTGAAAAGAGATATTGTATTTTCCTTTAATGTGCTAGCGAATAACGTTAAATAATAAGATAAATGTTAGTGGCACTTTCATAAAAAAATAAAGCCTGTAGCAACTGTTTCTATTGTTAAATGTCTGAACATAGTGTGTTTTGTTTGTTGTTGTTTTCATTTCTTAAAAAATATGACTGTAACTGTCTATTGTAGAGAATTGAATCTTAAAGTGATTTTGTATTTCCCCTTAATATGTACTGTTAACTTATCTAGTATACTAATCTTCAATAGACCAGACTGTGTTTAAATTGAATGTTGATACTTGTTAAAATTAAATGCTTGCACTTCATGATCAATTAATACTAGTGTTTGAAAGGGGAATGATTTCCGGACCCAGATGTACAATGTATGACAAAGGTAGAAAAAAGTCTGTTTGGGTATGCTCAATGGACTGGCACAAAGGTGAAGTGTGAAGTGTAAAAAATGATCGTAATTGTTTTCTTTATCTCTGTAATTGATATGAACCTTTCTATCGCGTATTTTGTTCTTGATATTTATTGCAACACATTAGTATTTTTATTTTGTTATACATTATTATTCCTTTTTGCATAGGTGTCTCCGAAAAATAACTATAACTAAAATTTGTGTCGATGCAAGGTGTGTTATCGCGCATGATAACTATAGAATAATATGTTTAACCATTATCCTGATCATGATTCGTAGTACGTTATTAAATTAAATATTGAAATTTCATTTGTAGAAATTTAAGTATTCCGCTTAATACATAATTCTGATATCACAACTAAAATTAGTAAAATTTACACATATGGATCAACCAATTGAAATCCTTGTCATTGATTGAAGGAGAGAGAAGAAAAAGATTGTAAGAAAATACCAACTGGAAAATAAAAACAAACGAAGGTCAAAAATATATTACATGTGTTACTGAAAAATTAGTGCATTTAGGTAGCCAATATCATTTTATTTCACAAACATGTTTTATCTGGTTATTACTTAGGAATTAACAGTGATTGTTTAAGTTAGATAGGGTTAGCGGAAAAGCACGTATCATTTTTCGTTTACCTAAATTAAAGACAAACATCCAATGTCCAGGTGAAAGAAGCGTTAGATTTACAAATAGCAGTTTCCAAAATTTTACACAGATTTAACTGTATACTTATAATCTTGTCCATAGTTTAAATAACACAACCCAATTTGATATGACTACCGAACAAACGTTTTTAATTGTTGAAACTAAATGGTATTGTAATTTATCATCAAATTATGTTTAGTTTTTCAATGCACATTATAAGATATTATACCAAATGTAGAATATGAATTTGGAACCTTATCAAATGCTCACCTGACCAAAACTACATGTATCAACATAAGCTATTATCATTAATTGGTTTCTGTCGTACTTCGTCTTTCGTAGAATTTTATTAAAATCTTCACCTCTAAAATAAAACTGCAATCCTATCATGAGTCAGCATCCTTCAATAATGATCTCAACTCATATTTTCCATTTTGGTGTAAACTATTTTGCCCTGAAACGTTTCGTTTTAAGTTTTGTTGGAAATGCTACATTGTGATAAAAGATAAATTGTAGAGAGAAATTACAAAAAAGTTGATCAAAGTAATTATAAGAGCTACACATAAATCAAAATGGTCTCATTTGTCTGTCGGCTACGTAAAAGACGTTTTGCCCTAAAACTATGATTCTTTACAAAGTTCAGCGTGTTGTTCATTTCTTGAAACAGTCGTAAATTGACTGAATATTGTAGGAAAAGTGTCAGTTATTTAAAATCTACAAATAAGTCACATTTTCTACCAACAATAAGTTTCTCCTTAACTGCAAGCTTAACACTTTCCTTTTTCATATTTTGAAAATTATATCTAAAATTGTTAGAAATAGATAAAACCGAATCCAGCAAAAGCAAAGAATTATAACAAATGTTTCACCGAAAATAAGAAAAAAAAGCTTTGATTCAATTGCATGCAAAAATGCAATTAAACATTACAGGTTCAGGAACCCGTCAGTTATTTTTTTGCGACTGGTTTGTGTTCGATTGTGTTTACAAATTAATCAATGAATCACATTTCTATATGTTTCCTTATGTCTAGTTTACAAGGAAGGAACAATTATCACACAATTGAAATTTAAAGTAAAAACTAAATTTGAATATTAAATCGTACTCTCAAGCGACTGGTACTACCATACCAAAAGCTCTGTTTGCTGACCTAGCAACTGCTTTTGCAGAAATACTAAAGTCTAGAAACTCATTTAAATAACGCTCATATAAGCATATTCGCTGCTAGTAGCAATATACATATCCCTACACTTAACGACGTGACTGGATCGTTCAAATGAGGTTGGACTGAAATGGAAAGCATTACACTTAATCTGAATTAATTGTCATTTTATTGTTGCTGCATGATCATGTTGATTACCGTTCCGTTATAAATTACCGATTATAACAATATGTAGCTAAATTTTCATACACAGTTTTCAATAATGTTAAAATAAAGATACACAATTTCATTTTATTCTTCTTCTTCATTATGAAAAGGTTTGTAGACTTAATATTCTGCGTCTAAAATAATTCTTTGCTGGTTTATTATTACCATTTTTAATTTTCCCTGTATTATGTTAATAGTAGTGCAGATTGACTTGCACATGCTGCATTCAAATCAATTATACTTCCATGTTTAAAGACTGAAATAGCAGAATGCAATTTTTATCTGCGTCTAAATACGTAAACAACATTTAATGTTATGCACCTTGAATTTTATTGACATCAAATTAAGTTTCCTGTACGATAAATTGCATCGTAAAAAAACCCACAAAATAATCATTTTGCCTATTGTTCATATAAATATAAGGAGAAGAGAGTCAAAGGTCAATGAGATATCAACATAGCGACACGAAACAACATCAATAATCAAAATCCAGCGAGAGCGAAACATTTGGATATTTCAGTTACTTTAAAATATAGAATTAATGATGTCCTAAACTTAAATGCTTTTTTTTTTATCTCAATATTTGTTTTCAATGCTGTAACGTTTATAAATCTAACTCCTCTTAGTTTTAATAATCTGTTTTGCTGTAATCAAACGTGCTGTCCTTATATGACCATGAATAAAAAATTAAAGAAAACAGGAAGCATTACAAACAGTCAGTCATGATGATTCATCCCAATCACATTGTTCTACTTCACGCACTCAATACTTAATGATTTGAATTCAATTGACTTGTCTTTCCGACCAATAATGAAAAAAATAGATTAATAACAATTGTTTCCTTAATACAGACCATCATAAATTTTAGTTTTGGTTATTATTGGTTCAATCAGTCAAGAGTATAAAGAAACATAATCATTGGCTTCGGCGTAATATTCATTATCATAATAATTTTAGAAGTTGTAACTATTACATTCAAAGGATGAAGAAAATTGACAATTTTATACGGCATAGCTGGCAGGTTCTGATATTAGTTTTGTATAACACAGGTATTTATTTTACATATACAACATTTTTCTCTTTCTCTGACTTTCAACGGTTCTTTGGCTATATCGATGGTCTAAATTGTGTTTACAGAATAGACAATACAGAATAAAATTAATATAGGAATTGAGGGCAACATAATTTAGAAAAAGGGAAACAGAATATCAAGGTAATAAAAACAATGGATATAAAATGATGGCTTAATTATAAATAAAAAAGGCACAAAGGTTGAGATACCCTTCTTCCATCCACTCCAGAACCCAAGAATTGGCCAATACGCAGGAGTTACATTGTAAAACATGCAATTTCTTGATATATGTTAAAAGTAAAATCACAAAACAACTGAACTCAGTGAAAATCTAATCGGAAAGTCCATAATCACATGGCAAAATCAAATGACAAAAACACATAAAAAACGAATGGACAAGAACTGTCATATTCCTGACTAAATTTACTGAAAATGTAATCATTATTTTAGGAAAAATCATGACATAGCGTGAGTCTGAGTTCTTTGACACTCATATATTGATTGTTTGGCGAGATGTTTGTTTAATTTGACTCCTAGAGACCCTACAGAACCTTTCAACTTCTTACATTACAATAATAAAAAAAAGTACGTATACCATAAATTTTCACGTGAATTGAGATTCTAACTTGAAATTACATGAATTGCAACTTAAACGAGCTTGCGAGTGAATATAAGGGGAAACGATTTCATGCGAGTTGCACATGAATCTCGTATGAAAATCACATGAATTTAAAAAAAAACGTTATTCAAATAACATCTTAATTTTCAAATTTAAATAAAAAATGATGAACAATAGCATTTGTTGTTGAAGTTTAGGTAAAATTCATACATCTTTTCAACAAGTTCCCGTGAGATTCATGGATATCTAGTTCACATGAAATTCACGTATAAGCTCGTTTGAGCTGATTTTCACGTCAGGTTCTTGTGCGATTGACCTTTGCCAAATTTGACTGAGTGTGTGAATGAGTAATTTCTAATTTATGTAACTTCTCATTACATAGTCGTTTAATTTAATTTTCCTTTTTATAGCTTGTGTACATCCAGGTTCACCATACCGTTCTAATATCATAACGGGAACGACATCAATTATTCCGGGAATAGTTAACAAGCCTCTTCATTTGCAGTGTCCGTTCGCATATACCAGAACAGTTCTGAAAAGAGATGGACTGATCGTAAAAGAGTCAAGGCATGGTTCTCTAGTATATTCTCTTATTCCAAGGAAAGAAGATCACGGTTCAACGTTTTCGTGTGACATGTATAATTTGGCTGTTCGTATAAGGAGGAAGACCAGTGTTATGCTTGATATCAGTTGTGAGTTCAACTTCAGATTAATTCTTGTATATACGTTTGTCATCCAGATTTTTATTTTCATTTGAATTTTGTCTTTTACGTGTATGTCTGTTAATCATAAGGGTTGCATGGCATAAAGCAAACAAAAAGTAGACAAGGAACAACTGATAATTACGGAGCACATGATTGGTTCATTGCCGGTTTAAGGTGAAGTTCGTGTATCTAGACTTTTAGTTTCAGTGATTAGTATGTTATGGACTGTTGTTTGTCTTTTCGCCGTTTTTCATCGAGCACTGACCAATTTATATCGCCCTTCTCTCTTTAAATGGTGTGCTGTTGTGAATCAACCGATATGTAATTGTTCGAAACATTTGATTTAGTAAAGCATAGACATAACCATCTATAGAAATCTTATTGGGCAGTCGCGGATCAAGGGTAGGGGTTCCACATGATTTGTACCCTCCATTTTGTCAACTATCAATGCATTTGAATAGGAACATATGTTTGGAACTTCCTTAAAAAATTGCCGAAGATCGATTAATCAATGCCAATCATATGTTAATTATTTTTGTAGATAAACCGTATTTGTCTATGAACTTTACACCAAACAGTGTTATTGAGGGACAATCTGTAACACTCTGCTGCAGCTCCGAGAGTCGACCGCCAACACTAGAACTATGGTGGAACATGGGACGTAGATTACTGTCTTCAAAGTATGATACAAACGTCTTATGTCATAAAATTATCAATATGAGTCGTGAAGATAGCGGTAGTTACTCATGTTTTGCTGAAAACGAGATTGGAACAATACATGATGAGGTCATTATTACAGTTTTATGTAAGTTTAAAGTTTCAAATTTTGTATTCGATATTGTTAAATGTGTCTTTTTAAAAACAATCACTGTTGAACATGTTGAGGATTGCGATTTGCAAACAAAAACATGTCGAGCCAACTGTTGATTCTAGGTCGCAAGGCAATAGAGCTTTCTTCTAATGACTGGTATTTGCCCCAAAAACAATATCTGAAGACAAAGTTACATGTAGTTTTGTTAAAGTTCGGAATTTTTAAATTCCATATTTCCTTTTGTTTCAAGACGGTATCAATACAACCGATAAAGCACACAAACGACCAAGCGTTTCCGTA
Organism: Mytilus edulis; assembly: GCF_963676685.1. NCBI lineage: Eukaryota > Metazoa > Mollusca > Bivalvia > Mytilida > Mytilidae > Mytilus > Mytilus edulis. The sequence goes on along the minus strand of NC_092357.1, from coordinate 40,273,262 downwards.
AAACCTTTACAAGGAATAAACGTTTTGGTGAATGTCAAAACAAAAAGGTTTAACAGGTTTAGCTTTGCATCTACCCTGTCGATGTGAAATTTTACCAAAATTCATTCTTAAAAATTAAATTTAAAAACAATCACTAGGAACGAACCATTCGGAATCCATAAATAGTTATGAAAGCTATTGCAATATCAGAGAGCATCTATCTGAATAAAGTTCTACGTATTACATCGCAAAACAACGTGATATCAAACAAAATTTTGTTTTAGAAATACACCAACCCTTAATGGAATACTTATTTTGATATCTATAAACTTGACGAGTTTGTTTGTAATTCATTCTTTTAGATCCTCCAAATATTCCTAATCAACGCATACATTTTACAGAAACTGATTTGTCACGAACCCTACAGTGTCTTGCATACGGGGTACCTGCAACATATTCATATGGTATATGGCATCATCTTTCGTTCTTTGGCGAACACATTAGATACTTAAATCCTTCAACTGACGGCAAAGTAACTTTACCGCCAATTGCAAATAAGGTTGAAAGGTACCAGGACAACGGTATATATTCATGTACGGCGTCAAATAGAGTAGTTGATAGTTTTGGAAATAGTTTTCAGACCGGAAAGATCTTCGTTATGTCAAATGGTAAGATGTATTCACAAAGAGCATCGATATGTTTATAAACCATCTGATTCTTTATAGATTCAAACGAAATAGATAGGTCAGATAGAACACTCACAAAAAAACACACACACTGTTTTAGCCAAAGCAGAGTTTGCAAACTCTGTTCTTTAGTATTTCTAGCAGATATGCCATGCTTACACTGACATTTATTTTGATATCTACAAATACAACTAAAGGAGGCCATGCATTCAGAGCTTTCCAAATGACGAACACTAACCCCTTCGTCCCCATCCCTTCAAAATGTTCATAATTTGTTCAAGGATTGCCAAAGGGACAACATTCATCAAAGACTAACTTGCGTAGATACAAGTAACAATAAATTACCATACGACCTTCAACAATGGGCAAAACACATACTGTATATTACGCTATAAAAATCCCAAAACAAATTCAAGCACTTAAACAACAAACTCGTCAATACTTTTACTTATAGATGGAACTACTAGTTTGGTGGGAAAGCAGGACATGTTTAATTAGAACTATTCAGTTTGACCAAAGTTGGCCAATATCATGAATATCTGCAGTTAAGACCATAGATTGCATATTCTGTATAAAAGGTTATATTGCGAGTTCTATATTTTACGTTTTTCATTAATTATCCAAATGACAAAATAACGTTTTTTCAAAGGACCGCCCATATTTATGACGAAAATTGAACATGAGCAGTATAGTCAACCAGGGAAAACATTTATTTTGAAATTCATTGTATACAGTACCTCAGAGATAGAATCTAATAATGTTAAGAGTGGAAATAAGGATATAACAGCTTCCATACAGATTACACATATTAACAGTACTATGGTTTTCCATGGAACTGAAATATCAGTCGAAACCATGGAAATCGTTTTGAGCTTCAACATATCTGATAAGAGTAATCGTCAGGACTATACTGTAACACTGTGTAATGGTTACAGCAATAGCAGTTTTGTAGTAAATATAACATCAGGCCCAATCGATATAGGTAAGCTTCATGTGCTTCATTTATAAAAAAGAACTAATTTGTTTTAATATTTAATTTAAAGCCGTGCATATACATGTACATACATATTTCTTTCATTGTTTACGTTTATAGAATTATAAAATTAACCAGCATAAAACAAATAGGTATGCAAGAAAAATAAAGAAAAAGAACACTAATGCTTCGCTGCTTAGTAGAGATTCAGAATAAAATATTTATTTTTCAATAACGTAGTACACTAATTGTTTTTATCTTGCACTATTATATAACACTGATATTTTGTTCTGATTTTTTTGTGAAAAGGTATTCTTTGATATCTAAGAAGATCAACATTGTTTATACGCGGATCGCCTATAAAACCAACAAAAATACTTTGACATATATTTTGAATATGACGAATTTTTCGTCCGTCCAAAAAATGTTTCATTGCAGAATACATTTTATTTAATATCAGCAACGTACCACAGACATATTTCAAAATCCAACTGTTAAGTGTTTGTGTCATTGCGAATAGGAAGATAAACCTAAAAGCTTCAAAAAGAAACAGTACAACTAGTATTAACCATATTGCTTTAGTCGATATATTATTGAATAAATGTCTTACAGTAACTATTTTATAGAGTATTGTTACATCATTTATTTTATATCTTTAGAAGAGAAGAAAACTGGTGAAACAAAAATTGCGGTACTTATCTTGGCAATACTTGTGGTAATGTGTGTCCCAATTACAGGAGCAGCAGGTAACATTCATTAGAATAACAGAGTTCTTCTCAGATTACTTTTTACATCTTTGTTCTCAGATCTATTTTTACAGCTTTGTGTATAGCGGATCGGACGCATTACACAGTATTATTGTCAACTACTAGCAGAGGGTCGATACTACTTCTGTAGACCCAATCATCCGATTATGTTTGATTGATTTTTTGGTTGGTGAATGTCCAGTGGCAAATATTACAACATGTTAAGGGCGATAATTAATTCTACGTCAGGCATAGATTACCCTAGCTATATTTGGCAACACTTTTAGGAATTTTGAATTTCAATGCTCTGCAACTTCGTGCTTTATTTGGCTTTTTTTTATTTATTTTTTTTAACTTTTTTGGATTCAAGCGTCACTACTGAGTCTTTTGTAGACGAAACGCTCGTCTGGCGTATATACAAAATTTAGTCCTGGTATCTATGATGAGTTTATTTAGCATTAAACAAACAATAGTTAGGCCCTGTGATATAAAACCTATGGGATAAGGGTTGGAGACATTTGGTTAATTTAATAGGGAGAGAAACTTTGCCTTATCTACATGTAAAATTTAAAAGTGAATAAATTGCAAGAATCGAAGAATATATGATTTCTAATTTGATTTTTTTTTAAATGAATAAGAATAAAGTGTCTGAATAGGGTCATTCATTTCTTTTTGACACTTTTTTCTAATCCTTTTTTTTTTTGTCAATTGTATTCCATTTTGCATATTTTGTTACCTCTATTATATGTACATGTACTCTGTCCAGACTCTCACACTTGATCAATATTCAAACTGGTGGACTGTTGACATTTAAGTACGTATTTCAAAATATTGCCTGCGCAACAATAAATGTTTCGTCATCGTCTATTTTTTAAGCCTTAATTTTCAACTTGCGTTTACACACCTACTGATATACATATTTATATTGATTGTTTGATTTATTGTTGTTTTACGCCACTGTCAGTACTATTGTTAGAAAAGAAATCCATAGATGTAGGTTTAGTCCATGCAGATTTAAAATGCACTTTAATATTTTATTACAGTTTTCCTGGGAAGAAAGAGAAACAGAAGGTAAAGTGGTAAAAACCTTGTCAACATAATTAGCTTTTTTCAATCTATAGCATTTTATTGCACCCTTTCTGGAAAAACATATTCTTTTTCCTTTTTTTTTTTTACAACTCCCATATTTTTTTTTTAATTTTTGCTCCTCTGTCTCATTTTATGTATTGTTTAAATCCTTCAAAGTGTTCTTTTGAAAAATAATATTGTTGGTGTACAATTCGTCATGTTGGTTTTGATTTATACTTTTTTCAGAATATCAGAGAATATCTCAGAGTTAGAGTCAATAGAAGGTAAACTTTTGTCATTTAGAGAATAAAAAAATCCAAATAATTTTTGAAAACAAAAGGACACCAATATAGCTCACAATTACTCTAGATGAATTATTTCAAAATATATTAACTTTTTGATTTAATTTGTTTCTATAGCAAGTGTGTCTCAGCTTAGTCCTTATGTGTTCTTTTACACTTTGATCTATACCAAATGCCAGCAAGAATATTCAAGAAACACACATTCCTGACAGTGAGTGAGCTGAAAAAAGTATGTCATGTGAACCCAAGTATGTACCACAAAACCGCGGCGAATAACTGTTATATTTTATTTCATTCGCCAGTCGAGTATACCTTTAAAACAAACATATGTTATAAGAATATAAAATTTCAATACTGGTATCTATGATGAGTTAATTTATATTATTGATAGAAACAGTTTCTTTGAATTTGTTGGTACAAGTACTACATGTAAATGGCGAACTCCGCGATAATAATGTTAACAATCGGTATATGTTGTTATCCGTGCATTTCTGATATAAGTATGAAAATTTTGCACTGAATTTCATAGCACAAATACGAAAAAGGAGGGGTTACTAATAAAGCAATATTGATGCGAAATCTCTTTAAATGATGCTACAAAGAAGAATTCAAACGGGCTAACAATCAGCCTCCTTTTTTGCTATGTTTTGTTATGTTTATATTTTGCATTTCAACTTTCAATAGATCTGTATCGCAACTAATGTAATGTTTTCATTCTTGTTCTAGGACAACCAGTGCCTGTTGAAAATATTGTGTATCAAACTGCAACTCAGTCGGTAGATGTTCGAACAACACCAGTTCAAACTAGTGTAGAAGTTTTTGGTAAGGAAATTCTAGACAAATAACTAGTCTTTCATATTCATTATTGAATATTTATTAATGTAAACTGCTTAATTGATCATTTTTCAGGTTGTACAATTCGTCAATTTGCACATGGAAATATTTGAATTTGACAACGTTACTCAATATGAGAAAGCGTTCTGCATTACAGCACAAATCATTTAATTTTTTTCAGATTATAACCGCAGCTCATATATACGAGAACAGAATTCGGGTCCATTGGTAAGATACATTCGAGTACTAAGCATTGTATTTTATCGTTTTTATCATAATCATTATTATTATCATTCCATTTTACTGAATAAAAAGAATTAAAAAACGTTTGTAAAGTTATGACATGACTGCCAATACGACAACCAAAAATACCTAAGCACAGAGTTGTAATCAACTACGTATGCAAGTCACCGTGCTGCCTTCATTAATGAGCAACACATATTCCCTAAAGTAAGATAAGGACATTTGATATAATCAAATACAGGTCACTATATGGCCTTCATTAATAAGACCTTTTCCGCAAAGAAAGTTATATTTAAAAACAAAATTACTGAAAATATTTCAACCTCGATTGTGGAAAATGTTCACACACTAGGTGTGAATTTAAAATAAATATGGTAAGCACCATATTCAATGTCTTATTATTAAATTGTGGATAGAGTAAAAACTCCACTCAACGTAAAATCTTTAGTTATGTCAGGCACTGCGCTTGTCAAAAAAAAATGCTTTAACCAGGAGGCTAGGAACGCTCGGAACCAAATTCTTACAAAAATAAAAAATAAATTACTGAATAATGCAAGCTTCAATACTCAAAAGGCACAAATCCCTTCACCTCAAGCATTTGCCGTGTTACTCAAGTATAATTTGTGGATCGATACTAAATCTGAGGGGCTGAAGAATTTTAAAAACTGGCTTGACATACATGTACTGTACATTTTGCAGTCCACAAATCATACCAATCAGTAAATAAATATACAAAATATTTTGCACATAGGTTGCTGTTTTCCGTCACATGCCTCTGAAGGGATCCTTGCATAACAATATCAAATGCTGAAAAGGGATAAAAAAAGACACGGGGTGATTATTGAATGTTGATCTTTGTATGTCTATGTTATTGTTTTCTCTGTTTTCGAAAGTGTTTCAAATTTACATTACGTGCAAAAACATGTTGAGATTTTGACATTTTCGTACACTTTTCGTATCTGCAAAGTTTAGTTTGTCTCACTGGAAACCATACTTTCATCTTTTTTTTTTATAGTATAAGGTGTCATTTGTGTTTCAGACAGGTCAGTTATATTATGCAGACGTTATTTTCCCTCCAACTTCGACACACGATGTTGTGCATATCATAGGTATTGAGAACAGAACAGTATACACCGATGTGACTGTTTCAGGAGGAGCCACAAGTCTCGTCGATTCCCGTAATGTAACGAGTAGTGATGAGGAAGAAGAAGACTTTGTTGAAATTCAGGGTCTAAAGAATTTTGTTGACAAAAGAAAAGAACATTAAATTTGCAGCAATTTGTTAAATGAAATGTATCAAACAAATTGTAACACTGTGTTTAAAAAAACATTTGAAAGTTTATTATCTATTAAATGTAATAACTTGCAATTTAGTTTTGTTCAAAAAAGAAGGTAGAAGTCTAATATTTTTATTTAAATGAAGCAGTAACAAATATGAATATAAAAAAGAAGATGTGGTATGATTGCCAATGAGACAACTATCCACAAAAGACCAAAATGACACAGACATTAACAACTATAGGTCACCGTAGTCTGTTACGTCTGACACGCTGAATTTTAACGTTTTGATAAAAGTTCTCTCAATATTATAAACCATTAGTAAGAAAAATGTTATCAAGTTTTAATTATATTTAGAAAAATTCTACTCTATCTATATATATATAATTCAATTTTGGATGTAACGCGTCTTCTGATTGGCTGACGTTATTTTGTTATCAGGCCATTTTGTTAAACTACTGCGAAAATTTCCCGGTTCACTGATGTTGAACTGCAGATATTTCATTCATATTCAGAACGTGAACAAGATAGTTCAATTACATTTTGCGGGATTTTCTGTCCAAACGTTAAGCTTCTGATCATAAAATATTTTGATAAAGTAAATACTGTTTTCTTAATGTTGAACTGCTGAAATTTCATTCATATTCAGAACGTGAACAAAATCGTTCAGCGGTTAACTTGTATCATTTATCAAGATACTTATAAAAAATTAGGCGATGTGATTGTAATTCTCAACCATAGACCAAATGGCATATACGTTGACAATATGTTTACCGTACAGTAATCAGCAGCAAATAAAACCCATACAGAATAGTTAGCACTAAAAGGCCTGATAAGCACAAAAATGAAACAATTAAAACAAAACAATTTCATGACCTGATTAATGTACAAAACCATAAACGAAAAAGCAAATATGATATACAGCTACAAACGACAACCACGGAATTACAGCATGTACAGGCTCCTGTCTATAATCGACAATATTTGAGTTTGAACTATATCTAGTAAGCATCATATTGTGTTATCTATTTTGATATATACATTCCTTTTTAGTATTTGCAATACCGGGGTATAAACTAATTGAAAACAAACTTTGGCATAATGCGATAAAGGCAAAGACAAGCTCATTTCGTTTGAATTGTGCTGTACATGAAAAATTGCAAAAATAAATATATGATAATATAGTTGTTGATGTACAATTATAAATTGGAATTTCGGTCCGCAATGCATTTCAACTTCGTAATTTTTTTGGTTTTTTAAACATGTTTTTATTCGAGCGTCACTGATGAATCGTTTGTAGACAAAACGCGCGTCTGGCGTAAGTGTAAACATTAATCCTGGTATATATGAGTTGATTTATTAACAAAAGAAAATATACTCTTACTGACTTTTATAAAAGTTTAATTTGATTTATCAATTTTATTTTGTTTACTGGTTGTGAGACCCCTAAGAAAAAAGGAATGTAGACATTCTTATGTAACTTGAACATGTTAAAAGTTTTACAGATTAAATTTTGACAGCTGTAGAGATAGTATCCATGTTTTTCTTATAATGATGAAGATGTTGCACATGAAACTTACAAAAAACAACACGTGCAAGATATTAACAATTCATCTTAGGTTTAAAATGTATGATTTCGAACACATTAAAACTGATTTTTTTTTGTTGCAAATTCTTCATGGTAAGTTTTTAACGACAATTGTGATAGACATGTTTATGCATATATTTATTCTAAATATCTAACTTAAAGTTAAAAAAAGCATTATATCTTACAGATTTGAACCATGGTTTAGTGGAAATTGAGAAAGACATATCTATGTTTATATTGATTAAACAAATTAACTGAAGTAAAATTTATGATATGAAACATATAAATGTAAATCAATTAGTGCTTGAATTCCTAAAATCGAAACTCCAATTGAAAATTAAGATGGACATGTTTATGTGTAAAGCTATCTAACAAATCAAATCTTTCAAATATAAAGTGATGTTTCCAATTTATGTTTTGAACATATGTTTCTTCTTCCTAACTCTATGGCAGCTGAAAATTGATAGAAATAAAACGTATAAATCCATTGGTATATGTTTATCTAGAAGCATTTAAAACTGTATGTTAAGCAAACAAATCGTAGCAATGTCCGTGTGTATGATTTTTAGCTTAATTTGTATGCACTATGCTGGTTCCTATGGTAGTTCAATTGGATCCGACGTGGAATCATCTCTTCAGTGTTCCAAATATCATTTTGAAGAAAGAATACTTGAAAAACTTGTTCGTATAGAACATAAATTGGAAATATATGACGAAAAAATGAAAACTTGGGAAAAGTTAGTTCCGTCAAACCTTGATAAAATTGACGATGCCAAGAAGAAAACTGATTTTTTTTTAGAATCAATGCGGGATACACTTAATCAGGAGCATATGCGATTAAATGATTCCTTTCTCGAAACTGTTGACCAAATTTATATTCAATCGGAAAGTAAAGTAAAGAGTGTTTTGGATTCGGTATCGACTAAAATGGAAAAATTCAACGAATTTCAGCAAAAAAGAGAAAATGTGTTTGACAAATTACAAGCCACTCTCCAACAAGAGAGGACACGATTTAACAAGGAGAAAGTACAACTTAATGATTCCTATCAGGAAACTGTTGAAAATATATATCTCCAATCGGAAAAAAAAGTGAAAAATGTTTTAGATTCATTTTCAACGAAATTCGGTGAGTTCCAGAATAAAAGTGAAAATGACCTTAAACGTTTACAGTCGAATCTCCTGCAAAACCAAAAGCAATTTAACCAGTCGATTTATCGCCAGATGGATAAGGTCGAAAGAGACTCCAATGAGACGAATAAGATGATCCAAAACTTTATTTCGGAGCAAAAAGACAGTATGTATTATTATTTTCATCTAAATATCGAACGGTACATATAATTATGAATAAACGCTTTATAATATCACATTTGCGCTTTTTTAAACGGATGTGTGTGCTTTTGTATGATACATGTGCGCTTTATCCATATTTCAATAAATCGATTTAATTCAATATCCTAAATAAAGTACATTCATACATCTATATTCAGCTTGAAGTTCCCCTTTTCTTTCTTTAGTTGTTGTGTTACTTTCCCACTGACCAATACCAACTATATTTTTTTGGTTAAGTTATTTACAAGTTCATGAGAAATTGAAAAATTGTAGATTCCTCGGTAAATGAAAAGTAAAAGTAACTTATGTTTATCTTTAAAGTGATCAAGCTTTACTCTACTTAGTTTATCTTTGTGAAAGTAAAAGAATCTACATATACCCATAGTAAGTTTAAAATCTTTTCCAAAAGATTAAATTTGAGTGTAAACAAAGATATATATAATACAATAACTTCTTTTTAAAAAAGATAATTGATTTTGAATTTTTACATGCGATAACGCCTTATAAACAGACGCTTACATTGCACTCGCAAAAAGAAAACAAAACGGGCACTTTTTTTTATGATTGTTTAATTATCTTCTTGAATCGATTCAACATCTGTCAAAACAGGAAATATGAGTTTTAGTTTTCGAATTTTCTACAAAGGTAAAAGCCATCAATGTTTGATCCTATTAATTGTGTTGTTTCTAAATCTATCCAATAGGGGATCATTTAACAACTTGCAGGAATCTTAAAAGTTGGTTTACGCCATTTAGTTAAGCAATTCAAACTGGATTTGTTTTCTCTCGATAGATTTATGACAAAAATCCGCCTTAACCAAAATGACGTGGTTAAGAGCACCTAACTGTAATGGGAGCTTAATAATAAGCAAAACACCTATCGTAAAATTCGCTATAAAAGGTTCTAACATGACAAAATGAAATACCTGCATTATGACAAAATGATAACCAAACACAAAATTGGCAGAGAACATCTGATATGACCAATGACAACTACTTATATGCAGGCTACTCACAATCGACAGGAAACATACAAAATGTGTAACACAAAATACGGCAGCATTTTGAGGTATTCCGACTTTTCCCCGTTAATTTCATTCAATTTTATCCTTTTTACACCGAGATTAAGACATATCACACATCTATCAAAACTGATTAAAATTACTTATTATTTATTTGCAATTCTAATGCGATAACATTATTCCTTTTCTATTGCAGTTGGTTTGTGTGCATGTTGTTTTGGTGGACGAATGTTTGACTCAGGAACAGTTGTTAAATTTCAAACGACCAAAGCTTCTACAGGAAACATTGATCTTGCGTCTTTCCAGTCTACCGGAAAATTTACCTGCAAAGTTTCTGGATTTTATGTGATATCTGTAGTTATTATGTCCATTACAGATCAAGCACAGTATGAAGTTACACGTAATAATTATCGGATATTAAAAATAAATTCACCGAGATATGTCCAGAATTGGTATACCACCTCTTCAAGTGTGGTGTCAACAAACTTAGACGTAAATGATACTGTTTTTGTAAAAACGTTAAGGGCGATGACAATTGCAACAGGACCTGTAGAATCGTGCATTTCTATCATTAAAACATGAAATTGCATACATTGTATACAATTAAGGTGCAAATGGTAGATACTGATACTTTGAATCTCTGATATAGGAAATATGTATGACTGTAGGGTCTTTGCATCGTTAATAAACACATTTTTCTATAACCAGTTGTTTGCATGATACGTGTTACGTTCTTCTTATATGTTATGATAGTATAATACTAAACCCGTAACGGGAGGGATTGTACTTGATATTCATATGATGAATACATAATCTTTCAGTCAGTTTAATTGGGGTCTGGAGCTGCAGGCATGTCATGTCAGTAACTGCTAGTAGTCCTTTGTTAATCTATGTTTCATTGTTATTGTGTTAAGATTTTTTTGTTACCTATTCTGACATCGGACTCAGACCTCTTTTGAACTGAGTTTTATTGTGCTTATTGGGTTTTCTTTTCTACATTGGCTAGCTAGAGGTATAGAGGGAGGGTTGAGATCTCAAGCCAGTCATAAATGAGGCTTCTGCTTCATATTCGAGGGTATAATTATTTTAAAACAACTGTTTATTGTTCACATTGAAAGGATTTGCAAATAAATGTTCTATATTTAACCAGATGATTGATTGATTAAGGCAACAGTAGCTGTGTATACCGCTGTTAAAACAGTCCGTTGTTTTATTTCGGCCGTTTGGAGTCGTAAATATTCAAATACTTGTACTGTTACAGTATTGTACATAATGCCATTTGTGTGTAACAGTGTCTTTAATACATTATTGACATTAATTGCACACAATAGCAATAATAAAAACATGTGTTATACGTTCTAAGTATTTCGACGTCAAGTTTAAATCTCTTGATTGCATCTGTGCATGTTTATAATCCGATTCTCCGAGTTTCCGTAGGTGTTAAAAATAATATCACCAACAGCCTTCGCAATGTTTAATAGCCAATAGAACAAAAATACTGTGAGCAAAAATCCATAAGCTAAAAACAAACCATTAAAATTTTAATTCATTCAGTCTGAAATTATGCCAACTGATATACATAAACAACATTATTTAGACTGGTTGAAATATGAATTCATAACCATGATACAGAAAATTTTTATGAAATCTTCCTCCTATGTGGGACTTTCACATGGAAATGGGGGCATTTCGGTTAAGGAAAGATATTTGACAAGCACGGAGCCGTTTCTTATGTTCCCAATAACTTTGATATTCCTCTTAACGCGTATGAGTCATCAGATTTAACGTCCGCAATCTGACCGGACGGTATTACCACACAATACAACGTCCTACTTCAATATACATGCGCTTAGAGTTATACTGTTTGAAGGGAAAGTATAGAGACACATTTCATACTCTAGGTAACCCTTTGATGTTATAAAATGAAACTGTTATGACTACCATGTTAGTTTAAAAGATTGCATCCTGCAAATCTGTTCTCGCGAAACATTTGTTGAATAATCACTGTCAAAATGTTTCTAAAGATAAGCGTTGATTACATTTTCCCCTATGTTTTATATCATCATGAATAAAATCCTTTTTTGCATCGAAATTAGAAACAAAAACTAAAGGCTCTAAAGAGCCTGTGTCGCTCACCATGGTCTATGTGAATATTCAACTAAGGACACAGATGGATTCATGACAAAATTGTGTTTTGGTGATGGTGATGTGTTTGTAGATCTTACCTTATTGAACATTCTTTCTGCTTACTATTATCTCTATCTATAATGATTGACCCAGTAGTTTCAGTGGAAAATGTTAGTAAAAATTTCCAAATTTTATGAAAATTGTTAAAATTTGACTATAAAGGGCAATAACATCTTAGGGGTCAATTGACCATTTTGGTCATGTTGACTTATTTTTAGGTCTTACTTTGCTGTAAATTATTACTGTTTACAGTTTATCTCTATCTATAATAATATTATTAAAAAATTATGAAAAATTTAGAGCAGACAGATCTTCACTTGATAAACAATTTCAGATTTGCTCTAAATGCTTTGGTTTTCGAGTTATAAGGCAAAAACTGCATTTTACCCCTATGTTTTAGGTTTAGCCATGGCGGCCTTCTAGGTTGGTTGGCCGGGTCACAGGACACATTTTTTTAAACTAGATACCCCAATGCTGATTGTGTCCAGTTTGGTTTAATGTGGCCACGTAGTTTCAGAGGAGAAGATTTTTGTAAAAGTTAACGACGACGGACGACGACGGATGACGGACGCCAAGTGAGCTAAAAATGATATGAATACCCACGAAACATTTACTCATTATTTAGGCTGAGGAAGAGGGAAAAAAATACCAACCTCATAACATACGTTTTTTTTAAATCACTGAAAAACGAATTATGAAACAAGTCAAACATTGGTTTATTCTAAAACATCGTTAACGCAGCCCAGCTTAATTAATGTCAAAATGAATTCTAATCCAATAATACCTTATAATCTTCTTACCTTTCCTGAGCTGATGATATCATCCCAGTTTTGTGGAAGACCTGTTGGTAAGGTTTTAGGTTTCTATTTTGTTTCTTGTGTGCTATTGTTGGTCTGTTTGTAATTCTTTTGGCCATTGCGTTGTAAGTTTGTTTTCAATCTATGCGTTTGGAAGTCCCTCTGGTATCTTCAGCCCCTATTTTACATAATGATTCTTTCAGCTGTTGCTCCATTAGATAGTTTCATGAAGGAGTGAACCGGTTTGGAACCTGAGTACTGCGCTGGTTTTCTCTTGACTTTCCGTAGTATTATAGGTTTTAGGAAAGTTCGTTTTGCTTAGTGTTTAGTTAACTATTTCTTTTTCGACTAGTCTCAAATTTTTATATGTATATTTTTTTAATGTTTTGAGTTTTGTTGTTTCAATTGGGTTTTTTTTTCTTTCGTTTTTTTTTTACATTGAGTTGTCAGTTTATTTTAAAATTATGACTTCGAATGTCCCTTTGATATCATTCGCCTCTGTTTTGGTAAGATGCAGTCTTGTATAAATAAAAAATAGAAGATGAGATATGAAACAACTTTCCAACAGATCTCAAATGACAAAGATAAAAGTAATTATAGATAAACGATACGCCTTAAACAATGAGAAAAAGTAAAGGCTTAATGTATACAAACAATTTCGAAAAACTGAAATTTGACAGACCTTCACATACGACAACGTCTGAATTACAGGAGCCTGACTTTTTTTTAAAGGGTATAGGATTAAAACACAATGTTGACACCAATACCCCAATTCCTTTTACCTTATACGTATCATGTCTGTTTGGTTTGCTCACAGAGTGTTGTCAATATAACTTAACTAAATGAAACTGTCATACAACTGAGAGGTTTAGCTTACTATAAAACCAGGTTTAATCCACCATTTTATACATAACGTGATGCCCCTACCGAGTCACAATTATGACAAAATGTTTTCAATGCGTTTGATGTGATTTGGCTTTTTATTTTGTCATATGATGAGTACCTTTCTAAATTGTCCTTGGAGTTGAACACATTCCCTACTCCATACATGTATCTTAGTATTATGGGTCAAAGAGTGCATCATCTTTAATTGCCATTGTTTTTGTGTACCAACATTTGCATTCTAGAATTGAAAACTGTTCTATGAAAGTTTTTACGAAATGATAGCAAATGCTCACACATTTTGCATGAGGTACAGAAGAATCGATATTAAGCAGTTATTATCCTAATGTTAGGATTTTACAACATTTCTTTGCGTTAGGCTTTTATCTGAAAACATAAATTATATAGATAAGAATATCTTTAAAATTTAAAACCCTATACTGCAAGCAACACCAAATAATTAACACTTTTGTTTCTTATAGTCGCCGTCAGCTGAAATTCGTAGCGGTTATCGGTAAAAATAATCTAAACTATCAATCGCGTTCATTCGAGATATAGTTTTTCACATTCCATTCATAAATCGCAAAAAGAAAAACCACTACTGACCTACCTTTTAAGTGATCACACTGTAATAATCCTGACCTTCACATTTTCCAGAATATTTTCCATTGTAATTCCGCCATCTTCGTTTCTATGAGGATCATTTGTTTACATATGACATTCGTCACTGTACGCAGTTTCCTGAAATGTTCCTTTCATTGATGTGATAAGGTTTCCCGCGCTTTATGCAAATTTTGTGAAATTGAACTCCACGGAAACACTTCCGGTAAAAACAATGGCTGATTCCACCATTCAAAATCGTCTATGAAAAAGTGAAGGTCAGGATTATTACAGTGCGATCACTTAAAAGGTAGGTCAATAGTGGTTTTTCTTTTTGCGATTTATGAATGGAATGTGAAAAACTATATCTCGAGTGAACGCGATTGATAGTTTAGATTATTTTTACCGATAACCGCTACGAATTTCAGCTGACGGCAACTATAGGACAGATATAGAAATGATAAGGCGATGTTTAACATGTTCATGACCGCATACACTTTCTCGTGACCAAGGCTATAGTAATCAGTTGAAATTTTTTTAAATTATCTGATTGGCTTGAATGAAAAAACAATAAACACAAAGACATAAGAAACAAAACACCGA
Source organism: Mytilus edulis (assembly GCF_963676685.1). NCBI lineage: Eukaryota > Metazoa > Mollusca > Bivalvia > Mytilida > Mytilidae > Mytilus > Mytilus edulis. Next base: position 40,258,146 of record NC_092357.1, on the reverse strand, counting down.
TATAGGAATCTTGCATTCACTTGCATTACAGTTGAACTATCGTATTGATCATGTTGATGAACTTATGTTTTGCGAGAGACTTGGTAAATGTCAATCAATTTCTGTCACGTAGCGTGTTCATCTTAGTTACAAATCCCTTTTTACATGGTGATATAAGCGGGAGGTTTTGCTAGCCATACAAGCAGGTTCAACCCACCATTTATTCTTATAAGTCTGTACAAAGTCAAGAATATGGAACTTGTTATCAAATATTTCGTTTCTATTTATGTTGACGTTTGCTTTTGTTGCACTTCAGTGTTCCTGTTGTTCCTTTTTTTAACTGTTATATTTGATGTGTTTTCCTCAATTTCGTTTGACACCCGGGTTTGTTTTTTCTTCATCAAGTTATGACTTTTGAACACCTATATACTACCGTTGCCTTTATTTATCAATCAGTTCACATCCAATGTAATTAGTTAATAGACAAAGTCAAAATATAAATGACGACATGATATAAGTCAATAAGTTATGCGCAACTTATTAAAAACAAAACCAGTACTAACATCTTATATAACATAAATACTTGAATTTTATTCAATAACAACCTAATGTAAGACAATTTACGTTTTCTCACATCTTTTAACAATATTGAGTGTTCTAACATTTTTGTTATGATAATATAATTATATGTATTTCAATCCAATAAAAAAATGAAATCCGTCTTTAAAGGATTTTGTCTTACAAAAAATACATAATCTATCTTTCGTGTCAATATTATAATAATATACTTGTTATTTTACAATTCTGCCAAAAAAATCTCTCTTCGAGAAAAAAGTATAAAAAAAAGAGCAATTATAGAGATAAATAGTTCAACTGATGATTTGTCTTCTATTTTTCGAGTAGGTAAATTGGTTTTAATTATTAATCATTGAATATAACATTTATTTCTTCATTTCTAAATCAATTAATCTGTCATAGCATAACCTAGGTTAATGAATCTTTTTTTATGATATGCTATTAAACGTGATTTGACATTGTATTACAGTTGTTTACTTTGATTCATTAAAATATCAAACTGCATTATGTTTCCTCAATGATACAAATGTATCAAACACTTTTATTTACAATCGACATCAATGAGTACAACTGACTGATTGCCGCCTCAATGAAACCCTTTATTTTCAATCATAAACATTTTAAATTTATATAGTTCACGTTTGTGTGTCTTATACATTTCATTAATTTATTGACCACACAAAATTCTGGTCAAGCTAGTCATCAAGGTTTATGAAACAAAGCACAAGGTTAAGGCAAATTCTTCAAACTTAAAAAAAAACCAGTTCGAAATAAAGAGAATAAGACTTAATTGAAATACGAAATACGAAATATTTTATTCAAGAAAGCTCAACTAGGATCATATTTATTTAAAGCATAGATACAACAAAGAATAACATTTAAACAAGGTAACTAAAAGTAATACTACACGTTTAGCAAAATAGTATGTGTGCCAAGGGGAGTAACTCTAATAAAAAAAAAGATAAGTACATTGTAAATAGCAAACAATATATTTCACACTTTTATTCAAAGTAAAAAAACACATGTTAAGGTACTAAGCTTTACTTTTGCATACATCAGTGTCATTACTTAACAACCACATAAACTGGGAGTTAATATGTGTAATATTAGTAATGTTTTTTTTTTAAACAGTTGTAGACTTAACTCTTGTCTTAAGTGAGAAAATTTTGGACAGTTTAATAAAAAAAAGATGTAACTCATCTTCCACCAAATTTATATTACAGTTCTTACAAATCCTATTATCTATGGGAGTTCCTGATATAGTGTATCAACCAATTTCAATATGAAATTGATGACTAATTTATTTAGTGCGACCAAAATACTTTTCTATGTTCACCTTCATTAGGAACGTTGAAACAAAACATATCAAAACTTTATGATAATATATTATTGTGATATTGATAAATCTTTGCTGGTTGATTTTAATGTATTTGTTTGCATTTTTCTTAAACAGTATCAATTTCATTCTTTCTATGTGAAAATATGTCAAGATCCTCATATTTCAACGAAATCTTCGTCGTCAGTGTTTAATTCATTTAGTGCATCGAGGACACCGGTCTGACCATTTGTTAAATCAACATCAGCATACTCCGTTTTGTTTCCGAGTCCTCTGATACGCATTTCATTGCCGGGTAAAGTAGAACTGAATGTTATATCTGCATAATTCAACTGTCTTCTCTAAAAAAATAAAACAAAAATGAAGACAGCATTTTATTGTGGATATGTATTTTACTGTTAAAATGATTTTCTTTTTGAATAAATATGGTTTAATTTGGTTGAATTCTCTGACATAGAGCTTATTTGTGGCCATATTTGTTCAATTTCTTCCAAGTGTATGGTACGTAGTTTATTCACTTAGGTCTTGAATTGCTTTTATTTAAACTCTACATAATTTCAGCAAACAACATTCTTTTTTGGAGAAGCCGATTTACATTTGTCTAAAAACTACTACCAGACAGACAGTTCTATTTTTTTTGTTTTGGCGCCGATTTCGTTTCTTCGATAATACATGGTGATTTTAACCTATAAAAAAACAGTAATTCCCTCTGATTTTGACTACATCATATTTTTGAAGTACAATGTATCAGATAACGACGATTCAAGATGTTTTAATTCTGCTTTCGGTCTCAATACTTGATTCAATATTTTGAAAGTGATTGATAATTACAATATAAAAAAGAAGATGTGGCATGATTGTCAATGAGACAACTGTCCACAAGAGACCAAAATGACACAGACAACTATAGGTCACCGTACGGCCTTCAACTATGAGCAAAGCCCATACCGCATAGTCAGCTATAAAAGGCCCCGATAAGACAATGTAAAACAATTCAAACGAGAAAACTAACGGCCTTATTTATATAAAAAAAATGAACCTTTTAGCTTGCAGCAAAATTGAAAAAAATGCAATATTACTGCTTCACAAATACCATTCATTCAATTAAAATAATATATTATTGTTTGAAGTAAAGCAGTTGTTTTTGATAATGTGTCTTTACTCTATTTTTTTATTATTAAATGTGATTTTGTTTCATTGCATATATTGTAATCTTGAGATTTAAAAATAACTTATCAAAACACGTACTTTGAAGATTTTCTAAATTTTGCCTTTCTGAACCATAAACACTAATTACAGACTACTTACTTTTGCATATTTTAAAATAAATAAATACGTTAGCAGTTAGTAATTGAAACACGTAGACATTTTAGAGTGCAAGAAAGATCATAACTTACCGAATCCTGGAACCTGTTGCTGAACCTTTGCGGTCTTTGGTTTTCTGAAGAAAAATAAACTTATTAAGAATTTATTTTTTAATTGAAATATATACAACACATATGTTTAGTTCAACATGTCACTTCAATATAAAAGATCATAAGTAGATTTAAAAATCTTTCCTGAAATTTACAGTTAAATCATTCAATATCACAAAAATCGTGTCTGAACGGCAAACGTCATTTTGTTAAAAAAAAAAAAAAAATAGTACCTGACATAACATGCACGAGCTTAACTTGATCCTTAATCTCCTAGAATGGTGAAAACACGTACCTTCATTAGTTGGACTACTTCTTTGGCTGTTTGAAACTGTAGCACTTTTTGACAGAGTACTTCGATTTGTGGCTTCAGTGTATCTAAATGCATTAGACTGGTAAAGTACATTCTCCACAGCTTCTGTACTATCTGTAGTATATGAAAGTGTTAATTAGACGATTCAGAATATAAAGAGGAATCATGGATAGTTCCATTGTTCGTATCCCAAAATGAAAATAACATATAGTCATTGGTTGAATTTCCATTGTTTATGACATTTTCAACCAATCACGACGTTTTGGTGTACACTTTTGAAAATATTACCAAGGATGCATTAAATTCTGAAACTGCAAATTGAAAAACTTCAGATCAAAGAGTTTACACTCATTATTATCAACTAATAATTTCTGGCAATTTATGTTCATTGTTCTCCAAATAAGATGTTTACTATATTAACTTGGACATGAAAGGCAATGTAATTTTTTACTGACAATCTTGATTGACGTAACAAATCAGATGCTATACTTAACTGGCGAGGGATTAAGTTTCACTACTCGGGATATGGGCTATACCTTTAATTCTTCTTTTCGTCAGATTGGGTAAATATCCTAAACAGCCTCACCTTCTAGTGCATCCCGTGTTTTAAAGGCGATTGTTTGATCAATTTGTTTTTCTCTATAAAATATTTTCCGAACTTTTTGTGCGTTTACATTTTGGTAACCATTTTGTCAATGATTCTATAACATATTTTACAATACCTTCATTTCTTTCATATCATTTAAATTGTTAACAGTAGTGAATATAGTAAATGTTGCATTGATGATGTACTTATATGAAAATCAGTAAGACTTTCAACAGTTGTGTGTACTTTTCCTAGTAAAAGTGCATTAAATTATTTTAAAATACCTTCCACAACTTCTATATCATCGTCGGTAGTTTGTATTCTGAAAGAGAAACATTACATATTATAATAACATTCTGCTGTTTCTTATTTAGATGCAAAATTGCTATACTTGTTTAAGATATTAAAGCACCGACATAAGAACTTAACTCACATATTTAGGTAGATGGGTGTTTTTCGCGGTCTTGAAATGTGAAAACAAATCGTTCTACAACTTGAATGAAATGTGTACCTTTTGATAGATCAGTGTTGTTTATGAGTTATACTTGTTATCTAAATGTAAATGGACTTTTCATATCTTATATTTACAACCCGTTTTATATAATTATTCAAAATTATGTTTGTTTGTATTTTCTAACGGTTGTTATTAAATCAATTATGACATGTATAAAGCTGTCTTACTACTGTACTTTTATCGAAAGTACTTAATGTAAAAAATGATGACGTTCTGAGACAAAGTATTGATATATAAATATGATATAAGAGAGAGAATAGAACGGGTTCGTACCTTTTATGCTTTAATCTGTTAATCAATGCTGTAATAGAACAGAAAAAAATTAGAGCTTCAAAAATCATTTATTCTTACACATGGCATTTGTATATCAACTACTGTTCCGCAGAGTATAAAATTCAAACAAATTCAAACAAATTTCACTCTTGACTGATCTATTTTCATCAAGTCCTTAAAGTTTTAAAATATTTTAGTCTGTAGCTCAGAGGATAAAAATTGTCACTTATAATCAAAGGTTTATGATCATGGTGGTATTGTAGATTATTCGATCGAAACTAAATTTAAACTTTTTTATAATGAGCTGTCAATGCAAAATCGACCAATCAGTTTCAGAAGAGAACATGGAAACCAGAAATGCTCAATAATAACATATAAACCAGGTGAGCTCAAAACTAAGTGTAATTTCAATGTCATTTCAAATTTCGATTAACAGTTAAGAAGTGTCATCAATAGTAGCTCAGTAGAGTCTATAAGACGGTCACCGACAAAAGATCACACGTGCACTGTGTATCGACTACCGAAACCAAAGGCCTGCGTCATATTTTGATGGTTTTTTTCTTCTCGAAACGACCACAGATTGAATTCTTTAAACTAGAATCCATGACAAACTTGACTAATGTTGAGGATGTATTCTTCTGACGTTTCAGTCTCGTTGAAATCTCGTTCTGGAATTATTTCTAAAATATGTGATACAAATGGAAAATATCAATGAATTTAAAAAATGTTATAATCAAACTTAACTCTGTGAAAAAATTTCCAAAGAGTAGCTTTTGAGTAATCAATTTTTCAAATTTTATTACCAATCAAGTCAATCTTTTTCGCCAAAATTTGGAGAAAATGGGCGAGGGATACAAAAATGATTTTACCCGAAACATGTACATCCCACATCCTTTTTTTCTATTCAAATTTCTTAGATATGTATTTTTTCAATCATTTATAACAAAGAAGTTGAAAAAATATGCAATTTGTACGTAAAACGGAGAAAGATCACAAATTTACAAAATTGACAACATGGAAAATTTGAAACAAAAAAGCATCAAAATGTGATAAAATTTTCTTATATTAACACCTACCTATAGTTTTTTTAATTCAAATTTATTCAGATTGGTCCCTTCATCTTAATTGAAGGTATGACAAAAAGTTTAATTGTGGAAATGTGATTTTTTTTTTATGATTATAGCCCCCAAATAGGTAAACATTGATGAAAAATGGGAAAATCATCAAAATTGGGTACTTTCAAAGGGCCGTAGCAAAAAAAGAAGTGCACCACCATATGCTTTTTTCTTCACCAATTATTTTTTTACAGTCTGATAAACCCAAAAATCAGGTTTAGAAAAAAAGTTTAATTCTGGAAATATTTGGCTCCTCAGAGGTGTACATCGTTAAGTAAAATTCATTCTTCGTCCTTCTGAAGTTAATTTATTTTGCCTACATTTACTCATCAGAATAAAGATGCATTCATATTCATACTTACCGAAAACAATTCCTGCTACCAGCAGTATGGTAGTCAATGAAGACAGAAGAATAACATCCAAACTTAGTGCATGGGGTATTTCAAATTCTACAAATATTTAAGGATCAATATTGATATCATAGCAATAACATTAGGACCTTAATTATATATCATTGTATTTAAGAATAAGAACTGTGCTTTTCTTTCATATTTACCTTTTCATTGGATATTTTGGTATGATTTCTGTGGTGGAATCTTATGTGCAAATCTTACATTTTTCCATTTTGTATGTTTTAATATTCGAACAATCTTCATGACAAAAACTATTGTTATGATATATAGGGGTATGCCCTTTTGCCGCAATCTAACATCCCTGTCACAATAAATGTTATGTATTACATTTGAACGTTGTAGCACAAACTTTTAAGGAACTTGACAACGTATTATAAGTGGACTAATAATCGGATTTTCTTTTCTCTATTCTTTCATGGTCGATGGACTTCCTACAAGCAGTAATGGTTTGGAATAAAAATAGAAAAGGATAGCATGAATGTTATGATCGAAACATTTTATCTTCTTAAAAGGTACCACAACAATACAATTAAATTGATTACGACAAAATGGTGTTGGAAAACGACGTATGACAACACTTATAGCAACCCAAATCCATCTTGAAAGATTACAGCAGATTTGTTTATGCTTACCTGTAGTCATAAGTCTTAATTCCACAATACAAGTACTATTCCCATCATGATTGCATACTGTAATTTTATATTTCTGAAAATCACTTGTTTCCAATTCGGTAAAGCTCACTGCAATTTCCAGTTATTCTACAATAGTATTCGTACCATGGAAAGGGTGTGTTGTGTAATTAGAAATAATTTCAATATCAGGTGGTATTTGTCTTCTGTTTTCTCCTTCAATATGACAGCATACAATGCTTGATACAGTGTGTGCAATCACCTTTGTCTTAATGTGTTCTCCTAATTTTCCAAACTGTATGATTTTTTGTTCCTCTGCGAAAACTGGAGGATCTGAAAAGAATATAATACATATAAAAATAATGAGTGAACTTGTAAATTAACCAAAGAAAGATAAATTTGATACTTTGGATATATATATTTATATAATGATATCTGGATTTTTTGTATCAATTAATTTATTAAGGTTGGAATTTGCTTAGAATAATGATGAAAAAAAATTGCTACGTAGAAAAGACAAAAAGGTTCAGAACTAAACAAATAACTTGATTGAAATTGATACCGATAATTGTTGGTATTGTACAGAAAAAAGAATTATACGAAGAATAATAGATAAGTATTAATTGTTGGTGATTAATCATCTAAAAAGTGTGTTCATTTTTTTTCAATAAACCAATAATTTGATTGCTTTTAAGCTACTATTATTCACAAATGCTTAAATGCTTGCAAAAACTCGACTAAAACTTTCTTAATTTTTCTCAAAAAAATACCGCTTTTAAACAGTTGAAAGAGTTTACATGGACAAGTAAGAAAACAGTATCTTTGTTTCAGACTGCCACTTATGATTATCAAGTGTAGAAATAATGGTTGAAAACAACAGTAGGCTGTTTACATACATGTAATTAGATACCATATGTTGTGCATAACATGTTTTTGTTATTCGTGGGTTTATATTGTATCTTATTCAAAGACACACTTTTTGGTTTAATTATGCCTTTAAGGGTTTCTTTTCTTCATGATTGCAAGTGGATATATATTAATATTTATTACGTCATTTCTGAAAATCAAACATTACAAAAAAAAGCAATATATCGTCTCCTTCTATAAACAAAAATAAGGAGCAATGCCTTATTAAAATGTTTCTTACATAACACATTGATGTTGGTTTCTTGTTCGACAAATCCTATTTTATTTCCCGCGAAACATGAATATATTCCGCCATCGCTTCCACTTATATTCATCAGCGTAAGACATACATTGTGTTTATGATGTACTTCTTTTGATATTTTTTGGTTTTTCATCCACATTGTATCAGTTGATGGATTGCTGTCTGAAGTACAGCATATTGTCTTTGTTTCTCCTTTAATAAAAAGGCTTTTTTCTGTAAAGTTGAAATAAAGCACAGGCTTATCTGTAAAAATAAAAATTGTTTAAATTAATAAATATGACAAATAACAAACAAAAGATTACAAATAAAGGCAACAGTAATATACCGCTGTTCAAAAATCGTAAATCTATTGACAAAAAACAAAATCGGGGAAACAAACTAAAACTGAGGGAAACGCATTAAATATAAGAGGAGAACACCGACACAACATTCAAATGTAACACACATAGCAACAGACTAAGACAAAATCCGATGAGAATAACCAATATAACATCAAAACCAAATACATAAATTTGGGATAGAAAAGTATACCCAAATACATCAAAATATAAAAAAAAAACAGAAACAAAATTATAATAACATAATTTTTACATAAAAGTTTAAAGGAAAACAATTTCCTTATGCTAAAAAATCTAAATTAAGAGCAGCTCGACAGCTATCCGACAAAAAGTAAGCACTCATACAAATAGGAAAACACTGGAAATTATATGATTTAACAATAAAAACTCCCAGATTGTCTGGAATATTAGGATGAACTTACATGTTGACATATTTATTGTTTTTATAGTGATTAAGATTAAACCAGAATGTCGACTGCAGTACCCCTATTTTTGACATTTTTACTTTTTATGCCTCATTGTTTAGTTCACACATTAATATTGTTGTCTATTTATTTGAATTTTATGCGACTTTCGTACAGGGGACACATTCAGTTAGCAATAAAACCAGGTTTAGTTCACCGTTTTCTAATTAGGAATATGTCCGTACCAAGTCAGGAATTTGACAGTTGGTATTCACACGTTTGATGTGTTTGAGTATTTGATTTTGACATTTGATTATTGTCGTTCCGTTTTGATTTTTTCTCGGTATGTTTTTTTTTTGGTTCTTTTTACAATGTTTAAGTCCTTTCTGTGGCTGCCAAATTTACTTTAAACGGGGTTTGCTTTCTGATTCTGGTGTGTGTGAATTTTTGCCTTTTGTGTATATATTTTTAACCAACCTTTTGATGTAAAAAATCCAAGACAAATGTGTTATCCGTACATATGTCAGTATCTGAAGTTTAAGAACCGCGAAGTGGGAAGAAAACTCCGCCACTGACCAGTGCTTCGATTCTGGCATATGTTACTTATAATACAATTCGTTTGAATGTTTATTTATCAATAAAATAGCAGAGCTATACTAACATCGTTTGACTCATACAAATAGAACGTAATTTTTATGTTCTGTCGGAAGTATTCATAACTGTCAACAACTGTTTGGGTTTTTGATTTAATATTACATCTTAACTTCCCAATTTTTGTTGTATTCTGTATGATATTCCCCTTTACATCACTCAAAATTTATAGATTTTTTTTTCATATGTTGAAATTGTATATTTTTTTAGTAGTAGAGCATAATATATATTGTAAAATTATCTGGAAAGGAGAAAGAAGCTTTTTTTTATATATATTTATAGAAACTGCGATAAAGAAAATACTGACATTTAATAACAAACAAAAAGCAGCTACATATGTATCAACGTACATTTTATATCCAGTGTTACAACCTTTTCTTTGATTTTGCCGTTCCATGTATCACGCACTTCACAGCAGAATTCAGACAAATGATCCTTCTTCGTTGGAATAAAGGAATACAACGCATATCCATTACGATCATCTGTCACTTTTCTGCCGTTTCGTGTCCAAACAAGAACTTCCTTAGTGTTTTTACCGTCATATTTGCATTCTAGAGATAGCCCTTCGTTTTCAGTTCCACGAAGTATGCTTCCAGACTTTTCGTTCATAATGATAATGTTTGCCATTGAAACTGTAAAATAAAATTTCTGTTTATTTGAATAACTTTAGAATAAAAGATAGTATAACTTGATTGAAATACCATTTACATTTCCTAATTTACTGACTAGCAATGTTGAAAAAGCGACTTGATAGGACATTCATAAGTCCAATGGAAATTACCAACAATTGGCAAACATAGAAAAATAACGAACGACAAGCAAGTACATAAAAAAACTTGGGCGTCTTGATTATGTCAGATTCAAAGAATGATTTATTTGAACTAGATCAGTGTTTATTTTCAAGAAAGATAGATGTTCCCTCCATGAAACAAGTTTCTTCTTTCTTTGATTGGAAATAATGCGAATTATCTTGACAGATATAAACTGCAAAAAGTTTCGATGCAATTGATGTTTTTGAAATTAGGGAAACGATAGTCAGAGACTTTAGGGTATTTTCTCGTATTTCTTTATTTTAATTTACAATTTTTTAATACATTTTCTTTTATAAAATATATGAATTTTAATTTGTTAATCTTGTCACACACACATTTTTTTTATCATCAAACTAAAACATTATCGATGATTTTGTATGGCTAAATGAATTGCCTTACTATCTTTTCATTTTCTGGTTATTAACAAAACCCTGATTTTAAATGATAAATGATAAATTGCTATATTTGTATATGGAGGCAAAAAACAATTCTTCAAATGGTAATACCTAAAGAGATAATTAACATTATATATTGAAAATAAACTGACAACGCCAAGGCGAAAAATATAAAAAGACAAATAATAGTACAATTTGGTACAAAAGACACAACACAGAAAACTGAACACTAAGCAGCACATTCAGCATTGTTCAAAGATATTCCGAATTAGTAAACTTTTATCTTAGCATTCGTTTTAACAGCATATATCCATACTACTATTAATTTATAAAAAATAAATAAGGGGATTTAAGTGCCATAGAGACAAACGTTATGGTCAACAAGAGATCACATGACGCGAATTTAAGCTACTAAATGTTTGATTTAATATTTGAGGTGGTACATCACACTACAGGGAGATAACCCTGTAAAAAGCAACTAAACGATTTAATTACGTTCTTTTGTTAAAAAAAATATAACGCTTCTCAGTGATCAAAATAAGTGTTTGCTAATATTTATCAAAGATACCAGTCTTAAAATATAAATCGCTAGACGCGCGTTTTTTTCTAAATAAGACTCATCAGTGACGCAGATCAATACTGTTATGATAGCCAAACAAGATCAAAGTTGAAGGGCATGAGGACATAAAATTTAAAAACTTCATATAACCAATGAAATTTTCTGAAAAAAGGCTGGTTCAAATTTTGAGATTTTTTTATGTTTTTAATTTGTCAAAGGGTCAAAGTAAATTTATGTTAAATTTTTATGAAATCAAACGAGCCAATTTAATATTAGTCAACGTCTTTGGTACCAACCTTAAATATGGTGAATTACTAAATTATAATCCTAGTACCTTTAATAACTACTATCAGTCTATATTCAGGAAAACTGCCGTGATATATACGATGTTTTTATCCCTAATTCTCAGAAACGTCATCATTACACCGATTACTATGTGACGTAGTCAAGAGTAAACAGAACGCTAAGGAATGTCAGAGGCTTACAGAGGGGAAATAATGACGTGCATCAGTCAATAATACATATTTAATACAAAATCACGCAAATTAAACTTACCTATTCTCAATGTCATCATAAGAATATACAGTAACTGGCAGAATATCTGTTTCTGCATGCTGCTTGTCTTTAAAAATAAATTTTTAAAAAATCCAATAGTGAAAAAATAAGCTATATATACCGACATTTGTGATTTTGCAGTCTTAGTTTTACGCTTTCATAACCCATGCATGATAAAAAATTCAAACATCATATTGACGGAAAGAAAATATCTATCTTTGATTGCATTTAGTTTGATTTGATAAACATTTTCATGTTATTTGACTACAAAAAGTCGCAATTAGGTTATCTTAACACTAAAAATATGTTTCGCTTAATTTAAGGAATATGTTCAACAATCATATGATTTTAAAAGGGGAAATTGCTTTTTCTATGCTATTTTCTCGTTGTGTTGAAGAATCAATTGGTGGCCTTCAGCTGTTTTTGTTCTGCTTTTGGCTGGGTTGTTGGCTCTTTGACACATTCTCCATTTAAATTAAATTTTATGAGTTTCTTTATGCTATTTATAAAGGTGACTTAATCTTTGTCAAATTGTTTAGCTATAAGTAATAACACAAACATCCGCTGTATTGATTTTTTGTTTTCACGCACATCATGAAAAAGTAATGCGGTGTTCTCAAGTTATCTGGATGTTTATGAATTGTCATTACTTGCAAATTACATTATATTATACATGTTATACAAAATAACCATTTTTGAAGCATAAATATGTACGTTTGTGATAATGTGACACACTTTTTATACATCAAAATAAAGCAAACATATATTTTTGTTGATCAATATGAAATGTCATATACAATCAAACTTTTTTTCCAAACATACAAGTTCTCGGATCGCAGGAGTTTCAACTTTGCTTTAAACTATAGACGCAAATGCTTTTACTCCGTTTGGTGCTGTACATAACACATCTTTTTACTATGATCCGTAATTGGTTGTTATTTGTGTTGTCATATGCTGAATATGCTAAATTAGACCGCCGGGACGTTAATACACAAAACAAAAACAAAACAAATTTTGTTAACATTTATATATTTCGTATTCTTTTAAACACATTTCAGTACAGAAGATGGTAGCCTTAACTTACCTGCAATATATGCCCTCACAGTAATTGTTCCAGCAAACTCACTATTTCATAAGTTATATTTTAGACGAAATTTGACAATGATTAACAGTGATTTGTGTTTACTCCGTTAACTCTTTTAAAAGTGGATCGTTTCTTTAATGTTTTCAGTAATTTTAAATCCAATTAAGATTATTTATCTTCGATTTATTAATTAAATTGACAGATCAAATATAATATGACGTTTTAAAATTAACCTGATACTATGGTAATAACGTTTACTTAATAACTTACAAAATAAAGAAATATTGTGCTACTCCTGCTCTTGGAAGACCTATTCTGATTAATCATTTCATATATTAAAATAAATAGTGTCAAGTGGAAAGAGAAATACGTATCATGATATACACGAAATTATAATAAACAATTTAACATAATTCTTCCTGTTGAATATTTGATACATTTTGACGTCAAATTTAAACATCAAACCCCTGTAAATTATGGCACCTATTGATGAATTGTATCGAAAATTTATCTTATTGACAATGCTCCATATCAAATGAGAATAAGTTGCCTCTGCAAAAAAAATTAAATATGTATTTTGTTTCTATTGTTTTTTTAGTCGTTCCGAAAAAATGTACTGTTTGTCAAAAGAAATGTTTTCTAAAGCTTCATGTCCTCATGTCAAACTATACAATGTCTTCTTCTAGCTTTCATTAAATGGTTATGTTTGTTTTCCTGCATTTGTTTTATGATTTCAACCAAAAAAGAAATAGAACAAGTAATGATTTCAGTCAAATTAAAAAAAAAACAACAACAAAAAAAAAAAAAAAAAAAAAAAACCCACTGCGGTAAAATCAATAAATAAATGAATAGTTGAAAAATAAAGTTTTGTTTCCCTCCATTTTGTTTTGATTTACAATTTATTTTCCCCTTACAAAAGAATGCATAATTGTGCATTATCCTAAATGTTACAGATTATTGCTTGATTGACACAAAGCCAAATGTAATAACAGAATTTAGTTTACATCCAAAAACATGTCAGACAGAAACATTTCCCTAATAAGTTATTTGATTAAATTTGGTTTTATAGCTAGTTAATTTTCCCTCATGTCTTGAAATCAATTAAAATATATTGAATTTGGGGTTAATTTGTTTAAATTCTTTTTAGTTTGTATAATCATATCAAATATAGTGTTGGATATCAAAATTCACCCTTAAGATATATTTGTCCATATTTAGCAGTCAAACGACAGGAAGATTATGTTTATTCTTTCTTTTTTTTTAAATTATCTGGCAAAGAGGAATTTTTTTAATCTATATTTTTTGTAGTTTATATTGGTTTGAGCAGTGTGAGTTTAAATGTCATCACACTTTTTTTTAGTTTTAAGTCAACTGCATTTGTTTATATTATGAATAATCATATTTAAATATTACAGCTGGTTTTTGTAAAGTTTGAATTTATAGAATTTAGAACGTAGATCGTTCCGTGCTTTCTTCCTTAAAAGGTTTCAAACTGGACAACATCGTTTCCTCGTGTGTCATACAACAGGAAACAAAAATATCCAGCAATATGGTTTGAAGTTATTTAAAAGAATGTTAAGGTTCAATTAAGTTAACTTTACGCTTTATGATTTAATTTTTATTTATTTAGTTCAGTGTAAGCTTGTAGTTATGAAGCTTAAGATTTTAATAGTTTTTCTAAATATTTTGTTAAAGAAGTAGAGTCGCACGATGAATTTATGGTCACTTCAAGCAACAATTGTAAAAAAATAACATCACAAAAATACTGAACTCCAAGTAAAAAATCAAAACGGAAATTTCCAAATCAAAGGCAAAATCAAATGATAAAACACATCAAAATAGTGGACTTAAACTGGTACATGCATTTTCAAATGTAGAAAATGATGAATTGAACCTGTTTTTAGCGCTAAACCTCTCACTTGTAATTTTGAATCTTTGACTTATTTTAGTATGATATATTATTAGCTGTAGAAGTATGTAAAATAAAATATTTACACACATATTATTAATAGAAATAATGTTTCAATTAGTCGTATTGATATTTGAAGTAAGTACATACAAGTTAGACTGACAAACAAACATTGTTTTGTTTAGGGGCCAGCTGAAGGACACCTACCGGTGCGGGAATTCTCGCTACATTGAAGACCCATTGGTGGCCTTCGGCTGTTGTCTGCTCTATGGTCGGGTTGTTGTCGCTTTGACACATTCCCTATTTCCTTTCTCAATTTTATTAGGTTGAGATAAATCGACAAAGTAACTTAAACTCAGCCTTATCTTTTTTAAAATCAATCAGTGAAAGAAACAAAAATATAGAACGTACAATAACATCATTGTGTTTCGAATACAAAATACAAATATAATCCCATCATGATCGACACAAAAAAGACTAAGAGATATAGAAATGATTACATCCTATGTTTTAACATTGCTCTTTTTATATTTAATTTTAAGTCTGTAACCCATACCAGGGTCAACATTCTCTGTGTCAAAAAGCATTGTTTCAATGCATTATAACATTGTACTGAAGTGAATGTGGAAGTAGAATGTGACTTTACAGGAAGAATAACATATGATTTGTTAATCCTACATCCTGTTTCCGATTGTTCAATTTTCTCACTTTTGAAATGTCGAGATTTTTGTTTTATCTTCCAATTAATATTTAACAATATCTAAAGATAGTACTCTCCTTATACGTGCAGATCAAAAGAGTATCTAGTTGTTTCGCTATAAAACTGGAATAAGCAGAGAACAGTCACATCCACATGTGAACACGTCATCATGTGTGTAGTATGACAAATCTTATTGTTACCAGATCTATATTCAAAGGATGAAGACAACTTATCTACGATATAGCTGGCAACTGTTAACTGTTCTGTTGTTCCAAACAGGTAATTATTTTGAAATAACTTTCTAATTTCTTCCTGTCATCAATTGTATGAGGTATGACTAGCCGAGTAACAAACTGTTTACTGATTAATGAAGCAAGTTAAAAGACATCATACTAAAAGTATAAAATACAATTGAATTTTATGAACCTATTGCAGTTAACTCCAAATTTGGACTCTCAGTAAAATATTTGTTTATCAAGCAGACCCGCCTTCTCCACATAAACGAGAACTATTGGTAGGGATATGCAAAGAGTTTGCTTATACTTCTGGACATTTGACACGAAAATGCTCAAAGCAAAAGGAGAATTGATTAAATGTAAGTTGTTCATAAAAATATTTTACTTAAAAGTAGGCCCAAATACTGAAACTTAATGATACAAAGTTTTGAACACATTATATGTCCTCCTGGAATATTATATGTCGACCA
This sequence comes from Mytilus edulis, assembly GCF_963676685.1. Taxonomy (NCBI): domain Eukaryota; kingdom Metazoa; phylum Mollusca; class Bivalvia; order Mytilida; family Mytilidae; genus Mytilus; species Mytilus edulis. The sequence continues at coordinate 40,241,716 of NC_092357.1, read as the reverse complement.
TGATAAAATAAACACATCGTCTTTTTGTTATAAATTTGGGGTAATATCCTTAATGGACCTTGAGATGAGAAACTCATGACGTAAGTACAAATATATTAATCCGCCATATAATTGTGGATGCTGTGATATTAAAGAAATAGATATAACGGAACAATACGAATTGTTTTATAGAGCTGATGTGATGAGAAAAGAAACATGTAGATTTGACCTTAAACATGATAAATTAATTATTAGAATGGACATTTTTTTTTAATTTAGTTCATGGGAAGAGTGACATTTTCACCATCTGTTGGGGTCAAGCAGTTTGTGAAAAAAGTAATTTCATTTGGCAACCCAAAAATGTAACCATACATGTATAAATGTCTCAGCTTCGATTAAGCTATCATGCACATTTAAGTGAACAATATGGACTGAGCAACCATTGCCGCCTTTGAAGAATTCATTAAAGATCTTGACCCATAGAAATAAGATTTTGTCATAACCATCAAGGTTATGGAAACATATATAAGAAGATAAAATGCAGATATTATCAGCCTTATTCAGATTTAGAGAAACATGTTTTAGGTGTTAAATTTTGATTATTATATCTTACATTTATAGTAATCATGGTAATCATTTGATTGGCTAATACGGAATCACTTATCATGGTTTACAGTCACAATTTTACTTTTAATTGTTTGTACTATATAATCATACCATATTTGTATATGATGTATGTCTTTTTTATTTTGTAAAGGTTGTGTGCATCTCATTACAATAAGCAATGATCCAACGACGAAAGGAACTTCAGCAATGCTTCATAGAGATAAAAGGCAGCAACCCTTTCGGACATACACTCTAGGAATCAAAAATACAATTAGTAAAAAAATAGGAAACCTTAACCAAGAACCTCGCTCCAAGTTTCCGGATAATTCTTTTATATCAAGTAAGGAACATTCTTGTGAAATGCCTAACTAAAAAAACACTACTGTAAGTTCTATTAATGATAATAAAAGATTGTTGACAGAGGATTCATGTTAACTCGTATCTTTTTCAATTCATACTCAACAAACTCGTTCTCTATTTTTAATTACTTTTTCTCTAATTTTTGTGCTATTTTCACATTTCCTGACCGGTGTGAGAAAAATATTTCTCCTCACTAGTGAAAAATCTGTTCTCGGCAAATGATTAGTCGAAATTTGATTATGACGTCAAAATGTTTTGTTTTCTTCTCAATTTTCCTATTGTGACGTCATGAAAAAAGGCGATCTTGCCTGATGACGTCGCATATAAAGAGCACAATTTTCTGAAAATCTTTGAAAAAGAACGATAAAAATCATTAGAGAAACAGATTCCGACACTATAACTCGTGTATTACGATATTTCTCCACTCTCGACAGTTAAATTTTATTATTTAAAGGGCTCGGCAAGCCTCGCGCTTTAAATAATAAAATTTAACTGTCTCGAGTGGAGAAATATCGTAATACACTTGTTGCAGTGTAAGAATCTATATTTCTCCCACAAACTTGTATTCAGATTTCAGTTGTTTTATATACAAAAGGAACTATTCTCAACCATATATAAAAATGCTAGATATGTTGATTGATAATATAATTATAAAATATACTTATAAGTGTTCTTTTTACGGTGGACCTTGAAACTCATTCAATTTGAGTTTATTCAATTAAAGACAAAAAATTGTTGAATGTTTTGTCTTTGAATTCAATAAAATCTATCGAAAGTTTAATTATCAAAGAGGTGTCTAATTCATACTTTTATTCGTGAGGTTGGTTTATGATATCAACAAGTGGTGCCGTCCTCAAAAAAGAACTAACATAAAATATAAACACGCTTCCAACGAAACAACCAGTCAAGCAATAAGTTTAAAAAAAATATTTTCTGAGTTATAAATGAAGATGTTGTGTCCTCATTTACTACGAACGAGAAAACTTTTTTTCATTCAATTTGACATTTTACATCAAAATTTGTAAAATTAACTTTGGTTTATATAACGTCAAAAATACAAGATAGGGTAAGCGCCTTCTGTTACACATGTATACATGCATCACACGCTGTGCGAGTCCTCACTTAGTAAAAGCGTCAAAATAAATATTGACTCGTAATCCGTTAATTAACAAATATGACTACTAGTCTCAAAATTAAGGTTCACTACTGCAAAAAAATTAACCTTTTAGTTGAGAAACAATTTCACCTTATCAGGTTGAATTTTTTTTAGCTGCATCATAAACCACGTCTCATTTATAGGTTTATTGATAAAGATATATTTTATTTTGTTTTGTTACTGGTTTTCATACATGATCATTATGATTAATTGCATTAAGAAAGAATTTGGGAATTTGCCCAGTATATATACAGTTTGATAGCCCTCAAATTGAATTATCCGGACAACTCAAAAGTTAAAAAGGGGGTTACACATAATGATTGAATAAGTATCAGAATTAATTCCTGGAAGTTCCAAAGTTTTTTTGTTCCTTGTTGAAGTCCTCACTGTGACCTTTAGATGAAGATCAGCACTACAGGTGTTTTTTCTCATACTTTTTGTTTGTATTTGCTGTGTGTGTACTGACTGTGCGTCATGGTTGGATAAACCATATCCTTTGGTTTTATGATAAGAATTCACGAATATCATATTTTTTAACTTCTTAGAAATAGTGGCAGATTTTATGCCTTAAAGGAGATCCCATTAGAAATACATTATTTGTTATATGTAAACGCAAAATTTTAAAAAGTGTGCGTGCATAATAAAATGTAAGTCAAGGAATCAAATACTAGTACAATGTATAGCTGTAACATGTTATTTTTTAAATCAACATGAGTAATGAGTACTGCAATTATTATATTCGTATTGAATGTGCTAAGCATGAAAAATGTAACATTTTGACTATTTAAATTTAACGTATTGACTCTTTTCTTTATATAGACGGACCACATTTAACAGTACGATGTACGCCAAACAAGGTTTATGAGGGACAATCTGCAACACTCTGTTGTTCATCTAACAGTAGACTTACAACAATTGATCTGTGGTGGGATCTGAATAGTTTACTTCTGTCTTCCAAACATGATACAAACGTCCTATGTCATAAAATTGTAAACGTCAGTCGTTACAATAGCGGTGGTTACAGATGTTATGCAGAAAACAAATTTGCAATTGTAAATGCTGGGGTTAAACTAAAAGTTTTATGTAAGTTATTACCTTTAGCAGTCGACTATAATTATTTTTTTCAATTATAAGTCCAACTGCAGCTGCAAGTCACATATTGGAAGAATTCTATTTAATATCATTGGGCCAGATGCTCCATTTGTTAATTCAATTCACTAAATTAATACTTTACGCATTTCCATAATACTGTTCCTTGCCATGTGTAATTATGGTGTTCATGCGAAAGGAACGTCATGATATTGATTGAGTTTCAATTGTTCAAGAAGATCTTACAAATTCAGAACGTTTGAATGTACGTTTTAAACAAAACTGATATAGAATGCATTACATTATGAAACGTCGAATTTGTCTTGATTAAGTCTTGAAAGTAATGGTAAACAATGAGAAAAAACATTGAACCATTGGTAATCAGAATGATATGACCAAGAAATTATGTCCTTGTGAAATATCACTTTGTAAAACAATCAACGAAACATAATATAAGTCTTTAACAAAGCTAAAGTTGAGAAGGAAATGGGGAATGTGTCAACGCGACAACAACCCGACCGACCATAGACCAGACAACAGCCGAATGCCACCAATAGGTCTTCAATGTAGCGAGGAACTCCCGCACACGGAGGCGTCCTTCAGCTGGCCCCTAAACAAGTATGTATACTTGTTCAATGATAATGGACGTCATACTAAACTCTAGAAAACACTAACTACAATTTAGCAATTTATTGAAACGGTATAGTTGACATCATTCAAAATTTTCGAGTTCAGCTCAATATTATAAACAAAAATTAACAACATATCAGTTTACTTTTTCAATTTTGACTATAATTTAACCTGTTTTGTATCTTAAAACTACTGTTAAATTGAAAATTAAACTCGTAACAGAATTTGAAAATGTTCGAAAATAGGTTGTTTTCATCAATTATGCATATGCATGCATTTACGTTTAAAGTTGTACTTAGGTGAGGTTTAGGAATTTATTTCAGATGTTCGGACTACTCAGTTTTTTCTTTTAAATTCAATACAGGATAATAATTTGGCCCATAAAGCACCTTTCTCTTTTCATATAAGACTTTGATAGCTCATAAAATGTCATTTACCTAAGTTTAATCAGATTATAGATGTATTTACTTTCGATATGGTACCCCAAAAATAACAATGCAAATATAATCTAAATGAACGAGTCAAGCTTTTCCCATCAATTCAAAATAATTTAAAATCTTGAATAAGGAACTGCATAACCTATCAATATGTTTAGCTTATTTTGTTCCTTAACTAACGCTCGTACGACGTATCAATTTTAAATTCCAGATGTTTGTGTTTTTTAATTTCACCTAGTAAGTATACTATAATGTCAGTATCGTTTAAACATTTGTAATACAAAATTCTTTCAGATCCTCCCGATATTCCAGATCAACACGTACAATTAACTGAAAATAATGTTTCACGAAACTTACATTGTCTTGCACACGGGGTTCCTGAAGTCTTTATATATGGTCAATGGGAGCACGTGTCATTCTTCGGCGAACACATTAGATATTTAGATTCTACTACTCATGGAAGAGTAGCTCTACCTCATATTGCAAAGAAAATCAACAGGTATCAGGACAGTGGTATTTACATATGCACTGCGTGAAACGGAGTGGTTGATAGAAGCGGCAATAGTTTTCTGAACGGAACAGTCTACGTTATTGCAAATGGTAATTCACAAAATATTAGAGAAAATATGTAAATCTCACGTCATCGTGTTAATGCCTTAGGTTGGACTCGGTAGCCCAGTTTGTAGCGGTTACAGTAAAATTAAAGTAGCGCCTATGTCAGTTCTTGTTCGGTCTTATTCTCGTAGAAATATTTTGTTCCAGAATCCGTGGGACAAACCGGTGAACAAAGTCCATAATGTTGTAAAAATGCATGAACGAAACTTATAAGTTTAAAGATAAAATATATGCATGCATTTTGAAAGGGCAGAGGAAATATCACAACTGTGAATATGAAAGTTGGCAATTGGAAAGATCAGATAATTTTAAAAGTTTGTTAGAGTTTCTAGTTTTACGTCTGCCATCAGTTTCAATAATTTTCAAAAATATGAAGCAGGCAATCTTTTTGCTGTGGTATCCTCAATCTGAAGTTCACTGGGATATGATTGGATACTCAATGGAATCGTGGATTATTAGGTGACAGGACTTCCTGCTTTTTATTTAAGAAGATTTTGTATGAATTTCCTTCATAAAACATGTATAAATACATAACAAAAATATGCTAATAGAGGTGCAAACTTAAAACCCGTTTGCATGCCGCTTGTCTTCAAAAATATAAACCCACTAAACTGAACAAATGTATTGTCTCTCAAAAATTGGACCGGGTGTAGAGCTTTGTCATGACAACAACCAAGGCAGTCGCATTTACGATTCCCTTTTTGTAGAGAAAGCATTGTAAGCGCGAATTGACATGGCATAATTAGTCAATAGCGTAAAAAGTGTTGGTATTACTGAGGAAATCTAAATGATTCTGATTGGAGATTTACGAGTAGATCTTGAGAATCTACATCTAATTGACACTGCTTGATGGATATACCTATCCACAATATTTTAGGATCTTAACTGTAGAAAGAATAATAAGAAGAGTAAACTATATCTGGTAGCCTTGCTTCACACCAATTATACCTTGGAAAAAAAAAACAATAGCGAAAATGGTTCGCACATTTTATTAGATTCCGTAACATTAAAGAAAGCTTCTTTGACCTAAACATGCAAGTGAAATATGATTTCATACTGCGTTTAAGGTAGAAAAACATAATGAGGATGATTTTTAAATTTATCAATTACTGTTTAAAATATATTCTCTGCAAATCAAAGACTCGTTTGTTGTAAATTTAAGGGCATACGATACAGTTACAGGGGAGTTAATGACGTTGCTCAATAAAAATGTTATTTTCGCGACGTCAAACTGTGACATATCGGGAAAAGATGCATTTTTAGACTGATTTTTATCATTCAAACTGATTTAATACATGTTGTTTCATTTTGCAGGGAGGTTATGAGGACCAAATTTTATAAAACTGTAAATAGTGCAATTTTTTTTATTTTGATAAATATACAGCAAAAAATGAGGTTTTGTTCTTAATTCATGACCATTTGATAAATATGATTTATTTCTGAATAGAAAATGCATAAATTTTTAAGTTACTTATAAAATACAGAAATTACAAATTATTTAACAAAAAACAATTTGTGTTTATCTTTCAAATCAAAAAAGTTATGTCTTTTGTTTATTAAAGGGAAAATTCGGCCACAAATCCGTATTTTGAGCAAATATACAAAATTTCGACCTCATTTAACTCAAAAAGTAGCACATGAAGGTATATTTTTAATTACATATTTGATTTAATCAGGCAAAAAATAGCCTTTATGGAAATTTTCATCAAACTGTAAATACGGGATCAAAACTGTATTGTATGCCCTTAATTCAATGTAATAGGATGAGAATAAGGTACTAAGGTTAGATACTTAATTGGTCGAAATCTTTAGTTAAGACCATTAACTGTAACTGTAAGCAAGATGCATATAAATTTTCATATTGCTTTTTTCCTAAATTGCGTATATTTTCTATTTCCTTGCACTATTGAAAATGATATTATTGTTTGTTCAAGGTCCGCCTGTATTTGTGGACAAAATTGAAAATAAGCAGTATGGTAATCTTGGAGAAATATTCAAACTGAAATTTGTTTTATACACTAAATCAGAGATTATAGGGTATAACGTAAAAAGTGAGAATCAAGATATAGCAGCTTCAATGGAAAAGACAAGTGTGAATGGTACCACAATCTTTCATGGCACAGAAATAACCGTAGAATCAATTCAAGTAGTTTTGAGTTTCAAAATATCAAATAACAATAAGTCTCAAATTTACACTGTAACAATATGTAATGGTTTTGGCAATAACAGTTTTGAAGTAGAGATAGAACTATTCACAACAGGTAAGATTGTATCATATATGTACTTTTTGCACAAACAATCTTTAAAATACCTTTAGAAACAGGCACAAATGCCATACGTTTTATATTTCTGACTTATTCATGTTATTAGAAATAAACTGTATTTGTCCTCCGGTATAACACTAACGATAAATTTTGATATTGGTATTCTGCTGTTGCTGTGGTATTTTTTGGGGGGAAATCAATCTACGTTGCTAAGACGCGGTCCGTTAAAAGGGCAAAACATATCTTGGAGAATATCATTTATATCGTTGACTTAAGGGAATGATCTGATTGCATCTCTTTAATATATATGATGTAGTTGAGTTTTGACTTGAGCAGTAACGCCTTAACCCAAATATCAGAATTCAAAGAATGCATAAATACCTTAAAATGCAAAACCTCTATGGCTTGACAGAACCTTATACGAAAAGTAGCCAAATTCGTCCTATTTCAATTTTACTTAAAGTAAACAAATGTAATAGGAACCTTAATTTCATGATAATGTCAATCAAAATCAGCATTTAATTAACGAAAGGAGTACTATAAATCATATATCAGTACCTTATGATATACTTCCCCCAGTTTAAATCATAAACAATTGATAGTAACAACATGTCGAGACACAAACAAATCCAATTTATTAGAATAATAATGATTCCTTGTTCTATTTTTTTTATTTCAGAAGAGAACATTACTTATGGTACAAAGGTTGCAATTATTGTCATCTTTGTAATGTTGGTAAGCGGTGTCCCTGTTTTGGTAGCAGCAGGTACATTTGTTTTGTAATATGGTACAATAAGCATAACTACGATCTTATTTAATGGAATCTTTTGATTAAATGAGACAAAATACCTTTCAGGTCCAAAAATGAAGACCATGTGTGGCCCATACAAGAAATTTTATAACAAGATAATTAAAATATGATTTGGATAATTTTTATGGTACATTAAAATATATGTCTTTTATTGATTACAACTGACATGTTTTTATTATTAATGTTACAGTATTGAAAATGATTAATTACTGTATTTAAATTTGTTAGGTTCTCTTCAAAATCAAATATATGGCCTTCTAGCATTTGCATATCACCATAGTATCAACATTAAATTGTTTATTCAATATGTTATTTAACAATCCTTTTTATTACAGTTTTTCTGAAAAGGAAAAGAAACAGAAACAGAGAGAGAAGGTATTGTCTAAATCAGCTGGTCAACCCTTATTTTCTCATATTTGAGAATAGATTCTGGTATTCACAGATACATCTGATTTTACAGGTTTATTTTAACATGACGTGTATTTAGAGAAGTCATTTATAGTGAAATAACATTTCCGGGTTTGTATATTGAATATTTTTCATAATTTCTTCTACCATGCAGACTATTTTCACTTATTTTATGGAACATTTTAAAATTAATAAGATTTCAAACATTATCTTCTTTTTTTAATACTTGTATTGATGGTTGGCATTCTCCTTCATTTCAGAATAGTGGACGACATACCAGAGTTGGTAGAAGGTAAAATATGTATTTGTATTTGAAATAAGCCCGTACACTGTAAATTGTTTATTTCATACTTTTTATAATTTGGATAAATGTTTAACATTGTTATAAATCAACTATGAGAATATTAGTCAAATCTGTGAACAAGAATTTGACAGCTAGTGCCCCTTTAAGCTATCACAATTTTATCTGAATTTTAAGTTTATTGGTTTGAGTATATTTTATGAAGGTATATACAAATAAGTGCTTCGTTCACACAAAATGAATAAAGCGTTATTTAAATTTATTTCTGGAGCCTCCTTATACGTGCATTTTTTTTCCTTCCTTCGAGCAAATGGGGCCATTTTCTTATCAGATCTTGGATGATGGTTGTCGGTTTTGATTTTGATGCTAACATAAACGGATGCCAAAGGAGCCTTATAATTAATAACTGCTAGTACATTGGACAAGATAGAATAATAGCTCTCTTATGACGGTGTGATGACTTGATCTTTCCAGGATGGTGTTGATAATATTAAGCTGTACATCCGTTAACTTTTGTTTCTTGGTGATTTTCCTGGTTGTAATATAAAAAAAGAAGATGTGGTACGATTGCCAATGAGACAACTGTCCACAAGAGACCAAAATGACACAGACATTAACATCTAAGTTCTATTTCATTTTTTATTGAACATTGAATTATAATTGTTTGGCCTATACGCCTCTGGTATATACACAACTCGCGTCCTGTGTACAACAATATAATTCTGGCGTCCATGATGAGTTCTTAAACGCTACTGATACAGATATGACTCGCTAGGCCATTATGCTCATCAATCTGTTGACGTTGAATGTTATTGATACGGTTATATTTGGTTTAAATGTTCTACAAATCTGTATATGACTTGGCCTTCTTATTGTTTTGATGCCACTGACTAGAGAAATGTATTTTGAGAATCAAATTAAAGCCTGGTATTGTTGTTTCAATGTCACTATAGATATTAAATGAACTTTGTTAATATAATTCGACAAAAATATCTAAACCAATTGGAAGAAAAAATATAAAATTATTTGCCTTACTCTTGCTTTTTTTTAGATCTTTGAAATGGGGGATTGTTTGGTTGTTTTTTGTTGCTTCAATTCTTCTCTGTTGGTACTTTAGCGTTTTGCTAATTTGACATTCTTCATCTTAGGCAATTCATGTTTCCTTTTTATTCTTATCGTAGGTCAGCCAGCGCCTGTAGAGAATATTGTGTACCAAGATGCGATAATATTTCGACCGATACCCTTTGAAGCTAACGGAGAAATCATTGGTAAGATTTTTCTAACAAATCTAAATATTAACTAGCATTTTAAATGCCTGTAATTGTACTGTTTGTTCGTTAATTTTTCTGGTTGTACAAATGATCAGTTAACTTACAATTTTGTTTAAGGTATTTAGTAAGTAATTTTATAATGATCTTCTTTCAGAATATAACTATGAAACATACAGTCACGAGGAGAACATACGTCCATTGGTAAGTAAATATAATCAATTATTGCTTTGTGGGGGATATGAAAAATGACAAACTACTAAGTAAACGTAAAATGATAATGAGGCAAATATATATCCAACAAAAACCAAATGATACAAATGTGTACTAAAGTTCATTATACTGCATACAACAATTAGTAAGACTAATACCAGAAATAAGTACGACACCGATTAAAATGTCCAGGTTCTAAGAGATGAGAAGATTTACACTTTTCAAAAGTTTGAAGCAGTGAATTACGAACTACGGATTATGCACTTTCCAATTTGAATTTCCTCTGAGTTCAGTATTTTTGTGATTTTACTTTTTACGATAGATACATATTTCATAATAGTATATTCTGACATGTTTACTGTTAAAAAGGTGATTACATTTCAAAGTAATGCCGTATTTGAAGGGAAGTGGTCTTGAGCAAAGGGGTTTCAAGGACTTTGTATCTTTCAGAAACTGTGTTGTACGTTCCATAGTTAATGTACTCAAGTATGTTCAGAACTAAAGTGAATATTATCTATTTTGATAACTGTATTACTTCTATAATTATTATAAATGGAAGATAGTTTCTCCAGCATCATTAGGTCTGATATTTTCTGTCAGGGTTCGGTTATATGTCTGGCTGTTTTCTTTGTAACAGCTCTCAACGTTTGTATTATGTTTTCGATTACCCATATTTGAAAGTTTATGATTGATTACTAAGATATTGCAGATAACTGCACAAAAGTCATACAAAATTAATGATTCCATTACAATTCAGACAGGACAGTTGAATTATTCCGACGTGTATTTCCAACCGTCTACGTCACAAGCTGTGCGGATCAGAGGTATTGAAAACAGAACAGTATATAGCGAAGTACTTAATTCAGAAAGAAGCAGTAATGTCATCGAGACACGGAGTATATCCAGTAGTGACGAAGAAGATTTTGATGACACTGAGGGTCTTGGAAATTTCATTGACAGAACTGAGGATATTTGAATTTGAAATACAAAGTTATATAAGATATCACGATAACAGAAGAAACATTACATCATTTCCAAGGTCTAGGCATCGATCATCCATTTTATTATACATGTTATATGAGAGCAAAAATATTAAAAAAAACATCAATAATTGATTAAAAAAAGTATCTTGCTTCTGTAACATTATAAAGATAAAGTGTTTCGTTATTGATTTTTAATAAGTTGAACCATTGGTATGTGGCAAGCCAAAAAAAAATCCCTCCACTTTATCCTCTAAACTCACGCATTTACTCAAAATGTAAGAAAGATCCGTTACTTAGTTGAATATCTGCGTATCATATGTTATTTATAGATTCAACTTTTAATGTCATATTTGGCAAGCACCAGCATGTATTTAAATATCATCAGCCTTTTGTAGCAAAATGTTCTATTGTAACATTGTCACCAATCTCTTACACTTACATCTTTTATCAAAAATGTCTCTTCATAACATGATGTATTGAAACAAAGTCTTCCTTCTCAACCACCAGCATCGTTTAACAATACCACTACTTAAGGCACAATTATGTATTGTTATCATAATGACATGACCGGCTTTCCCTGTTCCAGAATATATTGTAACGATGTCACCATTCTCCAGTACCAGTAGCTATGTTTGAAGATGCCACAAATCTGGAGCTCCAGGGTTTCTGTCTAATACTTCTTCAAGAAAAGATATTACTATATATTAAAAGAAAGTAATATTAAAACATACCATTACCATTTTTAATTAATGGATGTCAATGAGTACTCGAACACTCGACTACTGTTGTAGTATCTATCGTTTATATTGTATCAAATTTTAAAGAGATAATCATCGAATGATTGATTTCTTGTTAGGCAATTGTCTCTTGGCCTATATTTATTGTATATTCTACTGAACATCCCTCAAAGATTGAAATAGCAATCACTGAATAATATTATTTAAATACGTTTCGAATTCTGTACTGAGTTGTCCTTAAAAATACGGCAGATATTTACAGTTTGGTAATACAAACAATGTGATGCCATATATCCTCTTCCTAGTGACAATGCCAGTACGAAAAACAATGAAAAGAAAAACATTTCACATAACACACTAAAGAAAACTCAAGACTGAGCAACACGAACTCTACCAAAAACCGGGGTATATTTACCACATCAACTTCCATATGCCTTCACTTACCTCTGTTGCGCAATATTGTATCCGAAGGTAAACATTATTCGGTATTTGTGCGAAGAAAAAAACAGTATCATATAGTATAAGATATGATGTTAAGGATGTTCGCTACTCTGTTTCAAAATAATGTGTCTATAACTTTTCAAGAAGATTGTTTTTCGAACGACTTGATAAGACGTCCAAGCTGGTTTCGTCTATGATTTCTTATCTTCTATAATATAAGACAATGCAATCAGAACTAAAAATAAATGTCATTAGAACCAACTATTAATTCTCATTTTGTTATGAAATGTTGCCACCAGAAACTAAAAAAAATCAATTACTTGTCTTCGTGTGTAGTTCTCAAGAAAGTTTGATAAGTGTATTAGTACGACGTCATGTAGCTATAGGCAGCTGATTACTTGATCATTTCTTTGTGTGTATTATAAAACATTGCAACATGGCATTTTAACAAAGAAAAAAATTCAACTCAAACTTGGAAGACATTTACCATTTTTATAACCTTTGATTTTTAGACGATTTTTTTTTATCAGAAAGACTATTTATTGGTTTTGTTTTTATCAAAAATTTTCACCATATTAAGGTTTTGGGTGTTTATTAGGGATGCTATATTTGTTATGCTTATGTTATTATTTTTAAAACAAAATATAGTTTACACTAAGAATACTTTAAACAAAAAAAGTATCCTTAATATAAAAGATGTTCTTTATTTTTCACCAAACTGGAATTTTCTTCAGCCAAGGTTGGTAAGATTTGGTCAAGCAGTTTTAGAGGAGAAGATAACGATTGAAAGACGCTAATTAAATGATCGACCATTTGGAAATGGTGAACTAAAAGGGACTTAAAGATGAAACATTTACCAGTGTAACAACATGTAAATGAAATACTGGATGTTTAAGCTATTTGTGCATAAAATTCACGAACGACAAAAAGGAATCATGATTTAATTGCTAGATGATGCTTCATTTAAAAAGAAAAACAAAATGAGGACACAATCTTAAAATAAGAAGATGTGGTATGACTATCAATGAGACATATCTACACAAGAGCCAAATATCTCAGAAATTAACTATAACAGGTCACTCAAAAATAAACCTATGAGGCATAGTCAGCTTAAAAGGCTCGAAAGAACAAAAAAAAACCAACAGTCTAATTCACTGCTTTTCAACTTTGTACTTGTTTGACTTTACAACTTTTTGTTATAGATCTGAGCGTCACTGATGAGTCATAGGTAGACGAAACGCGCTTCCGGCGTATTAAATTATTATCCTCATACCGTTGATAAATATTTACACTACTTGGTCGATGCCACTGCTGGTGGACGTTTCGTCCCCGAGGGTATCACCAGCCAAGTAGTCAGCATTTCGGTGTTGGCATGAATATCAATTGTATAGTCATATTTATAAATTTCCTGTTACAAAACTTTGATTTTTTCGCCAGGAATAAATTACATTAGTCGTATTTAGTACAACTTTTTGGAATTTTGGGTCCTCAATGCTCTTCAACTTTGTACTTGTTTGGCTTTACAACTATTTTGATCTGAGCGTCACTGATGAGTCTTATGTAGACAAAACGCGCGTTTCGCGTATTAGATTATAGTCTTGGTGCCTTTGCGTTTCCCTCAGTTTTAGTTTGTTACTCCGATTTTGTTTTTTGTCCATGGATTTATGAGTTTGAACATCGGTATACTACTGTTGCCTTTATTTAATAACTATTATGAACAAAATAATGAAGTAAATACAAATGTTATACACAGCATCGAAGTATGTTGATTTCATTTTTAAAAGGTGTGGTTGAGATCTTATCTTCATAACAAAAGTAATATTGATTTATGTTTTACCGTTGTGAACTTTCTTTTTCTATTAATAAAATTTCCGGCACGCTTGCAAAATAAAAGTCAATGATCCTGAATTGGTACAGTCAACAGCAGAATAAAACCGACAGTGCTATAGCAAATAATGATAATAAAAACGATCAAAAGATAAATAACAATTTACTACACTCAGAACTGAATAACATGGCATTGTCTGTTTGTTTTCGAATTATAAGTTTAATGCTCCATTGGTATCGATTTCGTCTCTTTTTTTTATATAATTAATTTTTATTGTCATCATTTATTTACAAGACTTAGTGTCAAAATATATAAGAATTATACGAAACTGTAAGTGTAGGTCAAATAAAACTAATATATTAAAGAAATAATTGATTCAAGCTATACTTTATTGTAGTTTTAACATGGGTAGGCATTATATTAGTGATTATTTTTGCCCGATCGATAGTGGGGGCTAAAATAACACGGAAATAATGCCTACCCATGTTAAAACTACAATAAAGTATAGTTTGCATCAATTATTTCGATTCTGATTAGGACAATTAAGGTAATTTCTATGTCCGATATGTATAAGGGTAAAGCGATTGTGTAGGGTCTTCCATGAACCTCCCGTTTTTGTTTGTAAAAAAGCAAACAGCTGGCACTGGATTTTTCAGAGGGAGGAGTTTTTGAACAGCCAGCATGAACGGTTGTCGTATCTAGGTCAAATATGTCAATTTTGGAATGCAACACATTACAGTCATAAGAAATGAATTACTAGTAACACCATGTGCATCATTTAGGAGTTTGGAAGTGTTTTAAGTTAATGAAATATATTACATGCATGTCAATTTGATAAAAATTCATTATTCTGCAGTAGTCAATATACGCATGTGCAAAAAATACTTTTGGATTTAGAGCTTGGGTTTAATCATAAAGCGAAAGAAGCTCGTCATTTTAGAATACATTATAATATATGCAGGTCTGGTTAACCGTCTCATTTGCATCTATATTGTCGAAAAGATTTTAAAACTGCAAAATATACAATTATAAGTACTGTAAAAAGACTAAGTTCGCGACTTTCGCGGGCAGAAAAATAACGCAACTATAAATCGTCGCAAAAATTTAAACTTGGATCTTTCTTTTTCTATAATTTAAGCAAGTAAATTCTAAAACTTCGAAATCAAATCGCCGCAAATGGGACTAGAACAGGCCAAACGCTGGTAAAAGTATTGGCGAAAATAATTATTGAGATTACATTTACCATGTTATGTATAAAAACCGCAGAGGTCTTGTTAAATAAGCATAATCTAAACCTTAGAACTCGGACTAATATATAAGCAAGTCATCACCTGCAACAAATTAGCGAGTTTACTTTACACAACAACTTGGTATTTCGTTTAACAATAGGTGTGAACGAATTCCTATTTGAGAATTAAATTGTTAAATTTATTTGCAATTAATTATATCTATAGTATCTTATTCTACCATTTACCCCCGTTGTTCTCTCGTTGAGAAAAACAAAACTATAGCGTTGATTAATGTAAACTATTTCTTAAAAAAAACTGATTATGATAAACAAATTATATTGAGATCTTCAACACCGATGAGGAACCAACTGAACGAAGAAACAGCAGATACATTTGAGGTCAATCTAGATTTCCTAACAAACATATATTAAGTGTTTATATAAATACAAAATATCGATTACTTACTTGCTGAATCAATCGACCCGAAAAACGTTAGGAATAAATTTAACACAGACGTTATCGAGATTTGTCTCTAAGACTTCCTTATCGACAAACGAGATTTGAGAATCGATAAACTACTGTCGCCTTTATTTTTTCTAATTGTTTGTGATACATGCTATATTAAGATGGACATGCTAAAAATCATAAGCGATAATTTTGTCTTTATGACTATTTACCAGAACAATTCTTGTGAATTTAATTTCAACTAGAACACACCCGTGATATCACGGGTCCGAGACTGAATTAAAGTATATAACTATGCGCAAGCCTTATTTTAGTATTAGTATTGTCATCTGATAAAGTCATGTCGATTATAAGATACACAGTTTTTCTCTGCTTTCAACTTTTTCTGTTTGAACCCGTCGAACTGAAACAATAATATTACCTATTTGGAAAACAAAAGGTCCTGGAATGGAGTATTTTTTAATCAACAGCATTGTCCTATATAAGTTATAAATAAAGTTGAATTCTTTGCGTCGCTGTTTTACGTCATGCCCACTAACAAATTGAAAACTGTACCTATACGCCTTATTTTTAGTCCAGATTTTTAGTATTCGTATTGTTATCTTAGAAAGTCTTACTGATTAAAATACTACAATAGGTAACAATTTGACAATTTAGTAGTGTCAACCCTGTTGTTACGACCCGTGTATATAGCATATTAATCCTGAATACAACGTTTAGTGGTGCGCCTGTCAGATGCAGAACGTACAGATAAGGTAATAGGTAACAGGTGAATATACTATTGGTATCGGTAGCGGACTCGACCCGGAACTTCTTAATTATTGGCAATATTGATTACGTGGAAAACAAAAGGGCCTGGAGTGGTGTAATTTTTAATCTACACCTTTGTACTATATTAGTTATATATAAAGTTGAATTCTGTGATTCGTCGTTTTTACGTGATGACGGCTGACAAATTGGACCTCGTAATTTTAGTATTATAGATATAACGGGTCAAATATAGAAAAGATCAAATGTTCAGAGTTTGCGAATGAGGTAATTTTTACTCAAGCGCTAGCTATATATTTTAATAATGATAGATTCGATGGTTACTAAGTACATATCTTACAATAAGTCAAAAATCTTCTAAATATTTTCAGTACAATATAATATTTTTTGTTTATCTAAAACTAGCGGTTTCTGACAAAATATACTTCTTGTAACATCGATCTTTCAAATCAGCTTGAATATTTCTTTGCCACTAGATTACCCACGGTATAACATATTTTTGTCGTACATGTGTGGCCACATCAACTTGAAAAGTATTATACATCCTTATTATGCATTACTGTGCGTCTTTTTAGTACAATATGGCAGATAACCCTTATTTTGTTCTTAAGTCAGATTATTGAATATAAGATGTAATAGTATGAGCGGTGCATGATATGTTGGAGACGCTTTGTGTTTCTGTTTCATTTCTGATGCAATAGATGTTAGTAATACAAAAATTGCCTTTTTCACATAAAGTAATAATACAAAAAGATGAACACTGTTGATTATGCCAGGCAATAGAAATATTTTTCAGGCCTACTTTATAACGTCATAATGTTTGTAAGGGAGGTAACATCTGATTTTTTTGTAAAAGGTGGGATGAGGTATTTGGAAACTTATATCCTCGCCTAGTTATGATCGTCCCTTGATTAAAATTTTCAGGAAGAATGAAAGGAATAGTGCAAATCAGTTGTCTTTGGTACAAAATCCAAGTGCCATGTCACAATAAAAATAGAGAATGGAAACAGGGAATGTGTCAAAGAGACATCAATATCTTTCTAAAAACACTTTTACATAGCCTATGTAAACATAAATCATCAAAGATACCAGGCTTATAATGTTGTATGCATTGTGCGCGTTTTGTCTACAAAAGACTCATCATTCATTGGTGCAATGATTAAAAAAATCATAAAAAAACAAAATAGCAATGATAAATCATGTCAAAGCAGAAGTAACTCATCAAAGATACCATGCTTGTAATGCTGCTGTATGCCAGGTGCGCGTTTCTCCTATATAAGACGTATAACTCAGTAATGCAATGATTTTGAATTAGACAATATACGTATAGTGTCTTGAAATATGAAATTTATTTGTATGAGGCTTAGAAACGGGAAAATGCGAGGTTCTACCGAGCATTTTCCCGTTTCGTGCCGAATACAAATAAATTTCATATTTCAAGACACTATACGTATATTGTTTTTATACTGAAATCGATAAAAAAATAAAAAAAATAATAAAAATATGAAACAAATATTATTAAAAAAAAGTGTTTGGAATTTCCCCCTTGGGGTACCATTTTGGGGTATTTCCCTATGAGCGTAGTCTAGGCGGTAAGCATTGACAATTTAAGAAATTAGAAAGGGAAAATGAATTTAATTAATAACATTTGATAAACATGGTATATAAATTACCAATTTGAAGACATAACAGGTTTAAATTCATAAAAGTTTGACCATTGTTACTACACGTTGTCATGGTTGTGACGTGACGTTGTAAGTAGGCGGGGCTTATAGGTGAGTTGAGGTCATTGACGTATAAAGCTAACGTTTATACGTATAGCTTTATCTGTATAGTAAAATAGCTGATTGCAGTATAAAAATCATTAAAAAAAATATAGCAATAATAAATCATGTCAAAACAGAAGTGCTTATCACTGGTCTGGTAAAACATGTCATGCATGTGTACTTTGTTTCTTTTTCTTTTTGACTTAATTATTACTAGAACACTTCTAAGTGAGCAAGGACATAAATACAACTTTCGATGTTGTGAAAATTCATTTAAAAAAAATGTCCTCTTTGAATCAAAATTCCAGACCTGAGTATTTAAGACAACACGACGTATTATACGGATATAAAAAATGCTCAATTTGACAACACTAGTATTTAAGAACAATACTAATCGAGAACGCACATAACAACTGTCTTATGTTTTGAAGGTTATGATCCGAACTTTGACATGAAACAATTAAAGTTCAAAAGGATGTGAATCATATTTTTGGAAAATTCACCCGGAAGTTTGTAAGGCAAATAATGGTTTGAAAAAAGAACTTTAAATTTTATATTTTATGAATTTCTATGATCTACGTTTTGACCCAGATTAATTGAATTCAGAGAGGATATGATTCCAATTTTGGTTGATATCCTGGAAGTTTAGAACTGCGAATAATAGTGATTCAGAATATGTTTTAGTACGAATAAAAAATTCAAAAAGCATCTAGAAATTATCTATTTTATTCAATCGACCTGTGTTATATTAAAAAAGGCAACTAAGTCCGTGTTCACATGGATCTACACTCGATGTTGTGTTAGTGTAAATTACACTTAAACTAAACACAATTACGTTCCCATTGATAAAACTCAATGTTTACATACATGTAGTTTAAATCCTGTTTTGGCTACATGCAGTCGTTAGTCAATGTAGGCCTTGTGTGGGTTAAGCATAAATATTAACATAATCTATCTGAATTGATGGTTTTAAATTCGTATTTGGCCTGGTTCTTTAGTTTTTATCTGCAAATGATCTACTAGAACAGTTTGAACATAATTCAATATGGGTTTTTTTTCAAAACGTTTGTACCGTGTTTTTTTCTTAAAAATGGACACTTAAGCCTTACATTTCATTTATTTTATAACAATGTATAATATAGGATTCATTCTCTGATGATATGTGAACTCATTGTCATTATTCATTCGTCACAACTCGGCCAACTCCGTAGAGAAGCGGATTCACCCGATGATTGCCGATTGTGTCATTAGTTACTACAGTTACGTACTAGATCTACGGAAGTATTTTCGTACCTTTGCGAACAGTCCTGTATTGCCATTTATTTTAGTTTTAGACTCGTTTTCATTACTCCCTTGTTCATATCTAGTGGTTTTATAAGAGTATAAATCCTCCATGCTTTTCCTTGCAAGTTGTCTAGTCGCAGGAAATTTTTCATTGCCTGTTGGTACACTTGTGCTTCTAACATTAGAGAGTTTTTCGTCATTTTTACCAAAACTTTTTTTCCTTGCCAATGCATTGTTGGGACGAAGTTTTGGTTCAGGTTTCAAACGGTAAATGGTGTTTTTCTTATAACCGGTGAACGCAACCTGTTGAAACATTTTAGTAGAAGAAACAACTTTATCGTATGCCACCATTTTGTCAAACCTTTTCTTTCTAAGTTTTAGTCTGAATCCCTCATCTTCCACTGGTTTCCTTGATAAGCTTGTAGATCGAATAGTGAATCGACCAGTTTGGAGAGCCCTTGTGTTTCCGAACTGTTCCAGAAGAATGTCGAAAATATCCTTGACGTTCCCACCCTCTTTAGTTGAGACTTCAAGAAAACATCCTCCAAGATTTTGATTAAAGGCCCACTCGAGTGCATCAAATGTTTCTATCTGCCTCTTATTGTCATTGTCAATTTTGTTTCCTACAACAACACATGGGATACTTAATACGTTTTTGCGAACGCATTTAATCTGTTCCCATATTCGTACTACTTCCCTAAACGAATAAGCATCGTCAATTGCGTACACTAGAATAAAACCATTTGCCTTAGAAATGTAGATCTGTCTCATTGCTGGAAATGCAATGCTTCCGGCAGTGTCTATAAAGTCAACATATTTGATATTTCCGTTTACACTGTAAGGTTGCGTTTGAATATTTTCTACAGTTTCTGTGTAAATTTCGGTAAAATTCCCTTTCATATATTGATTTAAAATTGAAGTTTTACCAACACTGCCTGCCCCCAGCAAAAAAACTTGATGCCTTGATGTATCGTCTGTCATTTTAAAGAAAATCTTCAACTGCTGATTGATTGGTTGATTGTCGGCTGCTAAATGTTCTCTCTAACTACTGAGGCTGAGTTGTAAATACTTTATTGAGGTATATTGGACGCGCATAACTTTTTAACTGAAATCCTCAACCAATTAATGTTCATATTTCTCTGTTACCATGGTATTAAATAATTGTTTTGAATTTATACTTTTGTTTAAGGTGTTGGTGTCGAAAATAAGGAGTGCTGAATTTGAACAGATTTGTATCATGCGCAGGTGTTGATTTTTCATCTCCTCGATGAATATGTCTTAATTGTGACTTTATTAATACATGTGATAATGTCATATTAAAAACAACTCCCTGTGCGAATCTAGGTGTTTACATGTTACATGTATAAACCCAAGGCTTTTTTATTTAACATGCATAAAGCTTGTAATTTTGTTTATCCCGCTACGTTTTGTGTACGCGCACAGTAAAAACAACAGAAAACAGTGTCTTTAAATGAACAGTATAAAGTGTAACTGTTTCTAACTCAGAAATAAATTACCTTAGCTGTATTTGGCAAAACTTTTATGAATGTTGTTCCTCAATGCTCTTCAACTTCGTACTTTATTGGATTTTTTTTTTATTCGAGCGTCACTGGTGAGTCTTTTGTAGACGAAACGCGCGTCTGGCATAAATACAAAATGTAGCCCTTGTATCTATGATGAGTTTATTGAGAACTAAACACAAAAATTGACGTATTCTGAGCAATAAAAATGAAAAACTAGAATACTTTTGTATCTACCTTCGTTTTTGTTTTGTTTTTGAGAAATCAAAACTGAAAAACGTAAACACTTCCGGATTTTTGTTTTCCTTTTTAAATGTCTCCCAAGACGGAGAGACTCAAATACACACGGACCTCCATATCCCGTTGTGTTTTTAATTGTGATATATTGTCCAATATTTCCGTAAATACACTTGATGTCCTTTGTGCGATTGATACATTTTAATTTAATATCTACTCCCCCCCCTCGACATAAACAGCCTTGCGTTTTGTATAAGAAAAATTCATGCAGGGTGGATACATGGTTTCGGGAAAGAAGGAGTTATTGTCTAAATTAGAAGACTTGTTCAATATTTTACAGAATGGACTGTTAGAGGCTTATATCTTCACGGCCGACACTCGGCTAACCGAGAGATTGGTCGGTTAATCTATATTGAGTATGTGGCTATATCGGCGGTGGGTCTGTTAATCGGGTTGGCTAAAGTCTGTTAATCAGGTGTTATCGAGGAAATCATTTGAAATTCTGCATGTTTCATTGTATAACTTTTTAAATATATGTTTATCATAAAAATTATTCATGTCTAACAAAACAATTCAATGTACTGAATCCAGTGGTGTAATTATTATTTTTCTAGCTTCGATGTACGATCTATAAAATGAAAAGGCGTGTTACTCATCAATAAATTTATACACATTTTACACACACAAAATGTACACAAAAAGACACGTTGGTTGAATTTACTTGCATGCGATATTTTGAACATCGAACAAAGACAGGCATTATGTTTGTCAACCAAATTGATATCATTGTGTGAAAAATCTACACAAAAATCTGTATTTTGGTGACATAAATCAATCTTTATTTAAAACCTGGTCTGTTAATGGGTCGGATGTATAAAACCCGGTCTGTTAATTGGTCTGTTAAGAGTTATGAATGGCAATACAAGTATAATTTTATTGCTGTATTGGGTGTTATCGGATCAAATGGGTAGGCTCAAGACGAGTGGCTAAAATATACGGAAACAACACATGAGCAATGAAACATAATATATACGGAAACACTGACATGAACAATGAATTTAGGCCATGAATATTGAAAACTGATATAAAAAAGTGTAATGTTAAAGTATTATTATACATCATGTTAAAATGCCATATTTTGATTGCCTAATAAGAAGGTGTTAATTTACTCTATCACATGGCTGAGCGGGTGACAATTTTTTGGAATGTCACCCTCTCGGCTAGACCAATCAAAAATCGGCAGTTTAAACGACAATGAATTGAATCTACATCAAGTTATTTTATAGACAATCCTTAAAGTTCTAATTTACTATACAACGAAGCGTGGAACGACTCAAACTTATTTCTTTTACAATTGTTGGAAAAACGCATTTCACTTGTTAATATGGGGACGAAGTCCCCAATAACAGTAGAAAATTCAATAAAAAAAAAAAATTCGGGAAAATTTCCCGAATTTTTCATTGTACTAATGAACTCAAAATCGTTCAATTTTTTTTATGTCATGTTTTGCAATCCCGGACCTGCGCAGAAATGTACAATATACTTCCTTTTTCCGGTCTCGTTTGTATGGAACTTTGAGTAAAATATATATTTATCAGTCTAGTATAAAATAGGAAGGAACGTGCAATACCAATTTCATTTTTAATAATTCCTTGATATGAAAAAACGTTACCTAATGATAGCGTTTCTTTGTTAACATTGCATATGACGTCATAATTTAAATAACGTCACAACTAAAATCCCTAACAACAGAACCAAAATCGGAAACGTTACGGTATTTCCGTTTCTTTTTTTTTGACAAATAATTAAGTTACAAAAAAATAATTCATACAGACTTCGTCCCCATTTACAGGTAATGCCTGCCTCATATTATTTTTACTTTGAAACCTATAAATCATTGTGTGTTATGCTTATTGTTGATATTAAACGCATTCGTTCACCATTGATGGGTTTCAACTGGTAATGTACATTTCATCATGTTCATTGTGATGTATATATCTCAGCCAGATATGAGGCCTTTTGAAAGGGGTATTTACCCAAAATTTAAATAAAATAAATGACAATAACAAAATAACAACAATTGAAAATAATTTTTTTCTTGATAGCAGAGCTTTTTTCCCGTTTCGGGCCTAATCCTTGTATCGTTTATATGTCAAGTCAATGCACTTCTATTGTCTATTTACTTCACTTCTGATGATTTTCAGTCAAATACCCGTTACGCTGTCAAGTACGTGACTACATAGAAAATACTTTATAATAAAACTCATCTGTTAAAGAAAATGATGATAGGACATTCATTATAAGAAATCAAATATCACATAGCTGAGAGGGTGATAGAGCAGATCGGTATCCCTCGAAAAAAACATTGTCAGCCTTGGCTTCGCCGCGGTTGACAATGTTTTCTCGGGACCCAATCTGCTCTATCACAGGTCTCAGCTATGTGTTATTTATATCTTATCACATGATATTTGTTACGGATACGGATAAATTTTTAAGATGTTTCATTAAATTGTTATAATTGAACTTGTTTTCCCTCTTTTCTGCAACACTTAAATATGTGATAAAATTATAGCTTAAAGATTATAACATGTTTTTCCATATTTGCCCTGGTATCATCCCTCGACCCATATCGGCCCTCGGCTAAAGCCTCGAGGCCGATATGGGAGTCTCGGGATGATACCAGGGCTAATATAGAAAAGGGCCTGTTATAATCTATACATATTGATTTCATCCAAGAATGGTCGCATATATCATGTGGATTCTGTTTAGGTTGTCATGAATAACACTAATTTGTATCTAAATTGGTATTAACCAGTATATAAATCAGAGATAAACGTCGTAATGTAACTAAACATCAGTAAGTAAAATATATTGGGATGCTAGAATATATAAAGAATAAAGAAATAATAATGAGTAAGATAAAATAAAATGTAGAGAAAAGTAACAGACAATTTAAAGAATATAGAAATAAACAACACCCCCAATCCGGACCCTCATTGTCTACACGAGAATCTGGATGGAAACACAGAATGTATAGAATAATAGATAAGGACAGTAGGAAGTGATGCATTAATAAAAAAAGATACAAAAAAAATAATAACTGTTTGAGAATAAAGACATGAAACACCCCTGGGTGTTGAAACAGTAACGGATTGCTATGTACTCATATTGGTAATAAATGCTAAAAGTTTACATGCGGACAACTGCAGTTCTCCTCTGCACTTATGTAGAAAGGAACTAAATGGAATAAAATTAATTAAAACTTAAGATAACCAAATGTAGCTGCATTCGCTCCTTTCCATTTACTTCTTTAGACTGATTTGTAAACAACAGATGATTCAGTAATAGAAGAAAAGAACCAATCGGATGATGTTGACGATTTAGAGTTTAACATCCAGTGACAAATATCATGTGCATATGAGAACGACTACACGTTATATGTACCCTGTGTTATATTAGAAAGACACTTTCGGACGGATTTGAGAACGTGCTACTTTGAACAGACACAAAAATTAAGGCTGAAGAAAACGTTAATAATAGATTCATGCATATTCCAGCAGGCAATCCATATCCATATATTGAAGTAACACACCTTAATAAAATGCAAAGGAGGTAAAAATAAAAATGTTCTTACTAGAAGGATACTGTTGCAGCGTATTGTCATTTTTGTTTTACTCAAGAGCATCTCATTCTTAACTTTATCAAAGGGAAAATATAAAGGTAGCACAACTATTGTTGTGGCTAAATAACTCTTAACTGACACAATTTCAATTGTCCAACCCATTAACAGACTTTATTCCCATAATGTTCACTAAAACGTGGTATTACTCACGTTATATTACAATTATGAAATATTTACTAATTTCAATTTATATTTTAGAACCAAAGTACGATTTTGTGTCCTTTAAATGATATCTAAAATTGTTTTTTTCGCCTTTCATTACAAAAATTGCTATGCGTATAAGCATAAATACTACATACTTGCGCGACGCCTTTTAGTTTTACTGAAAACTGCGCAGACTATGAAATGTTTTTACAGTTGGAAAATGTTCTATGATATATATCATTTTGTCAGACACTTTTCTTTTTTTGATTTGATTCTTATAATGTACCTAAAATCTGTATATTAAATAGATTTTAATATAAAAATTGTGCGTTTTACTCTTAACAGACGTATAACCAACCCGATTAACAGACCAACCGCCGATATAGCCGCATACTCAATATAGATTAACCGACCTATCTCTCGGTTAGCCGAGTGTCGGCCGTGATCTTACTTAAAACATTGTTTAACACGTCGAAAAAGGTAAAACAAACGAAAAAGCAAGCAAAGATTTATTTTCATTAAGTATGAAAATTGATTTGTGAATGCACTTTTTTACACTTAAATATATCCTATATGTTGGAACCTTTAAACAGTAGCTCAACGTAAAAATATAGATAAAAAGAAAGTACAGCTAAAGGTAATTAACAGCATGTATTCACGGTAGGTAAGGTTGTATGCGAGAGAGCGTTCTGTGCTGTGATTCGGTCCTGACGGGTGCTGGTGATCAATGAAAAAATGTAAACGAAGACGAAAATGATGATTTTTGACGTTTTCAATCATAAAAAATGGAAGAAAACAGTTGAGATTTTTCAAGTTTGTTTCTTATGGGTTCATATGTAAACCATTAAAAAGTTAACCCTCTAAACTGTTTCAGTAAGCGTAACACAAAAGTGCTCATTTTCAGAAAATCTAGAACTGAAAAAATAAAACAAAAATGCTCATAGAGTGTGCTTTCTATACCGCAATCCACACGAAAAAACTATTTTGTGAAAAAACATTGCAATTTATTAAAATTTAGCATTTTCTCAATTTATTCATGTCCTGATACTGTGCTGGTGGGTCCTGTCATTGTGCTGGTGGGTCCTGATACGGTGCTGGTGATTTTAGATAAGAAGTTGGTCATATTTGAAACAAATGTTACAAAATCAATAAAATTGGGCAGATAATTGTTGTCAAAAGGATCTATGACTCCTATTTTAGCTCTTGTGCATCCATTTGGCTGTTTAATATGTGTTTTCAAATGATCGTAACTTGTATTACATAATTACATAAAAGGGCAACATCTTTCGTCCAATATCAGATAACAATATATAGTATCTAAAATAAGAATAGTTTTATTAAGATATTAAATGCCCCTTACATTGATGCTTCAACAATGATCAAAGCCCATGCCGCATAGACATGGTTGTTAGCGCTCCGCATACCCCTCCCCACTTTCACCCAACCAAGCGAAACACTTTTAAACCGCTTCTTTGCATTATATAGTACATCTCTTCTATAAAAGCGTTGATTTGATTGACTTGCTTGCTATGTTTGCTTGGATGTTTTCAAACAATAGTTAGGCGGAGTTTCAATACATACTGGGATTTGATTGGACAAATACAAACTGACAGGAATTGAAGTTAATGTTTATTGTCCAAACAAATTCTAGTATTTAGTAAACAGACTACTTACCTGTCGTTTACAAACATTCAAACAATCATAGCAAGCAATGTGATCAATGGTTTGCTTTGCATATATTTACAGAAGAGCTGTAAATAAAAAAAAAAATCTTGTTGTCGTAGATGGTTAAATCCTCAACAAAATCTCAATAACTTTGTTGGAACGAATAAAGGTTTTAAATCAAACTTTCGTGGACTTTTTAGCTTCCACCCTGACGAGGCATGTTAGCTGTTCGTATGCTGTTGCACCTGATGCACGGAAACTTTCACATTTACATCTTTCTGAAATATTTTACCCAGCTCATACTTGACATGATTGTTATCCTAGTAAAAGGTGTAACCAATGAATTGAACACAAGTTAAAAATTCCACAATACTATATAATTCATTTTATGTGTCAATTTGTTCGAAAAAAAGTCGAAAAGAAGAGAGTTTTTTTAATGTCATGATTATCTGTCGCTTTCTAGATCTATGCTTAGTATTTATTTCAGATGACATGGACTCTTCACCCTGGTGACCCTGCTGCCTTTCATAACTTTATCCGTATACATATATTAACAGATAAACTAAAGGCTGCAACTGGTATTTTTGTATTTAAAATGATTCGTTGTAACGAGAATATTTGTGGTGAATGGAAACTGTGAGGGTCAAAATCTTAAATAGCTTATAAATGTTGCTGGACCCAGTTTCGTTATCTGATCTGAATTTTCTGAAATGTGCAATGTAGATAGACATTGGCCTTTTGATTTTTTTTACTCGGTAAATTTTGCCCTAATTGCTTGAACTTTTGCAATATTAAAGCAATGAGTGTATAAACAAAGGGAATATCTTTGGTTATCTTGCTTGCTGAACAGATAAGTCATCGTTAGGTTATGTAAATTAACCTACTTTAAGATTAGATTAGTCCGACAAATGACACATCTTTCTGTCTGTAGTGTCACGGAATAGAAGTTCCTTCATAATATAAGTTCCAAAAGGAAAAGATATTCTGAAATATTATTTCCACAGGAAGAAATATTACAGTATATGTTCCTAACGGAATAAATATTATGACAATGTTTATAACAAAGTTTCCATTGGAACTTCTGTTAGGTGAACAGTAGGACCAGGCTACTTCGAAAGGAGGGTAGTATACCTTACCTAACAATGACTTCACGGTTTAGCTAACAAGCAAGCTAACCAAAGATATTACCTTTGCCTACATACTCAATGGAATCGGCTGTAACTAAGAACTCGAATAAATTTTAACAGACAGTGGTCATGTTTGTTGATGAATATTGTTTTTCCTAGATTCACTCTTGAAAAATCATTTGGTAACATTTGGTCAAGTAATTTCAGAAAAGATCTTTTTTTAATTGCGGACGCCAAGACAATACATGAACCTCACACGACCCCTCGACACAGGTGAGCTTCTGATCTTATAGCGATTCGGGTTGATAACCAGTTGAAATTAAGCCAGTTTTTTATGTGTGTAGATTTGTATTATTTTAAACTGTTATGACCTTTTAAAGTTAGATAGAGGTGTTTAATCTAAGAATTTCTTTTTTAAACTTATATACTTGTTTCATACTCAATTGGTAGTATGAAGCTACGAGATATTTTAATTTTGGAATTGAAGGCACAATTAACAAAGCAAACGGTAGTTTCAAATACTTGTAAATAGATTTTTAAGGATAATGTACCCTTGTGTTGATCCCATGCTAAACATCACAAAAATCTCTGTACAAAAGTCTGTGATTTTATTTTCTTCAAATTCTCTTTTTCTACTAAATACAATAATGAACTATAAATAATAATGCTTTGCAAGAAGTTTCCCCTTGATATATGTACAATATTATATCTCTATTATTCATTGTCTGTGCTGTTTTGATACTATTGCAGTTTGCACATTTCGTAATTGACAGGCCACAGAAGGGGTCGTAAACCATACACGAAAAGATAAAATATTGATCTAAGTACTTAATTTGCATCTCTGAACCCCCACCCCCGATTTGTTTTTTAGGAGGGTATCTAAAAATGGTCGATTTCAGACAGCCGAGTACGCATTTTACTTTCAAGGCGTGTTTACGTTGATTGGTAAAGCCCTGAAAATGGATAGATGGAAACAAAAATGTTTGCTATATCTGGCTTTAGATTCAGTTTTTGTAAATATAAATTAAGGCTACATTTTAATATAATAATACTAAGAATTCACAATATCAAAAAATGCAGAAAAAAATAGATGAAGTGCAATATCTTAGTAAGGAGTCATTACTACAGAGATGGTGTGTTTGACACACAAAACTTAAAAGCTTAGTGATATTACCAATATTAAAATAAAAGTGTATTTTAGTTGGGTATTTTTTTCCATTTACTCATTTTCAATTAGAATTAAGGCACATTTGATTTTTATTCATAAAAATATTTAAATATATAAAAGTAGGACACATTGTTCACTTCCTCCCCCGTAATTCTTTATCAAAAATATTTATTTAGTTTGGAATTTTTTAAATGAAAAAGCTAAGAAATCTTAGTTTTGTTAGTGTTCTCTATGTTATCTCGTCTTCATTCTCTGACATATTCTAGTCTGCCTTTTCATAAAATAGTGAATTTTTTTTAGTGTTCTATCGAACTTTCGAAAAGAAATACCTGATAACCGTTCAGACAAAAAAAATATGTTGAAAAAATCTTACAGATACAGCAAGTGATTCTTAATAGCTATAAGATACATTTTTCTTTTAAAAGACAACTTTTAAATCTTACGGGAAACTATTCCAAGCTTAAAACTTTCACTGTAACCTCGCTCTAACTTATCCCCCCCCCCCCAAAAAAAAAAAAAACAAACAAACAAACAAACCCACAATACTATTGTCATTCTTATAGTCAGCACTAAATTGTTCACAGACAAATGTGTTCTAAGCTGCTAAAGACATATGATTCAAACGTTCAGAAAGTCCTTTGTTCTATATTTTGCTCTCCATTTTTATACAAAACCTTTTACATTTTTATTTTATGGGTTATTGTTGAAGGTCGTACGATGACGTATGGTTGTTAACACATACTTCCTTTAGTTTCTTATGGAAATTTGTCCATTGACAACAAACATACCACATCATCTACTTTATATCGGTTAAAAGCTCATTAGAGCTTATGTTTGTCTTTGTTTTATATACCATGCCGACTCTAAATAAAGCTTATTTATTTATTATTATTATTATTATTATTATATAAGTATTGTATAAATTACAACGTATTTTGGGGATCTTGCAAAATGATCGTAATCCCGAAAATCGTAAACATATTTTCTTATCTTAAAAGGGGGCAAGAAGGGTTCCATTAACAGGCCAATAAATAAGATTACAGTTAATTTAAAAAAAAATAGGGGTATTTTTTCTCTCATAATAACAGTAAACAGATTCACAACAATGTCAATTTCAAGAAAGCAGAGAACAGTTACATTTTGTAATTAGTCAATAACAGAACAGCATCAATGATCTTGAATATATGCCACTTTTAACTAAAATATAAAGGCACATAACCAGGACATAGGAGCACAGAACCAGGACATACATGTAGGAGCACAGAACCAGGACATAGGAGCACAGAATCAGGACCGTTTTGTTAATCACCAGCACATCGTCAGGACAATTTCGTTTTGCAAACTTGCACGACTTTTGCAATAAAAAGTTGTTGTAATATTCTTTGAATGGTACTAATGACGTATCAGAGAAAAATTAAGCAACACAACGGTTGTTTATTGCCGTTCTGATACAATGTAAACAAACCCACCAGCACAGAATCAGGACCCACCAGCACCTGACAGGACCAAATCACCAGCACAGAACGTTCTCTCGCAGGACAACCATACCCTCCGTGTGTATTGCTACATGAAGAAGAAGACACAGGGTATGCGTATCGTGATTTCGTGCGCAAGGACTTCTCATAGTTTTCGCTCATAGTTTCCGTGAATACCTTTACATGCGTTTTGTGTTTCAAAATGGATAAAGTGATGAAAGTATATTTTTTCAAAGAAAACGAAGAAAGAGATGTCGTTATTAGTGATTGTATTGTTTTAAACTTTGGATTAAAATCAAATGTGTACTAGTATTCAGAATCTATTCAGATACATAATTTCAGTGTGTATTACAAAGAGGATATAGTCAAAGCAGCTAATAATGGCAAGTTTTATGTATATTATATTTCAAAATTTAGTCCTCTCCTATTATGGGCGTCAAGTTGGTTACCTATTCCCTATTCCCTATTCGTTACCTATTCCCTATTCCCTATTCGTTACCTATTCGTTACCTATTCCCTATTCCCTATTCGTTCAAGTTGGTTACCTATTCCCTATTCCCTATTCGTTACCTATTCCCTATTCCCTATTCGTTGCCTATTCGTTACCTATTCCCTATTCCCTATTCGTTACCTATTCGTTACCTATTCCCTATTCCCTATTCGTTACCTATTCGTTACCTATTCCCTATTCCCTATTCGTTGCCTATTCGTTACCTATTCCCTATTCCCTATTCGTTGCCTATTCGTTACCTATTCCCTATTCCCTATTCGTTACCTATTCGTTACCTATTCCCTATTTCCTATTCGTTACCTATTCGTTACTTATTTGATTTTTAATATCCTTCCCCCTTTTTAATTATGGCATGGAATAGTTTAATATGGCTGCCGTTACCATGGAAACGGCACAATTGTGAGTTTTTGGTTTTTGGTGAACTGTTTGGATATGCTTCAACTCAGAATCATCATATTTTAAAACAATGTAGGTGCCCACTATATACAGGTGTTGGATGATTTTGGCGATCATTGGAACTACTATGTTGCCATGGAAACTACACCAAAATTTTCAAAATTCTAAAAATGCTCAAAACTTCATGAAACTTCACAGTAATGATGAGCAACATTGGAGTTGGAATTTGCAAAATAGGTCTTGTTACCATGGAAACAATGCAAAAAGGTCAAAAATTTCAAAAATAAGAATTTTCCGCAAACTGGATGAAACTTTACAGGAATGGTAACTGGCATAGGCAGAGTTGGATTTTGAAGTTAGAATTTTCAAAATGGCCGCCGTAACCATGGAAACAGCAAAAATATCAAAAATTCAAAATGTTCAAACTTAATGAAACTTTGCAAAAATGTTACTAGACATCTGTAGATGCTCTCTTTGACTTTGGAATTGTCAAAATGGCTGCCGCTCACCTGGTAATAGGGGGAAGGGGTGCCTTCCGTTATTGCTAGCAATTACAAATCTAGTTGTTAATAGTCTTACATATGGTAATAGTTCTGAATTGGTTGAGGTAAAATGATCTTTTTATGACCTATTTATATGTGTTTGTGCTCAACCGATCCTTTTACTTCATGTCCGATACGCATTTGTTCCTTACTTGTTTTTTATACGTTCTACCTTTTAACTGCTTTATGTCCGTATGTTTGAAGATGGATCTTGATTCGACGGGATGAAATCACCGTGTTAGCGCTTGCGTAAAAACGAAGATGTGGTATGATTGCCAATGAGACAACACTCCACATTAGACCAAAATGACACAGAAATTATCAACTATAGTTCACTGTACGGCCTTCAACAATGAGCATAGCCCAAACCGTGTAGTCACCTATAAAAGGCCCAGACATGACAACCTCATACAATTCAAACAACAAAACTGACGGCCGTATTTCATATACAAAAAAATAAACGGAAATATGTAACACAAAAACAAACGATAACTACTTAATTTCAGGCTCTTGTCTAGGGACAGGCACATACTTACATAATGTGGTAGAGTTAAACATGTAAGCAGGGTGTACATCGTTTCGGAGCATGCTATTACCTTGTTTAATTCGTTCCATCACTCGCTTATAATTCGCTTATAATACGTGTATTATCTTACGTTGCACCTTTTAAAACATGATTTTCAATTGTTTTGTTGTCTCTGGTGGAAGATTTGGGCTCTTAGAGGTGATATAACTCTATAAGTGCATTTGTATCCGTTCCAGCGGTCGGATAATACCCTGATAAATATTCGTTACTAATTCGCTTTTAAAAAGTTTGTTGTACGTTGCACCTTTTAGAAAAGGATTTCCAATTGTGTTCATATCTCTGGTGGTAATAATGTGTTCTTATAGATGAAATACCCCTATAAGCGCATATGTACTCGTTCCAGCGATCGGTTAATACCCTGTTACCTATTCGTTACCTATTCGTTACCTATTCACTTGTAGTACGTTTGTTGTACGTTGCACCTTTTAGAAAAGGATTTTCAATTAAATTCATATCTCTGGTGGTAACAATGTGTTCTTAGAGATGAAATGACCCCATTAGAGCGCATGTACCCGTTCCAGCGCTCGGTAAATAACCTGTTACCTATTCGTTACCTATTCGTTACCTATTCGCTTATAATACATTTTTTTATACGTTGCACCTGTTAGAAAAGGATTTTCAATTATGTCCAGGTCTCAGGTGGTAACAATGTGTTCTTAGAGATGAAATGACCCTATTAGAGCGCATGAACCCGTTCCAGCGCTCGCTTAATACCTTGTTACCTATTCGTTACCTATTCACTTATAATACGTTTGTTGTATGTTGCACCTTTTAGAAAAGGATTTTTAATTGTCTCCATGTCTTTTGTGGTAACAATGTGTTCTTAGAGATGAAATTACCCTATTAGCGCGCATGTACCCGTTCCAGCGCTCGATAAATACCCTGTTACCTATTCGTTACCTATTCACTTATAATACGTTGTTGTACGTTGCACCTTTTAGAAAAGGATTTTTAATTCAGTTCATATCTCTTGTGGTAATACTGTGTTCTTTTAGATGAAATACCCCTATTAGCGCGTATGTACTTGTTCCAGCGCTCAGTTAATACCCTGCTACTTATTCGTTCCTTATTTGCTTTTAATGCACGAGGTATACGTTGCACCTTGAAATAAATCGTTTTTTTAATTGTGTTCATGTCTCTGGTGGTAACAATGTGTTCTTAGAGATGAAATGACCCTATTAGAGCGGATGAACCCGTACCAGCGCTCGCTTAATACCCTGTTACCTATTCGTTACCTATTCACTTATAATACGTTTGTTGTATGTTGCACCTTTTAGAAAAGGATTTTCAATGGTGTCCGTGTCTCTGGTGGTAACAATGTGTTCTTAGAGATGAAATGACCCTATTAGCGCGTATGTACCCGTTCCAGCGCTCGATAAATACCCTGTTACCTATTCGTTACCTATTCACTTATAATACGTTTGTTGTACGTTGCACCTTTTAGAAAAGGATTTTTAATTCAGTTCATATCTCTTGTGGTAATAATGTGTTCTTTTAGATGAAATACCCCTATTAGCGCGTATGTACTTGTTCCAGCGCTCAGTTAATACCCTGCTACTTATTCGTTCCTTATTTGCTTTTAATGCACGAGGTATACGTTGCACCTTGAAATAAATCGTTTTTTTAATTGTCTCCATGTCTTTTGTGGTAACAATGTGTTCTTAGAGATGAAATTATCCTATTAGCGCGCATGTACCCGTTCCAGCGCTCGGTAAATACCCTGTTACCTATTCGTTACCTATTCGTTACCTATTCACTTATAATACGTTTGTTGTACGTTGCACCTTTCAGAAAGGGATTTTCAATGGTGTCCGTGTCTCTGGTGGTAACAATGTGTTCTTAGAGATGAAATGACCCTATTAGCGCGCATGTACCCGTTCCAGCGCTCGATAAATACCCTGTTACCTATTCGTTACCTATTCACTTATAATACGTTTGTTGTATGTTGCACCTTTTAGAAAAGGATTTTTAATTGTCTCCATGTCTTTTGTGGTAACAATGTGTTCTTAGAGATGAAATGACCCTATTAGCGCGTATGTACCCGTTCCAGCGCTCGATAAATACCCTGTTACCTATTCGTTACCTATTCACTTATAATACGTTTTTTGTACGTTGCACCTTTTAGAAAAGGATTTTTAATTCAGTTCATATCTCTGGTGGTAATAAGGTGTTCTTTTAGATGAAATACCCCTATTAGCGCGTATGTACTCGTTCCAGCGCTCAGTTAATACCCTGCTACTTATTCGTTCCTTATTTGCTTTTAATGCACGAGGTATACGTTGCACCTTGAAATAAATCGTTTTTTAATTGTGTTCATGTCTCTGGTGGTAACAATGTGTTCTTAGAGATGAAATGACCCTATTAGAGCGCATGAACCCGTACCAGCGCTCGCTTAATACCCTGTTACATATTCGTTACCTATTCACTTATAATACGTTTGTTGTATGTTGCACCTTTTAGAAAAGGATTTTTAATTGTCTCCATGTCTTTTGTGGTAACAATGTGTTCTTAGAGATGAAATTATCCTATTAGCGCGCATGTACCCGTTCCAGCGCTCGGTAAATACCCTGTTACCTATTCGTTACCTATTCGTTACCTATTCACTTATAATACGTTTGTTGTACGTTGCACCTTTCAGAAAGGGATTTTCAATGGTGTCCGTGTCTCTGGTGGTAACAATGTGTTCTTAGAGATGAAATGACCCTATTAGCGCGCATGTACCCGTTCCAGCGCTCGATAAATACCCTGTTACCTATTCGTTACCTATTCACTTATAATACGTTTGTTGTATGTTGCACCTTTTAGAAAAGGATTTTTAATTGTCTCCATGTCTCTTGTGGTAACAATGTGTTCTTAGAGATGAAATGACCCTATTAGCGTGCATGTACCCGTTCCAGTTAAATTAAAAAGTTCCAATTAAAAATCCTTTTCTAAAAGGTGCAACGTACAACAAACGTATTATAAGTGAATAGGTAACGAATAGGCAACAGGGTATTTATCGAGCGCTGGAACGGGTACATGCGCGCTAATAGGGTCATTTCATCTCTAAGAACACATTGTTACCACCAGAGACACGGACACCATTGAAAATCCTTTTCTGAAAGGTGCAACGTACAACAAACGTATTATAAGTGAATAGGTAACGAATATGTAACGAATAGGTAACAGGGTATTAACCGAGCGCTGAAACGGGTACATGCGCGCTAATAGGGTAATTTCATCTCTAAGAACACATTCTTACCACCAGAGACCTGAACACAATTAAAAAACGATTTATTTCAAGGTGCACCATATACCCCGCGCATTAAAAGCGAATAAGTAACGAATAGGTAACAGGTTATTTACCGAGCGCTGGAACGGGTACATGCGCTCTAATGGGGTCATTTCATCTCTAAGAACACATTGTTACCACCAGACATGAACACAATTAAAACACGATTTATTTCAAGTTGCAGCGTATACCCCGCGCATTAAAAGCGAATAGGTAACGAATAGGTCACAAGATTATTTACCGAGCACTGGAACGGGTACATGAGCGCTAATAGGGTAATTTCATCTCTAAGAACACATTGTTACCACCTGAGACATGGACATAATTGAAAATCCTTTTCTAACAGGTGAAACGTATAAAAAAATGTATTATAAGCGAATAGGTAACGAATAGGTAACGAATAGGTAACGAATAGGTAACAGGGTATTTACCGAGCGTTGGAACGGGTACATGCGCTCTAATGTGGTCATTTCATCTCTAAGAACACATTGTTACCACCTGAGACCTGGACATAATTGAAAATCCTTTTCTAACAGGTGCAACGTATAAAAAAAATGTATTATAAGCGAATAGGTAACGAATAGGTAACGAATAGGTAACAGGGTATTAACCGAGCGCTGGAACGGGTACATGCGCGCTAATAGGGTAATTTCATCTCTAAGAACACATTCTTACCACCAGAGACCTGAACACAATTAAAAAACGATTTATTTCAAGGTGCACCGTATACCCCGCGCATTAAAAGCGAATAAGTAACGAATAGGTAACAGGTTATTTACCGAGCGCTGGAACGGGTACATGCGCTCTAATGGGGTCATTTCATCTCTAAGAACACATTGTTACCACCAGACATGAACACAATTAAAACACGATTTATTTCAAGTTGCAGCGTATACCCCGCGCATTAAAAGCGAATAGGTAACGAATAGGTAACAAGATTATTTACCGAGCACTGGAACGGGTACATGAGAGCTAATAGGGTAATTTCATCTCTAAGAACACATTGTTACCACCTGAGACATGGACATAATTGAAAATCCTTTTCTAAAAGGTGAAACGTATAAAAAATGTATTATAAGCGAATAGGTAACGAATAGGTAACGAATAGGTAACAGGGTATTAACCGAGCGCTGGAACGGGTACATGTGCGCTAATAGGGTCATTTCATCTCTAAGAACACATTCTTACCACCAGAGACCTGAACACAATTAAAAAACGATTTATTTCAAGGTGCACCGTATACCCCGCGCATTAAAAGCGAATAGGTAACGAATAGGTAACAGGTTATTTACCGAGCGCTGGAACGGGTACATGCGATCTAATGGGGTCATTTCATCTATAAGAACACATTGTTACCACCAGAGATATGAACACAATTGGAAATCCTTTTCTAAAAGGTGCAACGTACAACAAACTTTTTAAAAGCGAATTAGTAACGAATATTTAACAGGGTATTATCCGACCGCTGGAACGGATACAAATGCACTTATAGAGTTATATCACCTCTAAGAGCCCAAATCTTCCACCAGAGACAACAAAACAATTGAAAATCATGTTTTAAAAGGTGCAACGTAAGATACACGTATTATAAGCGAATTATAAGCGAGTGATGGAACGAATTAAACAAGGTAATAGCATGCTCCGAAACGATGTACACCCTGCTTACATGTTTAACTCTACCACATTATGTAAGTATGTGCCTGTCCCTATACAAGAGCCTGAAATTAAGTAGTTATCGTTTGTTTTTGTGTTACATATTTCCGTTTATTTTTTTGTATATGAAATACGGCCGTCAGTTTTGTTGTTTGAATTGTATGAGGTTGTCATGTCTGGGCCTTTTATAGGTGACTACACGGTTTGGGCTATGCTCATTGTTGAAGGCCGTACAGTGAACTATAGTTGATAATTTCTGTGTCATTTTGGTCTAATGTGGAGTGTTGTCTCATTGGCAATCATACCACATCTTCGTTTTTACGCAAGCGCTAACACGGTGATTTCATCCCGTCGAATCAAGATCCATCTTCAAACATACGGACATAAAGCAGTTAAAAGGTAGAACGTATAAAAAACAAGTAAGGAACAAATGCGTATCGGACATGAAGTAAAAGGATCGGTTGAGCACAAACACATATAAATAGGTCATAAAAAGATCATTTTACCTCAACCAATTCAGAACTATTACCATATGTAAGACTATTAACAACTAGATTTGTAATTGCTAGCAATAACGGAAGGCACCCCTTCCCCCTATTACCAGGTGAGCGGCAGCCATTTTGACAATTCCAAAGTCAAAGAGAGCATCTACAGATGTCTAGTAACATTTTTGCAAAGTTTCATTAAGTTTGAACATTTTGAATTTTGATATTTTTGCTGTTTCCATGGTTACGGCGGCCATTTTGAACATTCTAACTTCAAAATCCAACTCTGCCTATGCCAGTTACCATTCCTGTAAAGTTTCATCCAGTTTGCGGAAAATTCTTATTTTTGTAATTTTTGACCTTTTTGCATTGTTTCCATGGTAACAAGACCTATTTTGCAAATTCCAACTCCAATGTTGCTCATCATTACTGTGAAGTTTCATGAAGTTTTGAGCATTTTTAGAATTTTGAAAATTTTGGTGTAGTTTCCATGGCAACATAGTAGTTCCAATGATCGCCAAAATCATCCAACACCTGTATATAGTGGGCACCTACATTGTTTTAAAATATGATGATTCTGAGTTGAAGCATATCCAAACAGTTCACCAAAAACCAAAAACTCACAATTGTGCCGTTTCCATGGTAACGGCAGCCATATTAAACTATTCCATGCCATAATTAAAAAGGGGGAAGGATATTAAAAATCAAATAAGTAACGAATAGGTAACGAATAGGGAATAGGGAATAGGTAACGAATAGGCAACGAATAGGGAATAGGGAATAGGTAACGAATAGGCAACGAATAGGGAATAGGGAATAGGTAACGAATAGGCAACGAATAGGGAATAGGGAATAGGTAACGAATAGGTAACGAATAGGGAATAGGGAATAGGTAACGAATAGGGAATAGGGAATAGGTAACCAACTTGACGCCCATTCTCCTATTAGTTTCTTGTTTCTTATCGTTTTTCATTTTTAGTGAAAAAAAGAATAGCATATGAAGACAGGTTCTTCCTAAACCATATCGAGTATATAATCATATGAACAAACGAAGAGATAACAACATGCTATCAGTTATATTATTTTGTTAAAATGTTCAAGAACTATTATTGTTTACCCAAATGGTACCACCTGAATACCCCCCCCCCTTTTCCCTTTCTGTTTTTTTTTCTTTCTGCAAGGTCGTAACACTCTTTTTTTTCTTTATTTGTGGATTGAGTCCCTTCTGTTTTTTAGATGTTACCGAAACGTAATTTTGTCTCAATTTTCTTTAAAAAAAAACGTTTATAAAACGATCACTGCGAACAAAGTGCGAATCGGACACACGATTGGTTTGTTTAACAGATAAAATTCGGTAATTTTTTCCTCTATTCTGCTTCCCATATTCATCGTCATTCATAAAAGAAGTGTTGCATTATATTCGTGACTGAAGCGGGCCCCTCTTAGACAGTCAGTGGACCCCTACTTATAAAATTTCTTGATCCTTAACTGCTCCTAGTTTATGAAAGAAGTTTTAGATTCGGCAGGATTTATGAAATTTTATAAGCATTACTTTATTGCTTTTTTCATTTTAATTGTAGTTGAAAATGATGTTAGGAAGAATAAATGCAACACCAGATGTCAATTTTGATTACCTAAAGACGGACGAGGATAAATCTTTTTAAATAATTTTTAAAATGTGGTTTATATCATGCTTTTTTCAAAACTATGATAAACAGTATGGGTCACCATGCTTTTTTCACGCTACAGGTTGAGTAAAATTGTCAGATTTTGTATAGATTATGCATTGAAAATCCAAATTTGAGTGAGAAAAAAAAATACACCATAAAATTTTAAGATAAAATATGGGAATATAGCTCTATTAGATAAAACTATGCTTTTAGATAAGAAAAAGAAATAACATTTGATTGCTACATAATAAGATCTTGAGGCAAATTCACAACACATTCTATTGTAAAAAGTAAAATCAAAGGAAAATTTAAAATTTAAAAAGAAAAGTCCCTAATCAAATGGCAAAATCGAAAGCTCAAACACATCAAAGAGTCATATTCCTGACTTGGTACAGGCATTCTCTTATGTAGAAAACGATGGATTGAACCTGGTTGTATAGCTAGATTAACGATCCTCTCACTTGTATGACAGTCGCATCAAATTCCATCATATTGACAAATTTCTATGCGTGAACCGTAAAAAAACACAAGAGGTTAAAAGTTATATATATAGCCTTTGTTGGATAAGCAGATTTTAAGGAAGGCTCGAAATCCTTTTATTTCAAGCCCCCCGGCACACATATGATTTATATTAATTAAATAACAAGTAACCGGTGTATTGTTCAGCGTAGTGACAAAGTTTCTGTGAGCTGAGATGTGATAACTCGGCGCTATGATTTGCAATAAAACTATCTGTATAGTTTTGTATTATCATGACAATTTCTTTAAACAGACATACTTACACAGTGTATGCAAGAATTGCCTTGTGTCAGATAATAAGCCAGTATGGACTCTGTACTGCATATGTAGGATTAGGACGAATGGAAAGGACGAAACTGTACCGCAATCAACTGTAGTTTTGTCGTTACTTTCCCTGTCCCAATCGAGTTCCCGGGACCTAGGATATTTTTTTTGTGGCGATGCATCCGGGATGGTAAGAAATGTCACTATATTGTGTTGTTTTTATTTTACTACTTTTAATGTAAGATGTGATTATGATTGAGTCGCTGTCATTGAGGATCATTGAGTCGAAAGCATACATGCATCAAAATGAGGAAGGTGTTTACTTTACAACCTTGAAAGTGAAACCATAATGATCCGTGACTCCGTGAGAAGGAAGTTTTTGATCCGTCCATTTTACAAATATTTTTATTTTCCGGTTTTGATGAATAAACCTATAGTGAAAGCTAGTGAGCACCCTCATTTGTAGTTGGGGGGGGGGGGGGGGGGGGGGGGGGGTCCAAGTATTCATATATGGCAGGATCCTCATTGCATAATCACAATTATTCCGAGATTACTCTGACCTCCAACAGCTGTTTCGCCAGACAAGCTGGGGCCATGGGAAGTCAGAGCTTGTCCCATATCAAAAAGTGGATATTTGCCCACCCAAAATAGATGCATTGCTTCGTCACTTCTGGTGCCCACTGAGGGCCTTGGAATTATATAAATCGGGCATCAATCTGTTCATTTTTCATTTATCTCTTCATTTATGTAAGCTTCACCTACATTGTACCTGCCAACCTTTATATTCTCATAATTAGACAGTTTTCACAGTGACCCATC
The DNA here is from genome assembly GCF_963676685.1 of Mytilus edulis. NCBI lineage: Eukaryota > Metazoa > Mollusca > Bivalvia > Mytilida > Mytilidae > Mytilus > Mytilus edulis. The sequence continues at coordinate 40,200,344 of NC_092357.1, read as the reverse complement.
AATTTTTGCATTTTGCCTTTGCAAAACATTTTTTGCAAAACAGCCGTTGGACGTCAGAGTATTAATCTCAGACTAAATCATGATCAATAATCAAATAAGTATAGATTATCAGGTTTTATTGAACTTCACCTGCTCCATATCCTACCTCCACCTGCATGGCCTACATGATATGAGCATGATGAGGTAATGTGTTATCATGGTTTAATAGTTAATGTTAATCTAGGAAACGGAAGAGATGCACACAAGCCAACTAATTTTTGCAAGCAATTTATGTTATAATACATGTAAAATAAAATTGAGACTGGAAATTGGAAAGGTGCCAAAGAGACAACAATGCGACCATAGAGCAGACAACAGCCAAAGGCCACCAATGGATCTTCAACAGTCAGGGGACTTACTTAAATGAGTGATTTTCTAAATCACTGGTTTAAGTAACATTATTTCCATAAAAGTTGGAAGTAAGAGTTGTCTTTCTTTAATAATCACCTATTTAAGTAGTACAAATTAATCACTAGAAGAAGTGATTTAATCTTATTGTAGCTTTAAATATAGAATACAAATGATCCAGGGACTAATTATGTTTCTAAACTTATCAGAACCAACATCTGTGTTGTCTAGGATGACCAGGTCATTTCAGGTGATGACCTTGTACTGAATCTAGGATAATGACATTAAAACCACTTGTTTAAGTATCATACCTCAATTTCCTTCCCAAAAATCACATATTTAAGTATCATTATTTTAATAACCCCCACTAATTTCAACAACCCCGAACAGTGAAATTTTTATCGCGAACAGTAGAATTTTATTACATAATCTGAAAGATGAAACCTTGAACTTTACAGGAAAAATACTCCCACTGCTAGGAAAAATCTGTTAAGAAAGTATCAGTTCATTATGTAAAGCCATTATTATAGCATTTTTTCAACTTAAATAGAATTTTCAGCTAAATGATAGCACCAAAGGCATAAACCTTGCTACTTAAAAGAAGCAAAAAGTTCATTTTTTTTCAATTTCACTAATTAAAAGATATTATTTAAACCTATGTGTTTAAAATTTTGAAAAAAACTACAAAATCCCAATTTGTGACAAAACTTTGAATTTGCTACTCAAATAAGTGATTAAGTCCCGTGACTGTTCAATGCAGCGAGAAACTCCTGTACCCGGAGGAGTCATTCAGCTGGACCCTAAACAAATACATGTATTTCAAGTAGAAATATAAAGCCTATATAAGTTGTCATGAAAATGCAACAATTTGACCTTTGCTAATGCATGTTATATAAATACATCATCAGGCTCACATGGCTCAAGACAATTAGAAAGAAGTGAAAATAAACTTGATAAATTGCAGCAAATTAGACATTGTGAGAAATGGCTACACACTAAATAAAGTATCAGCAAACATTAGTTGAGTTACAACATTTAATATAACATTGATAACTTGATAAGTAAAAACACATATTTAAATATTTACATATAGACATTGTATATACATTCTTAATTTGAAGTATCTTTGACACACATAAAATATTAATTTTAGAGCAAATGAAAGATTTATATCAATTTATTTCATTCATATTTGGGGCACATGAAATGACAATTAACATAAATACAAATCACTGATAATTGTATACATGTAGCCAACGGCGTTTTGCATTTGCGCCAATCTGCATTTCATTTGCGCCGATTTTTTCTTTCATTTGCGCCAATTTTTTTTTTCCATTTGCGCCAATTTTTTTACAGGTAAATTACAGGTAATTACAGGTGAATAGATATAATAAGATGTGTTATGAGTGTCAATGAGATAACTCTTCATCCTAGTCGTTAAAAGCCCACTAGATACATCTTCAGACTTTTTCCTTGGCCGTACCCGTAGTTCTTAAGCCTCGGTCTTTCGGTCAACAGCACATGAGTATGTTCTTTCTGTGTTTTGACAATAGTCTTCACATCAGAATCCGTTGTGTCTCTGGCTTTACACGATTTGGTGGTACATGTACATCGGTAAGATATGTTATTTTTCAGGACACTCGCCTTCCAATATGTATGGCCGTAGATGATAAAAAAAAAAAAAAAAAATTGACTCCTCGGCCCGTTTAAATGAACAATATGTCCATCGTGTTACAACGAAGTTCAAGAACAATATGAATCAAAATAAACTTTAAAATGGTTTACTTTTATTAATAGTTACTTGGATGGAGAATTAACTCATTGGCACTCCTACCACATCATCCTATATCTATTTAACATAAGTGAACAACGTTGATAACCATATTTACCAATATACCATCAAATTATAGTTCATGTAAAAGTATTAAATTTTACCTGTAAATCCAATAGGGCTCTTCACGGTTAGTTCGGCCATATTGGATAGGGGGCAGATTTTCATAATAGAGGTAAAAATGGTGTGAAAAATACGGGAAAACATCATTAAAACAGAGCTGTTGCTTGGAAACACACATAGGATTTCCCACACTTTCATACCATTTCCACCTCCTTCCAAAAAATCTGCCCCCTATCCAATATGGCCGAACTGTCCGTGAAGAGCCCTATTAGGAGAAATTATAAAATCGGCGCAAATGAAAGAATGAAAATTTTCAAAATCGGCGCAAATGTCATACGCCCGTAGCCAAATAGGGTCATTTTGAAAATGTTTTGACATGGTTAAAGAGAGGCAGGAAAGATACATTTGTAACTATTATAATTTTTTTCAGCTAAGACATGTTAGACATGTTAAGTACCACATTAAAAACAAAATATCATGTTTTTCAAAAATGATTGTGATGCATATTTTAATTTAAATCATATAATTTTATTTACATGATTTACGTTTATAAATGTTAACTTAAAGTGGAAATTTAAATTACAATGTAGATTCAATTTATTGTTGAAATTGACTTTGATGACTACATTGTATATCATCTATTTATCATCAATATTGTGAACCTATTACCATGATTACATGTATTACGTTACATTTGTTTTGTCTGTTCAATGCAGTTGTACAAAATGTAAGTGGTTTCATGGCCTGATACATGTATTTGGAAATTAGTATGGCGTTCATTATCACTGAGCTAGTAATCTAGTATTTGTTTAGGGGCCAGTTGAAGGACGCCTCCAGGTGCGGGAATTTCTCGCTACATTGAAGACCTGTTGGTGACCTTCTGCTGTTGTTTTTTCTATGGTGGGGTTGTTGTCTCTTTGGCACATTCCCCATTTCCATTCTCAATTTTACATGTATGTTTAAAATTTGCTAGTTGGTAAATTAAATGTTTTCTATATCTAGACTCTTATACCATGTATACCTGATTACCATGTATCCTACACCGTGTACAAAAAAGTATTTATAACAATAAATGGAGCATATACTATCATGATTATATATAGGGAAAAATCAGATATTTCTGTTGATTGAATCAAATTTAAATTAGCTTTAATTTATGGTTGACCATGATTGTTATTATTTTGACATTGAGATGTAATCATGATAATCGTCACATATATTGAATAGAACAAAAAGAACTAGGATCAACCCCATACTAGCTTTTAATTACAAGTTCAAACTTTAATTCAAATTTTAAACAATAATAAATTTTCATGAACAACTTATGGATTGTTCAATGTACACATACCCCCAAGTCTCAAAGTTGGTTTCAGTTCTTTAACTTAAGTTTGCCTCAACCAAATTTAACATGATTATAATGAAACTTATATTATAATGCTTATACACTGTAACTGCATTATTTTATAACTATTGATAACACAGATCAAGTTTGAATTTTAGTGGTTTCACTCAAACAGTTCTAAAGTTATAGACCTTTATAAATGGAAAATTGCTGAATTTTAAAAGTTTCTTACTTAAGTTTGCTTATCCAAATGTTATGTAACTTATACACAATACTCATTACCACAAAACTGCAATTAAGAACAAATTTGGATAGGGTCCCTTTTACAGTATTTCAGTTATGTCCCTTTATAACTTTATATGATAATTACAAGCTGGGGCATCATCTGTGACCCATGGACACATTCCTCATTTATTTACTTCTGAGTTATGTATTAATATCAATGGTACAAAATGTTTAAATAATCATCATGATCAGGCAAATTATAATATTTCTATAAAAAGACAGCGAAATGTGGTGACACAATTATATTACACAAACATCAATTTGCCTGATCATGATGATTATTTAAACATTTTGTATATATAGACAAATAAATGTTTATATAATGCCAAAAAATCGTCTGTGTTAGTAGATTACAACTTACAAACTTTTAAATTGGAAAACTTAAATACATGTACAATGTTCATGATGTTGTTTAAACTAAATTAAAGTACAAAATAATTAAAACATGTATAATGAGCTTATAATGACTTTAAACTTGTCATGTAGAAAGTATGTCAAAAGTGGTGTTTTAAAGGCCAAGAAAAATATATGTCCGCTTATGGTTTTTGCTTGCATTGGGGCCTGATTAATTTCTTTAATAGATACATGTACAAAAAATGTACCAGTTTAGGTTCTTTTTGACCTAATTTCAAGAATTATTTCTCTTTTTTTTCCCCACTATAATGGGGGATCACAGGTGGGGGGGGGGGACTCAGGGATTGAAACACCCCATAGTTTGTATATATTTAAATAAAAATACACCCAAATGAACTTCATAATTGAAGCATACAAAAGTGAAGATGTACCCCATTTTCAAAACCCTCTACCATCATAACTATCATGTGTACACAAAAACAAAGAAAAACACAACTTTGGCCTAATTATGATATGACTGACCTGAATTGTTTAAGCTTATAGAAATTAGAAGATAATTTGACACATAATCATGATAATGCATTTCATTTTCAAATGCTTGTTGTTAATATACTTGTATGATAATAACCAATGCATACTTTTTAATAAATAATACTTAAAATTTTAAGTTTTATTACATTTAAAGCAAATATTGATTTTGTTACAATGTAGGTTGAATTAAATATTTGTTTGTTTTATAATGATCTTATCAGTACATTTTTTGTAATTATCTTTTTAAAGGTATAGTACACCTGTATGAACAGTTTAGGATACCTTCATTATTTGGTGTGAATATGAGCTATTTGTAGTTGAACTGTCAGTCATGATCATGAAAATTTAACTGTTAAAAACTATTATGGCAATTTAGAGACATAAGCAAAGATTGAAAAAGAAAAAGGTGAAATCTTGCACATAATTTATGGAAGATAGGAAGTATATTGATCATGTAATGAATGCAGAATGCTAATGCACAGAAACAGAAGATGGAATCATCAGTTCTGCCTTATACTTGTGTATATATAGGTGAGTCAAATACATGCAGTATAATAGGGTCTTTTTTAGATGGCATCCACATGTACCTCACAGTTTTCTCTTCATGCCGGTTGTCATTTAAGGCTCTGATCTGTTTATAGATGTAAACCAAATAAATTTTTCACACTTGTTATAAATTTTACCTTTTCGAAATTGTACCCCATTGATATATATTTGATTTGACATTAAAAAAAGTTACCCATACTAGCTGCACTATTGTGTGCCTTATAATTAACATACTGTGGAATCATTTATTTTCGTGGGTACAAATTTTCATGGATTGGTGAAATTTTGCTTGTTAGTGGATAGTTATTTAATTTCATGGTTTTGATGAAGTCTACATCATGTACATACAAAATGTACAACAAGCCTATAGAATATTTTGTCATTTGTTTATCATTAAATTTTGTGATTCAACTGTTACCAAGAAAATTGGTATCCAATGAAAAGTAAAATGTACAATATACATGCAAGATAAACGTTCAAAAAGTAAAATCACAAAAATACTGAACTAAGAGGAAAATCTAATCGGAAAGTCCATAATCACATGGCAAAATCAAATAACAAAACGCATCAAAAACGAATGGACAAGAACTGTCATATTCCTGACTTGGTACAGGCATTTTCAAATGTAGAAAATGGTGGATTAAACCTGGTTTTATAGCGCTAACCCTCTCACTTTGATGACAGTCTCATCAAATTCCGTTATATTTACATTGATGCGTTAACCTAAACAGACACAATAAATAAAATAGTCAAAATATGGGTATATCAGTCATCATCGTATAACAATTTTAAAAGGAACAATTTAACAGAACACAAAAACATCTATCTACAAACACATTCATTGATTTGTGTGTCTGACGTCAGAAAATTTTATACGTCGCATAGATTTGTCGTTCAATGTGCATACAAACAATTTTAAAATTTACATAGGCAATGTTAGCATATAGGGTTAAAAAATAAAATGAATGAATCCACAGTCGATATAGAACCTTTGATCTTTGTAATTTAAAAAAAACAAAAACATTCCTTTCAGATGCCAAATGGAAGGATATTGGATACAGTATTGCCCAATGTGCCAAAGTTCACAGACACAAAGACAGGGACAAAACCATTGGCCAGCTAAAGACCATGTGGTTAAATACGTCCAATCAAAATCATGTTTTACCTTGCCTTTCAGTCAGAACTGGATTAGACTTGTACCTGAGGGTCATGAACTATCCCCCTGGGTCAGAGATTATAATGTCTGCTATAAACATACCTGATATGGTATATATAGTTAAGCATCATGGTTTAAAGGTAAATATTTTAATTCTAATAGATATAAGAGGGTAGTAATGCCCTTTACCGTCAGGCGTCAAACAGTCATTTCCGCTACTGTTATTAGCATCAAATTGATAAAAATGTTACCGTCATTTCTCAATTTGTCAGATTTGTCAAATAACTATTGTTACTGTTAACTTTGGATTTTTTTTAAAGTGATTGGTCAAAATCATTCAATTTTTAACGTCAACAAGAAAAAACATATATATATATTAATTTTTACCGTTATTGTTCTTGAAGGTATCACCATTACCACCCTCACATATCATGCATATGAAGATGTGGTATGAGTACCAATGAAACAAATCTCCATCCAAGTCACAATTTTAAATTTTAATTACTATCTTAAAAAATTTGGCAAAAATTAAAAAACAAGAATGCACTTTCTATTATTTCAGCAAAACAGTGAGTGACTCAGTTTATATCTATAATTATATATGCATTCTAATTATCACTTAATCACTTTGCTATTAACTTGTTTAATTTGCAGATTGTTCCGTTAGATGTACATATAGAGACAACATCTCCAAAAACCAATCTTTTAGAGGCTTTAATAAGTGATAAAACAGTCGCCATTTTGATAGCTCATTTGTACGGGAAATGGTCAGAGATGGATGCAATCATTAGTACAGCTAGACGAAAAAATATACATGTCATCGAAGACTGTGCCGAAACTTTTTGTGGCTTTGAAAAAATCGGCCATCCTGAAAGTGATATAGCGCTTTTTAGCTTTGGAGTAATAAAATACTACACAGCATTTGGTGGTGCCATCACAAAAGTTAAAGACGAAAATTTATATAACAAAATGTGCGATTTAAATTCAAAATATCCCATACAATCACAGTTTGTTTATTTCAAGAAACTGTTCAAGTATTGTTGTGCTTATGTTTTACTTGACTGCCCCAGAGTTATTCACCCAATGATGGTTCTGACAAGAAAATTTAACATCGATCATAAAAAATATGTCATCAAAATGTTACGAGGATTTCCTGATCATTTGATTGAAAAAATTCGACATCAGCCATCTACTGCTCTGTTAAAAACTGTGTTTCATAGACTTTCAAATTTTGACCGAAATGATTTTAGAACATGCTCTGTAAAAGGGGAATATGTAAAAGAGAGGCTTCCTGAAAGTGTGACTCTGGTTGGATCGCAGGCAGAAATCAACAATTACTGGTTATTCCCAATATTAGTGGTAAGAATATAACATAAAAACCATCATTAAGACAACAATCTACAGGAATATGAGCACAAAAATTATAGTAAGAGACCCTATTTGTTTTTCAAACCCTAACATGCTTAACCACATGAAGCTATTAATCATGTTTGATTCTACTTTTCACCACAATTTGTTTTATTTGTTTTAGATTTCATGTTCAACAGTATAAAATTTTAACATGTTCACAAAGAACCGAAAATTCATTACTAAATAGCAACTAGGAAATTTTATTATTCAGATAAAATATTTCTCTTATAACACATGTGTATGAGTCTCTAAGAGATTAATCTCAGGTACACTATAGCTCATGCATACATGCATCTCATGTTGATGTTGTCATTTCAGCCTGTAAATAATGAAAGTCTTGGTAAAATATTTTGAAAGTCTCCTGTGTGGCTATTCTTTAGATTTGATAAGCCATTTTAAGTTTTCATTCTAAAAAAAAAAATTCTGAATTTCGAAAAAACACACGACTTTAGGTGAAGAAGGTCCACTTATTTTGGGGGAAGTCAGGTTTAAGCCTTTACATTAATAATTATCATACAGATTTAAAGGGAAACTTCAGTACGCAAATAAACTATAACAAATTATGCTAATAAGCTTTATTGAAAGAATACAAAATAAAATAACATGTATGACCATGATGACAAATGACATATAACTTTTAGTCGAATAAATAAGCATTCAATATGTTGTAAGTGGATTATATCTGGACATTCATCTTTCTTTAGGGACTTCATTTACTGATCTGTTCTATCGATGTCATTTTGACTCCATAATTTGACATTTTGGAAATAATGTAGTGTAAGTATTTTCTGCTAAATTGCATAATTTGGTCTGACAAAAAGGGTATGCAAATAGCAAGAATCAACTGTATATCTCTATAATTATAAATACATGTAAAATTGAGAATGAAAATGGGGAATGTGCCAAAGAAACAACAACCCGACCATAGAAAAAAACAACAGCAGAAGGTCACCAACAGGTCTTCAATGTAGCGAGAAATTCCCGCACCCGGAGGCGTCCTTCAGCTGGCCCCTTAAAACAAATATATACTAGTTCAGTGATAATGAACGCCATACTAATTTCCAAATTGTACACAAGAAACTAAAATTAAAATAATACAAGACTAAATAAACATGAAATAAACTTTTATTTGTTCTTTTTTGTTTTCAGGATAATGCTGATACCTTTGTCAACTTACTTCATGCTATGGGTATAGACGCTTATCGTGGAGCTACACAGGTCAACATCATTGAACCAGAGAAGTGGAACCCTTACTTGGATTATTTTGCGCCGTTGGTCAACTATTACCCACACGAAGCTCGTTATCTAATGGACCATGTGGTGTACTTGCCGATAAATAAATCTGTACCGTTCAGCGTTCTCGATCAGATTTGTCGAGGGGTTGAAGAGGCTGAAAAACTGACAAAAAAGAGTGTTAATGTTAGAATTCAGTCAAAATTATAATGTTTTTTACTACTTGTAGAATATGATAAGTCAATGCAATGTTATTTTTACTAATGTTAAAAATTAGTCAAAGGTATGATGTATTTACAATGTAAATTTTAGATGTATTTACTAATGTTAATTTAGTAAAACCTAGTATGTTCACTGATTAGTCTTATGAGACAAAACGTGTGTCTGGCGTATTGAATTATAATCCTGGTACCTTTGATAACTTTTTACTATCATTTTGACTATGTAAGATTTTACCCTACAGTATGATCATCATTTCAAGTGTTGTTTCGGTTAAACAATTTTGTTAGAATTGAGTCCAAAGTATGATGGTTTTAAAATTAGTACATGAAAAGGATGATTGTAATTACATTGATGGGAACACTTACTAATATGTACATGTAAAATATCTTTAACTAACTGTAAGGTTCTTCATTTTGGTGGGTATCGATTTTTGTGATGAAGGAAAGTTATCCTGAGAATACTAATGAATCTACAGTCAGCCTGCACTGTTAGTCGCTGGTCTGATTCCCCAGACTAGTAAAATTTATTTTGACTAGTAAATGTTTTGCAAAACTTTGTTTACAGGCATAAGCATGATAAGAAAAATGTCTGAATATTTGTCTTTGGACAAGAAGTTAGAAAAGATTTTGGTGCAGGGTACAGACTGTACATAACTTCTAGTTAAGTTATATTTAAGTTATAAATTAAATTATAAATGAGTGATCAGGCTTATTAAAAAATATCTAAAGATTCAAAATGCCACAATATTTTTATGTTTTCTATATTTTTGTAAAAACAACAAAATATTATGTCACTGCCTTGCTATGTATAGCTTATAGTATATAATACTTTTTTAAAATTTTTAATTGACCTTTTAAACATGGTAAAATGTAATGTGACTTCTTCATTTGATCTCATGTGGAGAGTTGTATCATTGGCAATCCTGTTTTATAATTAACACCTCTCTTCTTTTTATTTATATTAAAAGACTTATAATTGGAAAGTTTTTTGCAGTTGTGATAATCTTTTATAAATAGCATGTTTAGCAGATGGAATGATTTGAAGATGAATCTCAAAACATAAAAGTTTTTGTTTATAAAACCTTGTTTGAAAATATAACTCAAAGTTCAATTTCTTATAAAATATTTAATAGGAGGGGGGGAAATATATGAATGTTTTCTGCCTCAAGACTGACCTAATTGTGACCCTTAGATAATGTATTGCCTCCTGAAAAAATTATTTAAGAGATAACGTTGTGAGTTGTCTAATATGATTATGATTCCAATTTTTGCTGCAGAATTCACTCAAAATTGTAATAACATCTATGCATATCAAGTATCCATTGAAAAATTATATTCAGTAAAACCTGGCTAAACCAAACATGTTCTTTAGGCCAGTTATATTTATTATTTGCGTTGTGAACCTGATTAAACCACACAACTTCCCAAATCAAACAAAATCTTTAGTCCAGAATAGGTTTGGTTAGACAGGTTTCTCTGCTTGTCAACATGTATCATTATGTCGTATGCAAAAATTACAGAATAAATAAGTGTATAACAGGATGAATTTGGAGAAAACATGAACTTTTTCAGATTTTTGTTAATACCAAAAATGAAATAAGATGAAAGAATAGAATTAAACGAGATCCTAACTGGCGTTATTTTAATGTGGTTGGAGGCTAGAAACATACTTATATATTTTTTGCCTTATACTTTTGATAACTTGTTATCATGATGTAGTTTGGAAAACTCCTCATTTTTTCGTAAGCTTTTAGAATTGTTTAATTATGAATCTCAAAATACAGGATTTTATATCAGTTACATACATTACATATAAAAATGGCATTGAAAGGTCATAATCTTATTTATTAAAGATCACATAAATGTCAACGGAACATTGTACTCTTTAGGTGTAATACCACCATTGATTTTCCCCAATTAGTCTTTGTTAAATTTGCACTTTTAAAAACCAGCTGCAGAAATTATCTTTGTTTCAAATAAAAAAATCCTGTCCAGAATTTCACATACCATTTCACATGTTTCATTGTGTATAAGAAAATAACCATTGCTGGAAATTAACCAACCAAATTTATTTTTCAAATTTTGTAAGGATTATCAGATAAAATGAACTTTATTAGTCTTGTATTATTTTAATTTTAGTTTCTTGTGTACAATTTGGAAATTAGTATGGCGTTCATTATCACTGAACTAGTATATATTTGTTTATGGGCCAGTTGAAGCCTCTGGGTGCGGGAATTTCTCGCTACATTGAAGACCTGTTGGTGACCTTCTGCTGTTGTTTTTTTCTATGGTCGGGTGGTTGTCTCTTTGGCACATTCCCCATTTCCATTCACAATTTTATTATTTAAAATGAACTTTAAAACAAACATTAGTCTTTACAGTAAACAATTATGTACAACCGTAAGGATTATTAAATGAAAAGATTTTTGAAACAAAAATTAGTCTTGACAGAAGTCCCAGTAAACAATTATGTCCTACAAAATCTCATCGAAGATTTCAATTGTATTTTGAAATGTTACGAAGGTTATAAATAATCTAGTATCAGTTAGTTTGTTTTAACAAATTCTTGCCAAAAATTACACTACACTTTAAAATAGCATTGAAAGTCATAGTTATACATACAATCTAATATCAGTTTATTTTTTTGATAAGTTCTTGCCATAGTACACTTCTCATGAAATACCCTTGCAAGATGTAGAAAAAAATCAAGGTTGTGTTTCTGCTCTTTCTTCAATTGTGCTCTTTATATAATTGAATTTTGATTGAAAGGTGTGTCTTAACTAACAATTACAATGAATAATAAATTGTTTGGCTATTGAAAATTACAGATGATAAAATGAAATATTATGTGAAATCTTATGAAGAGAATGATAGGTCATATGCAGAATTAATAATGATAAATTTTCAATTTTATTTTGAAATACTGTGTAAAATTTCAGCATAAGCAAATTTCAATCTCACCGTTTCGTTTAAATCAAAATCTTATTTTTTATTTCTTTTATATAGTTTTATATGCACATGTACACTAAATTAGTTAAGATTTATATCCATTTCCCACATGTAGGGGTAAAAATTAGCCATTATTGAGCAATCATTGTACAATGTTTGTCTTGCCATGTTTATCCTACATAAATAATCTTGTCAAAGGGTAAAAACTTTGATAAGATTGTTTAGCAGATCCGATGGAATATCAGATGATCATGAATCTCAAAATATAAGCTACTACATTATGTACATATAAACTAGATTTGAAAGTACCATTGAAATGTCATTCTCTGATATAAGGTTACTGAACTAGGTTGATTATAATGTTAATTACATGTACTTATTATGATGTGGAATATTAACAATGTATACACCTTTATATTAGATGGGATTGTTTAATAATGAATCTCAAAATACTAAATATTTAGATCTTGCCTGTGACGGTCTTTAAAGCAATACTAAAGACTGCTCTTACCTCAGGTTGTGTAGTCAACAATTGTTTTAGTTAGTGATTTTTATCTGAGATTTGGTATACAGTTGTATAAGTTATTGGCATATATCGTAACCTCTTAGTGATGTAAAAGTTTATGATAGGGATCAATCTATTTTTATAAATACTGCATGGTATACTGTGGATTCTAATGCAACAACGTTTGTAACGTTCATTTTGATTGGATAACGTCACTTTCTTACATGGCATCAATTGACAATTGATGCTATGGGACGTACGCGCAAGCGCAGACGACATATGACAGATTTTAAATGCATGTTTTAACGTTGTTTTCTGTCAGTTTCATTAGAACGGAGATACCAATATTGTATTTTAAGCTCCAACGGCATCAATTTGGGATTTGATGGTCGCAAATAACCGTTTTCTGTCTCCGCTAACACGTCGCCAGTAAACTTAATTTGCGACCATCAAATCCCCAATTGATGCCATCGGAGCTTAAAATACAATACAGTTATCTCCTAATTCATTTTTATTCATTGGATACCAATTTTCATGGATTTCATGGTAACCTGGGAAACATGAGTTTCAATGTCCAACGAAATGACAAATTCTATATATATATAAGTATGCAGACTTTGGCAAAGCCATGAAATCTAATATCCACGAAAATGAAAATTTTCCTCAATCAACGAAAATTGGTACTCACGAAAATAAATGAATCTACAGTACATGTTTATTGCTTCCAGCGCATGAATACCTTAGACCCTTTTCATCAGGAAATACATTGTTTCATGCATTATCTGAAATGTACAGGTGTTAATTAATACATGTACTTTGTTGCCAATTGAATTTTAACATTTGTAGTATCAAAATTAATCATGTGCAAGACATATCTGTATAAACAGTTTATGTATATGTATAATCAAAGAAGATGTGATAATCTGAAAACATATATCTGGTGATGTAATATTTTGTTTAATTAGACTTGGATATCTATAAGATCCCTGATTTGTATTTGTAAAAAGTCTAGATTTATAATTTCAAGCATCAATTCAACTTCTGAATTTCATTTATTTGTTAATTTCCTTTTCAACCTGCTTAATGATATGTATTATTTGTCAGAGCTCCTTTTACTTTTGTACTCATAAATGGGATCTAACATTTTTTTTATGCCCCAGCCATAGTGAATGGGACATTCAGTTTCACCCTTGTTTGTACGTACATACATACATCCCAATGTTGGTTTCCATTCTCTGACTTTAGATTGCCTCAACCAAATGTTATGAATCTTATATACAATGTTTATTACCACTAAATACAGATCAATTGTGAATTTTGGTGGGTCACTTTTACTATTCTATTCTAGAGTTATGCTCTTTACAAATGGAAAAATTGCTTAATTTTTCATTCTTTTCTAAAAGATATCAATCAAGTATTTTTTTTAATTTGAGTTATCTCCCTTTGCCCATGATAATAGCTATATATATATAATTGAATCAACTAAAATCAATGCTTTATTCAATGCAATGTTTAATTCTGATTTCCCCTGATAAATAAAAGCAATTTTGACTGTTCATTTCTAAAAATATTTGAAAGTTTTTTGGATTGGAGTTCTCTTTCTTTGTCCAGAATGTTAGTTGAATCATCTTCAACCAATGCTTCATACAATTCAATATTCAATTTTACTTCATGCTGATGAATTGAAGCAGTCTTTATCATTCAGTGCTTACCATTCTAGAGTTATGCCCCTTTGAAAAAATTGCTGAATTTTTGTTTTCCGTTCTCTTAACTTGAGTTTATCTCAACTAAATGTAATAAAATGCATACATAATGCTTTTTACCACAAAACTCAGTCTTAGTTCAATTTTTGGAAGCGTTACTTTTAAAGTTCTTGAGCGTTATATGCTAGTAGGAGCATCATTCCCCATTTATTTATATGTTGAATCTACTGAAATATTTATGAAATAATTGCCACTGGACATTAAGCAAACAAAAATCAAATCAATATGGGGTGTAAATAATATATTATGTGCAGAACTCAAGTCAATGCTTTATTTTTTATTTTTTGTATTCTTATATCTTAATGTAAAGAAAAGTATGGTTGCTTTTTTAAGATAGAATTTATTTAATATATTGTATTCAAGTTTTATTCATTTTTACATTCTAATAAATAAATTTGGGAAATAAGAGACACATGTGTTGTGGTTATTATTAAGTATGTCCTAGGCCTATAAACTGAAATTGTACACATTGTATTTATATTATATTAGATGTAAAAATGCACATGAATCTTAGTCATGGGATCTTATTTGAAATATGCAAGAAAAAGTGGTCTTTGGACATGACAGTAAATTATGTATGGTTGAATTTAGAAAAACACATTTTCCCCTGATATAAGTAATTGGGCTTGCCATACTTTGTTTCAAGTTGTCTAGAAAAGGGAAGGCTGATGATACAAAAATATTCAAATTATCATATGCATGTTAATGCAAAATTCACAATGCAAGACTAATAACAACCTAAAGAATAACAACAATACACAAAACACATCATGGAAATCCAAAGTCAGACACAGCTGAGAGCTTTTTCAGAATTAATTGTATGAGGGGGTCAAAAGCTTTTATCAAAATTTGATATGTGGTAGTTATATTGCTTGAACATTTAAAGGAAATGTCTAATTAAAATTTATGCATGGTGGAGTCACATAAGAAGTGCCTTCCGACCCCCCATACATTTATTTTTGGAACAGTACAGGAGTGATCTCATGTACTTTTGAGAAGAGTTTTAAATTAGTTTTGTTATATAGTTCAAATACTAAGCTATTTCATATTGCTTAGTCTGTTCCTATAACATTAGGTAATGAACTTGAAAAACTTTTCAATCATTTTTGTTGAGTCTGCTACTTTTGTCGCAGAAAGCTGGACATAGGAATAGTGATACAGCTGCGACAGCCGCGGCTATGGTGGCAGCATAAGTTAATTTCTTAAAAGCAATAGGTCTAGTATATTCTATGTATGGCAGGACTGTAAGGTGTACATGTCTAGCTGGCAGGTGTCATCTGACCTTGACCTTATTTTCATGGTTCAGTGGTCAAAGTTAAGTTTTTGAGTTTTGGTCTTTTTAGTACCCTACCGACAAAGTTGATGGGGAATTAGGTTTGCACTCCATCCATCTGTCTGTCTGTCCATCAGTCAGTCCGGTAAATCAGCTTTCCATGTTTTTTCCTTCGTTCTTAAAGATTTAATATTTGTTATATGGTCTTATTATGACAAGTTATAGATCAAGTTCGAATTTTGTTCCGTTCTGATGATTAAGTCCAGAGTTATGGTCCATAAAAAAAATCCATAAATATATAATGTTAGAGTACTTTGTTAAACCTTATTTCTATACAAAGAGAGATAACTCATCTTTTTAAAGAAATTCTTAAGTAAATTGTTCAGAAAATTTGTGCCAGTTTGTTTGTTGTTATTTTGTATTAACTAATTTTCTAAATGCTATATATATATAAAAAAAAATCTTTAATAATCTATTTTTATTAAGGTATATATTTCATTACATCACATTGTGTAGATAAACGTTGTTGACACTTTATAGATAAATTACAAATCTATATTATTTCTAATACTATATGCAATAGGTTTACTATATTTGGAGTATAGAAATATTTTATGATCTATGTCAGTCTCGCAGGTTTTATTTGACCTTGACCTCATTTTCACGGCTCATTGCTCAGTGTTAAGTTTTTTGTGTTTTGGTCTGTTTTTCTTAAACTATAAGCAATAGGTCAACTATATTTGTTGTATGGAAGAATTGTTAGCTGTACACGCCTGCATGGCATGGTTCATCTGACCTTGATCTCATTTTCATGGTTCATTGGTTAATGTTTAGTTTATTTGACAGTTGTAATAAAGCTTTATATTTAGGACTATCAACATAATATCAATGATTAGTAAAGAAGGTGAGACATTTCAGTGTGTGCACTCTTGTTAAAGACATATTACAGTACTTCCCCCAAACCCCATATAGCAATAAGGATGTATGGGATATTGCCAATGAGACAACTATTTACCCAAGTTTAAATTAAGTGGATGAGAGCATTTATTGACAACCATATGGTCTTCAACAATTAGAAAACTCATTTTGTATAGTCGACTATAAAAGCCCCAAACCTTTACAATATTAAACCCTTAAAATTAAAGCCTTATTTAGAACATCACAACATTCTGATTATTCTAAAAATATATATGACAGCCATTGTATGAGGAAAATGGGAGCCATACTTAATTCTTGGTACAAAAACTGTTAAGTGTGGGTCAATTTGCCTCATGGCCTGTTATAAGGAATGTTAAATGTTTGATTAAGATCTAGATTGAGCTAAGTAATGGCAAAAGTCAGAGTTCAGGTGATAATAAAATGATTAAAAGGTTTTGTAAGCTGAAATAGCAACATTGATATTAAGCAATGGTAGATCATCATAATTGTAAACATTACATGCAGATTTTAAATGTAAATTCAGAAATTATTGCATGCATTTATTAATTGTGATTTTGTCATTTTAGACTTAAATAATTTATATAAAAAATTTCAATTGCGAGTTTAAATTATTGTGATTATAACCTTGTCGCATTTTTCGATGTAATAAAAACATCACAATAATTTCTGAATTTACCGATATGTTATGAGTGCCAATGAGACAACTCTCAATCCAAGTCACAATAGATGTAAAGTTAACAATTATAGCTATAGGTCAAAGTATAGCCATCAACACAGAGCATTCATGCTCACACAGTACAGCAAGGGCCCCAAAATGAATAGTGTGAAATAATTTAAACAATTCAAAAGAGGGTTTAACCTACATGTAGGTAGTGGCAGTGATGCGCTTGTTTACAATTTGACTCTCTGTGGAGCACACCAACCTAAATATAGAAGAATTGATCATTTCATTATGGAGAGCATCGTGTAGTGTATGCGTCACACCATCACTTCACTATTGGTTGCTTTGTATATACTAGTAGAAATTGCAGAAAAAACAAGAATGTGTCCAAAGTACACAGATGCCCCAACCGCACTATCCTTTTCCATGTTCCATGGACCGTGAAATTGGGTGATAATCTAATTTGGCATTAAAATTAGAAAGATTATACTATAGGGAACATATGTACTAAGTTCCAAGTTGATTGGACTTCAATTTCATCAAAAACTACCTTGACCAAAAACTTTAACCTGAAACTCCCACTTTCATTTTCTATGTTTAGTGGACTGTGAAATTGAGGTCAAAACTCTAATTTGGCTTTAAAATTAGAAAGATCATATCATAAGCAACAAGTGTACAACGTTTCAAGTTGATTGCACTTCAGCTTCATCAAAAACTACCTTGACCAAAAACTTTAACCTGAACGAACACACAGACGAACGGACGAACGAACGGAGCCACAAACTGGAAAACAGAATGCCCCTCTACTATCTTAGGTGGGGCATTAAAATTGAAGTTTTTGATGTTGCCTTCTTAGAAATTGTATAAATTCATATTCAATATAGAACCAGTTGCAATTTTGAGGTGTCAACTTCAAAAGACTTTAAATATGTAGGTTATTCAGTAATATCCTACACAGGGGCATAATACTCTATCAGACTGGACAATTATTAGATATAAGGAGATTTGGTATGTGTGCCAATGAGACAAATCTCCATCTAAGTCACAATTTGTAAACGTAAACCACTATAAATGGTCAGATTGGTGTAATAAGTTATATATTGAGTTTCAATGAATTTGCAAATGCAATGTACATGTATATAAAAAAATCAGTTTATTTTTAATGTTTCATAATACATTTTAAATCAAAGATAATGGAGATTCAAATGGATTAAATAAATGTGTTAGCAAAGAACAACACTTCATACATGCATAGATATTGACTGACAACTAATATAATAATTGTATGTAATTCAATTGAAAAAATTGACATAAAAAGTATGTCTTCTTATAAAAATGTAAATATAACTAAGATTATAAGAACAACATTAAAAAGATAAATGATACAGTCATGTAAACAAAAAAGAAACAAACAAGAGGAAAAAAGCAAGTTGTTTGATCTCTTCACTTAAAAGTATTGTATACAGTGTTAATCATGTTGATTGCCATGGGTTTTGTGCACAGTTTGACTGTAGCAGTCTGACATGGGCAGCTAAGTATTTTACTGTCTTCATTATTCCCATTTCATTGACTTGTAAAATGTATTCAAATGAGCAGTATATTTGTGGTGAAAAAAATCTTCCTTGACAATTTAAGCCACACACAATTTTATGATACATGCTTATGAATATGGTATATGAGGGTAACAATTCAAAATAGAAACCATTAAAATCAATAAAACATTAAAATAAAACAACCCAAAAAAAATAAAAAATCAATACTTTTTGGTGGACAGTGTTCAAGACTTTTTTTTATTTTTCATAACTTTCACTCCATCCATCTTTTGTATGATGGAAATCTTAATGCCCCTTAAATTATAGAGTATTTTCCCTTAACATAGAAAACTCTTACCCAAAATAAAAGAAATCCACACTTTTGACCATGGATATTTTCAACTTATCCTAGCCACAATATGATGAACTATTCATGTATTGTAGATCCCTATATGTCACCCAATATTTAGGGTGTTAGTATCTATGGTCCTCTCATATTTTGAAGGCAGAAAATCAAAAATGTAGAGATGTCAATATTTACATCAAATAAATTAATACATGTAATATTTATGCATCTATCAGAAAACTGTATCAAAGGGGGCAAATAAATTGTGTTAATGATTAAATATGAAAATAATATTCAGTTTTGTTTTTTAATTGAAAAATTTGAGCATATTATGTGCTTAACGTTATGTCTGGTTGACCTCAATGGCCCTTTTTAGTAGCAAAAGGTAGACATATTCTTTAGTTAATGCAATTATACTTAAAATTTAAAAAAAAAGCAAGATTTGGGTAGGAAATGCCAAAAGCAATAACCAACAAGAAACTTGTTTAGGATGTAAGGAACAAAAAATAAAATAAAACAAATATGAAGAAGTCAGAGGATTCTCAAGGGGCAATAAACACTGCAAAAAAATAAAAAAAATACACAATACTACATGGTAAAAACAGACTAGATATGTTTGGTCATAATGACTACATGAATTGCCCTGTCTACAAAATGACAGAAAGAAGTAATTTTACACAAAAGGCAAGAACACACTATAAGACATTATAATGGTAATAATCAATGTATATCGAACAAAAAGATTGAGTCACTAAGTGAAAACCATTGGAAGACCTCTGGTACACAGTTGAGGTACACAATTAGACAGACAATGCAAACAACAGAACCAAAAGCAAAGGGGCAGAAAGCGTTTTATATTTTGGCTCATGTTATTTTCATAAAATTTTGATAAAATATTTACTTTTACTCTTTTATAAAAAAAATAAAGATTTCACTAAAAATTGAATCCCATTGGTTACCGTAAAATTTCATTGGATATATACATGATAGAGCAGTTTAACATACACTTATTTTGATCAATGAATTCTTAAATAAATAACTCCTTAACATTAGAATGTGATTAAAAACATTCAGCTATTCAGCTGTTTTTTTTTAGTTATCTCCCTGTTGTGTTATGTACAACCTTTAATAAAAGATTTCTTTTTTCACTTTATCATTACAACTGAATTTCTTATAAAGTTCTTGACTTTATACTACCACACCACTTCCTAATGTTTAACTACAGATACACATGCAAATACATATACAAATATGAAATCAATTGGATTCAAAGTACATATATACTTCAAATATAGAGATTCAAATGTTAAAAAAAAAAACAATATAAAAAAAAGTTTCCATCTTCACAACATTTACAAAATGGCTAAACTTATGAATTTTACAGTACATATTAGAACATGCAAAATATTTGTATAGCTTCTCAAAGCAATTAAAAAGGAAAAATGTTTTATATTAACAAAAAAGCAATTCAATGTTACAGTTTGAAATTCATTGTCAAAATACATCAATGAGGAGATAAGAATATTGTCTTTGGTGGTCTTTGGTCCATTTACAACAAGTAGGTAAGAATCTTAACTTTGTTGATCTTTGGTCCAGTCAAACTCTTTTATTGCATCAGGTTTTTCAAAATGTTCCCTGTTCTATATGTAGCACAATTGTGTGTTAAAAACAGATCTGTAAAAAAAGTTATAAAAAATGAAGAAGAAAGCACATAAGCCATGAAGGTAGGAATGTTCTGTACAGTCAGTTGTCAAACAACAAATGGAAGTTTTTAACGACCTTGACTGGCTATACAGCCCTTGCACAGTCAGAAAAACCATTTTAGACTACCATTTATTGTCAAATTCGTCAATTTAATCCTTATTGTGATTGGGCAGAGGTCTGAAATAACTATTAGAAACTGTTATTTTTGGACAAAATTTAGTGTGATTTCTCAAATCAGCCAATTTTTTTTTTATCATCATAAAGATATGATAATTTAACGTCCTTAGTACACCTAAAGTTACGGACTTTTTACCTTCATTTGTCATGAAGGTTCCATCATTGGTAGGGTTTAATATAAAATCAGTAAATATGAAGTTGTTGAATCATGTCATAAAGCAATTCTTACAATTATTCATGTGCCAAAATATTTTGTTTTTTAGTTCAGTGACTTAACATTCCCCATGTGTTGAGACAAATTCCTGTATGAAATATTCCATATGGAATGTACATGGAATAAAGTAGGAATATTGCTTTGAATTCCTTCAAGAAAAGAGTGTTATTCTAGTCGGACAGTAATAGGAATCCACACCGAAAATAGCCGAAAAATTTAAATTAGCAGGAATTTCTTAGTAGGAATATTGTATATTTTTAAGTTCATTAGACCACATTCATTCTGTGTCAGAAACCTATGCTGTGTCAACTATTTAATTTTAGATTAAAATAAGTTTGAAGAAGAAATCTTTAATTGATTTGTAAAATCTTGACATTTGTTTTGTGTAAAAAAAACCATATAATGTCAAAAATTTGATCACAATCCAAATTCAGAGCTGTATCACGCTTGAATGTTTTGTCCATACTTGCCCCAACTGTTCAGGGTTCGACCTCTGCGGTCGTATAAAGCTGCGCCCTGCGGAGCACCTGGTTAAAAAATGAATTTATTCTATGAATTTCCTTTGTTCTTTATGTTGAGATTCAAACTAAGATCATTGTATATTCCTACCAGGAATATGCAAAATAGCAGGAATAATTTGGTAGGAAAATAAAATTCCTTCTAGAAAACCTGGTAGGAATTTTTCAAAATTCCACCCAGAAAAAATATTTTCTGGTAGGAATCTAAAAATATACAAAATGTAAGTGTATATTCACAAATACACAACTGGGTCAATGATCTTAGTTTGAATCTCAACATAAAGAACAAAGGAAATTCATAGAATAAATTCATTTTTTAACCAGGTGCTCCACAGGGCGCAGCTTTATACGACCGCAGAGGTCGAACCCTGAACAGTTGGGGCAAGTATGGACAAAACATTCAAGCGTGATACAGCTCTGAATTTGGATTGTGATCAAATTTTTGACATTATATGTTTTTTTTTACACAAAACAAATGTCAAGATTTTACAAATCAATTAAAGATTTCTTCTTCAAACTTATTTTAATCTAAAATTAAATAGTTGACACAGCATAGGTTTCTGACACAGAATGAATGTGGTCTAATGAACTTAAAAATTTTGTTTTGCCTTTGAGCAATTCACTATGCTGTTGAATATTAATCCTCTCAAAAAAATGTTTGAAGAAATTTTCTTTTTATTTATGAAATCTGAAATGAGAAAAAATTAACCCCCCCCCTTTTTTTTTCCAAAACTGATATCAATTCAAATTTCTAATGGAGTTTGCAACAATAACTACTCTTTTAAATACATCATAAAATATTAAAATGTAAAATAAAGTGCTTGTTATCACTGAATGGTAAAGATTGGTTGGTAGTAAAAGTGAATATACATTGTTTATTGTATAAAACAATAAAAAAAACTTCATCAACAACATTTTATATTGGCAAATTTCCAATGAAGTTATTTACATAAAGTTATTGGCAAATAAAAATAGAAAATGACATCATAGTCATGTCTGGCAAATGTCCAACATACATTATCTAAAAACATTTTAGATAAGATAAGGAAAAAAAGCTTCATCAGCAACATTTTATATTGGCAAATTTCCAATGAAGTTATTTACATAAAGTTATTGGCAAATAAAAATAGAAAATGACATCATAGTCATGTCTGGCAAATTTCCAACATATATTATCAACTACTATTCTATACAAAGAAAGATAACTCCAATTGAAAATTAATTGCTATTGCACAATATTGTGCAATTAGATATTTCTTGCTATTGTGCAATACTGTGCAATTGAAAATTTCTTGCTATTGCACAATACTTGATATGGAATCCTGATTTGGACCAACTTGAAAAAACTGGGCCCATAATCAAAAATCAAAGTACATGTTTAGATAAAGCATATCAAATAAGCCCAAGAATTTAATTTTTGTTAAAATCAAACTTAGTTTAATTTTGGACCCTTTGGACCTTAATGTAGACCAATTTGAAAACAGGACCAAAAATTAAGAATCTACATACACAGTTAGAATTGGCATGTCATAGAACCCATTTATTCAATTTTTGATGAAATCAAACAAAGTTTAATTTTGGACCCCCATTTGGACCAACTTGAAAACTAGGCCAATAATTAAAAATCTAAGTACATTTTTAAATTCAGCATATCAAAGAACCCCCAGGAATCAATTTTTGTTAAAATCAAACTAAGTTTAATTTTGGACCCTTTGGACCTTAATGTAGACCAATTTGAAAACGGGACCAAAAATTAAGAATCTACATACATAGTTAGATTCGGCATATCAAAGAACCCCAATTATTCAATTTTTTATGAAATCACACAAAGTTCAATTTTGGACCCTTTGGGCCCCTTATTCCTAAACTGCTGGGACCAAAACTCCCAAAATCAAACACAACCTTCCTTTTATGGTCATAAACCTTGTGTTTAAATTTCATAGATTTCTATTTACTTATACTAAAGTTATGGTACAAAAACCAAAAATAATGCTTATTTGGGCCCCCTTTTGGCCCCTAATTCATAAACTGTTGTGACCTCAACTCCAAAAATCAATCCCAACCTTTCTTTTGTGGTCATAAACCTTGTGTTTAAATTTCATTGATTTCTATTTTCTTATACTAAAGTTATTGTGCGAAAACCAAGAATAATGCTTATTTGGGCCCTTTTTTGGCCCTTAATTCCTAAACTGTTGGAACCAAAACTCCCAAAATCAATCCCAACCGTCCTTTTGTGGTCATAAACCTTGTGTCAAAATTTCATAGATTTCTATTCACTTAAACTTAAGTTATAGTGCGAAAACCAAGAAAATGCTTATTTGGGCCCTTTTTGGCCCCTAATTCCTAACATGTTGGGACCAAAACACCCAAAATCAATCCCAACCTTCCTTTTGTGGTCATAAACCTTGTGTTAAAATTTCATTGATTTCTATTCACTTTTACTAAAGTTAGAGTGCGAAAACTAAAAGTATTCGGACGACGACGACGCAGACGACGACGACGACGACGACGCCAACGTGATAGCAGTATACGACCAAAAAATTAAAATTTTTGCGGTCGTATAAAAATTGGACCTTTGAAATGTATAGGGAAACTGCAATATATGCAAGCTAGAAACTGTGTTATACATAAACATGCAGATAAACCAAAATATGCCTAGATGAAATAAAGAGTTATGAACAAATAATGTATAAAATTATGCACTATTGCTGAATTAATTGATTACTAATTTTTTTTGGCAGGCAGATAAAACCAGATGCTCAGCAGGGCGCAGCTTTATACTACCGCAGAGGTTGAACCCTGAACGGTTGGGCAAGTATGGACACAACATTCAAGCTGGATTCAGCTCTAAATTTGGATTGTGATTAAATAGTTGACACAGCATAGGTTTCTGACACAGAATGAATGTGGTCTAATGAACTTAAAAATTTTGTTTTGCCTTTGAGCAATTCACAATGCTGTTGAATATTAATCCTCTCAAAAAAAAATTCTTTTTATTTATGAAATCTGAAATGAGATAAATTGAACCCCCCCCCCCCCCAATTTTGTTTTCACATCCCCCTTTCCCTATTCCAAAACTGATCTCAATTCCAATTTCTAATGGAGTTTGCAACAATAACTACTCATTTAAATACATTATAAAATATTAAAATGTTAAAAAAGTGCTTGTTATCACTGAATGGTAAAGATTGTTTTAATTTATCAGTTGGTAGTAAAAGTGAATATACATTGTATATTGTATAAAACAATGATTTAAGTTGATTCAACTACTATTCTGTACAAAGAAAGATAACTTCAATTGAAAATTTCTTGCTCTTGCACAATATTGTGCAATTAGATATTTCTTGCTATTGCCCAATACTGTGAAATTGAAAATATTTGCTATTGCACAATACTGTGCAATTGAAGATTTCTTGCTATAGTGCAATACTGTGCAATTGAAATTTTCTTGCTATTGCACAATACTGTGCAATTGTAGAGTTCTTGCTATTGCTGAATACTGTGCAATTGAAAATTTCTTGCTATTCCACAATACTTAATATAATAATTTTGGATCCTGATTTGGACCAACTTGAAAAATGGGCTCATAATCAAAAATCTAAGTACATGTTTAGATTCAGCATATCAAAGAAGCCCAAGAATTCAATTTTTTTTTAAATCAAACTTAGTTTAATTTTGGACCCTTTGGACTTTAATGTAGACCAATTTGAAAACAGGACCAAAAATTAAGAATCTACATACACAGTTAGATTTGGCATATCAAAGAACCTCAATTATTCAGTTTTTGATGAAATCAAACAAAGTTTAATTTTGGACCCTGATTTGGACCAACCTGAAAACTGTGCCAATAATAAAAAAATCTAAGTACATTTTTAGATTCAGCATATCAAAGAACCCCAAGGATTCAATTTTTGTTAAAATCAAACTAAGTTTAATTTTGGACCCTTTGGACCTTAATGTAGACCAATTTGAAAACGAGACCAAAAATTAAGAATCTACTTACACAGTTAGATTTGGCATATCAAAGAACCCCAATTATTCAATTTTTGATGAAATCAAACAAAGTTTAATTTTGGACCCTTTGGGCCCCTTATTCCTAAACTGTTGGGACCAAAACTCCCAAAATCAATCCCAACCTTCCTTTTATGGTCATAAATTTCATAGATTTCTATTGACTTATACTCAAGTTATGGTGCGTAAACCAAGAAAAATGCTTATTTGGGCCCCTTTTGGCCCCTCATTCCTAAACTGTTGGGACCTCAACTCCCAAAATCAATCCCAACCTTCCTTTTGTGGTCATAAACTTTGTCTTTAAATTTCATTGATTTCTATTTACTTATACTAAAGTTATTGTGCGAAAACCAAGAATAATGCTTATTTTGGCCCTTTTTGGCCCCTAATTCCTAAACAGTTAGAACCAAAACTCCCAAAATCAATCCCAACCTTCCCTTTGTGGTCATAAACCTTGTGTCAAAATTTCATAGATTTCTATTTACTTAAACTAAAGTTATAGTGCGAAAACCAAGAAAATGCTTATGTGGGCCCTTTTTGGCCCTTACTTCCTAAAATGTTGGGACAAAAACTCCCAAAATCAATCCCAACCTTCCTTTTGTGGTCATAAACCTTGTGTTAAAATTTCATAGATTTCTTTTCACTTTTACTAAAGTTAGAGTGCCAAAAATAAAAGTATTCGGACGACGACGCAGACGACTACGCCAACGTGATACCAATATACAACAAAAAAAATTTCAATTTTTGCGGTCGTATAAAAATCATTTTGAATGTATAAGAATTAACTTCAGTCTATATAGGCCATATGTTCTTAAATTTCTATATTGAAATTGTGTGACCCTAGCTTGCTGCATTATGTTCCAACACAAATTTTCATTCTTTTCCCCTCCAACTTTTGAATTTGTGAACTGGAACTTGCTTGCATTTAACACTGCAAAATGTGTGTCATTAGCAAACAGGAATCTAGTTCATGTTCACTTTACGGGTAGAAAGATTTTCTGGTAGGAATTTATAAATTAATTCTGGTAGGAATCTTGTACATATAATAGGAAAATTCATAATCAAATCAGATTTTCAAAACAGAAAAAAATCCATACAGACCTCGGTAGTAGGATTTTGTAGTAGGAATATAAAAAAATCCAGTCAAAATTTTGTTCATTTTCCATGCATGCCATGTACGCCTACTTTCTATATGGAATCTTTGATTCTAGGTAGAATCCTACTTCATTCCTACTAGTGTCTAGGTGGAATCCTACTACTTATTTCGTACTGGTTGTGGTCCTTACCTTATATTTCAGTAATTTCTATTAATTTTCTCCTTTGATGGAGTTGAGTTTTGATGAATGATCTTTAATTTTTTGAATAACTTGAGCTCTGTGGTATGATAATATAGTTAAGAATGTAAATTTTGATTAATATGTATCATTGTTTCACAAAAATTGCAGCAAGATTAAATGTCTTCACCATGCTGATTGACCTGCATATGCTAATCAATATATTTTTTTATTGATTGAAGATGGTGAGACCTGTTTGTTATCAACCATCTAGATCTTATATGCTGAATTTAATTGATGTCCACTAGCACAAAGCATGATATCAAGATAATCCAGATATACAGGAATCTGATGTTCAGTGGTTAGCGTTTGTTGATTTACAAGTGTTTCTCATTTCTCGTTTTTTATATAGATTATACCATTGGTTTCCCATTTGAATGGTTTAATTCTTGTCATTCTTGGGGCCCTTTATCACTTGCTGTTTGTTGTGAGCCAAGGCTCCATTTTGAAGTTTTTTTAACTATAATAGTTTTTTATGTTTGTTTTTTTACAAATTGTGACTTGGAACGAGAGTTGTCACATTGGCACTCATACCAAATCTCATTTATCAATATATACAAATAATACTGGTTCTACTATGTGCAAATTGTAGTTGCCTCCCTTGATTGTTTTCACACTCTTCTTTAGTTAATATAGTCTTTAGTTGACTTGAATATCACTGTGCTGTCTGTTTTTGAGCTGACAAGATTTTACTGTATACTGTGGAGTCACTCATTTTAGTGGGAACCAATTTTCATGGATTGAGGAAAACTTATATGTTCGTGGATATTAAATTTTGTGGTTTTGGTAAAGTCTACATATATCCTTTGGGAAATTTGTAATTCATTAAACATTCGATTCTTGGTTACTCTGTACCCACAAAATTAATAAAAATTGATATCCAACGAATATTAATGAATCTGTAGTATATTTAAGAAAAAATTCATGGAAGACATAGATTTGTTGGAAATTTACACATGGCCTGGGCCGTGATATTCGAATTTTATCCTGAGCGTTAGCGAGGGATAAAATTAACGAATATCACGGCCCAGGCCATGTGTAAATTTACAACAAATCTATGGCTTCCATGAATTATTTCGATTCTAATAGGACAAATACGATCATTAAAAAACTGAAGCGATGATGGGTATACCGTGTGTGTGGCTGTTCTATTTTACCCACTGTTCGATAAATGTAAAACAAATCTAATAAACCTGCATGAATGATTTCTTAACTAACCGCTAGAAAAAAAAATGTGATTACTTTTTTTACTTCTCAGTAAACCCAACATTTGCAATTTTAAATTTACATTTTTTTTATCGTAAGCTACCGTTAAATTCACTGTTGACATGTTGTAACCAAGGAGCCGCCATGTTGACTTGCTGAAATTAGTAAATGTGCGAATAATGCAATAGAACAGAAAACAAGCAACACCTACCTCAATACTTTATTTTAATGCAATTGTATCCGAGTTTAGAAGGTAAACGCAATAGAAAAACCTTCAGCTTTGACGTTTTCATTCGTATGACGTCATGTTTTGAAATGACGTTAATGTGCCAAAATCATTACTGGAATTTCGCGGAATTTTAATTTATTTTGTTTTTGTCCATTTTTCCGTTCTCTAAATGTGTAAATTCTTTTTGTTATGCGTCAGAATCAGAATAAATGTTCTGTAGGGTTTTTATTCAATTGTAATTGTTGACACAGCGAAATCCACAATCGTTTACACATAGGTTACGATACATGTGGATTAACGTTGGAGGCATATTTAAACAGCCATTTATGTACATCTTGGAGTCTGCGCTAAGTATAGATATATCGAGAATTTTATCACGGTGTTGTTTACAAAGCGAAAGAAGCACGTCATATTAGAATATCTTAAAACAAACCTACCATCATGACCATGCATAATACTTCTGAATGATTTTCATCCATGCCATTCTGAGTTGATTGCATCCCAGGCACACCTTATCTCTTCAACATTATTTTGATCCTACAACATAAAATGAAAAGATGGTAACTTTGATCACAAAAAGTATAAGTGTACTGAAAATTAGTCATTAGATAAAAAAATAATTGAAATTATCTAGTCCTGAATTAACATTTCCATAACAATGATGATTCAAGCATTTTCACCATTTTCATTGAATGATTGATTGTTGTTGTTTTAATGCCAGTTTTAGCACTCTTGGATATTACGGCAGCCATTTTTTATTGGTGGAGTGATAAAGTAAGCAGAAGTAACAGGAGATAACATCTAAATTTTAATTTCATTCTGGTGTTATTATTTATACAGGTGTGAGGTTTAGCTAGCTATAAAACCAGATTTAATCCATCATTTTCCACATAAGAAAATTTGATTAGGAACTTTTTGTTTTGAATTTTCTTCTGAGTTCAGTATATTTGTGATTTTATGTATTAAAAAGAAAGGAATATGATGCATCAATTCATGTATATATATATATATGTAGATACATATTTCACATATATAAGGAACCTTTAGAAACAACAAACCAGAAACTTTATACTAGGCAAATTGTTTCAAACTACATTTACATGGGAAAAAAATATCAATCTGAAAATTTGTGCAATGCTACTATCAACAGATATATATATTTCGTTAGCCACAAGTTAACTGGAAAAGTTTCCATATAATATGACCTTAGAAACCATTCTCTCCACGCATTAATTTCTGATTGTTAAAAGTTGCTAGAAAATACTTCAAATATACATAATCTGTAATTTCTATACCTAACTGGATGATGAAAAATAAGAACTAACCTTATCCATTACTTAAATAATAACTTGGGAATGTGTCAATGGGACACAGACGATGCCCAACTTTCATATATATAACATCACAAAGGGGCACAACTCTAGAACAGTGAAAGTTAACCCACCAAAATTCAAACTTAATCTATGTTTATTGAAAAGAAGCATTATATATTAGATTCATAACGATTGGTTGTGGCAAACTAAATTTAGAGATAGGAAACAAAAATTCAGCATTTTTTCATTTGTAAAGGGGCATAACTCTAGAAAGTTAAAAGTGACACCACCCAATTCAAAATTTATCTATGTTTTGTGGTAATAAGCATTGCGTACAAGTTTCATAACATTTGGTTGAGGCAAGGTTAAAGAACAGAAACTAATTTTGTGACATACCCACGGACAGACAAACAAGGTAAAACTTCATGCACCCTCTGCTAAGGCAGTAAATTATCAAATTCATGAAACACTAGAAGATTTTGGCATTAGCATGCACACTTATTTTGATATAAAGATAATCCTTACAAGATAGTCCATGTCATCTTCACTCAACATCCAATCAAAAACTTGCATATTTTCTTTGATTCTGTTAGGTTTGGAAGACTTTGGTATTGTAATATATCCGTGCTGCACACTCCATCGTATTAAAATCTGTGCAGTTGTCTTATTGTACCTATAACGAATTTATGTATTAGTAAAAAATTGACAAAATTTTCATGATTATTATATTTCATTTTATGATTAAATCATTATTTACGCAAAATAAAGCAAGTGAAACTGCAAGCTACTGCTCACTGATGATACCCCTGTCCGAAAATTTTTGTAAACAGGAAGTTTTGAAAGTCATTTGTGTAAAAAGTACCAATGTCCTTAACTTAATTTTCTGAGAAGGTAAAGTTAAAGGAAATTGCTTAGATAACCAATAGGCTGTATGACTAGGTCTTAAATAGTTCATAAATTCATGAATGGTCAAACAGTTTTAGGCAAATTGTGAAATCAATACTAATGTAAATGTTTTACTTGGAAATTTAAAAAAAATTTAAATCTAAAATAATTGTTTGAACTTACTTAGTGTTCAAGAAAATGAAGGAGTTAATCAAAATTGTATGAAATTTGTTTAATTGTATTGACTGTTAAAATTCATCTACTGCAAAAAAATATGATGCTTAATAAGGGCTGTTCTATAAAAACATACATGGCACCCTTGGAAGGCACTTTAAAAACACAGTGACCATCCATTGAAGCAATTTTAAAGTCCTGCCCACATTTAAAGCCCATTCAACATAATTTGTTTCACCCACCCATGGTGGCAAATTTAAGTTGCCTTCCCTGGGTCCCATGTATGCTTTTATGGAACTGCCCTAACTTACCTTTTAGCAAGATCACAGATTTGTTGATTTTTTAACATTTTGCTTTTCACTAAAGGGGAATAACCCATAACAGTTATGTTATGTTTTTTACAATAATCAATTATCTCCCTTGGCTGAAGCCATGGATGTAGTTCAATCTGATTAACTGATGGAGTTGGTAATCCTGCAATTCTTAGACCTTCTAAGTGATGAATGTTGAAATTGGAAACCCCAACTGACCTGGAAAATAGAAATGTATAATGGTGTAAACTCACTAGTGTTAACGGAGAACTTTTGATAATCTCTTAAATTTTTACAATGTTGACATGAGTGAATAACAGTTAAAATTTCTTCACCTGAATTTCACCTGAATCTCATATGCAATTCACATTAATATTTTTATGTGAGAATCACCTCATATGAGCTTATACATGAACCTCACATTGAAATGTTCATTTGAATTTCTCTTGAATTGAGATTCACATGATCTCACATGAAATTTTCACATGACTTTTACATGAACATGTAAAAAAATTAATTATATTTTACATGATTTTGATAAATTTGAAAATTTAAAAGTAATTTATTTGAATAACTTCATTTAAAGAATTCATGTGAGTTTCATGTATAATCTAATTTGAGGTGAAATTTCATGTGAGAGTCTGTGAGTGGAATTAGCCAGTATATAGTTGTTGGTAATGTCTTTAGATGAAAATGCTTTGATAGCCCCATGCTGTCCTTTTTTTTGTGTGGTTAGGTTAATATTCTATTGATAAATATCCAATATTCAATCAAGCACTGAAAGGTAACGATTGCTTCAATTTGTTATCGATATGTATAATCAAATATTGCATTGGTTGTAGTAGATTTATCAGCAATTCTAGACAAAGGAAGATAACTCCAATTTTTTTCAAGATCTTACCAATGACATCATTCTACTTTAGAAGATATTAGATTCCTGCACCTTGCAAAAGTTAAGTAATTATCTTGACAAGTGAAATATTATTTTATGCCTTGAATATCTGAGCATATATTACATGAATAAATTCTGGAAATGTTCATGGATAGGATCAATGTATAGAATGTTATGAACAATGCACTAAATTTTGTGTATCAATAAAGGTAGTCGTTAGCCTTGGAACATTTTTAAAAGATATCAAGCCAGTCCCATAAGGTTTTGATTTTGCAATCTTTACTTAAAAAGAATTTCAATCACTTGTAGGTTGCTCATGCTAAAATCGACAGTAACGAATGTCTGCTATTCAGACTTTTATTGTGTGAGCAAAGTCAGGATAAATTTACAATTACAAGTTCATGTACAATATTTCTGAAATTATAAGAATAACAATTTTTTTTTTAATTTGTTGCAAAGGTGATGACACTTTAATATATATCTGAGATTGAATGATCAACTAATTAACAATCATTAAAGGTGTTAATAGGGACATTAACCATTTGTTAACATGTCACTTAAAGAAAACAGTTGCATAAACAAGAATGTGTCCCCAGTACACGGATGCCCCACTCGCACTATCATTTTCTATGTTCAGTGGACCGTGAAATTGGGGTCAGAACTTTAATTTGACATTAAAATTAGAAAGATCATATAATAAGGAACATATATACTAAGTTTCAAGTTGATTGGACTTCAACTTCATCAAAAACTACCTCGACCAAAAACTTTAACCTGAAGCGGGACGAACGAACGAATGAACGAACGAACGAACGGAGCCACAGACCAGAAAACATAATGCCCCTCTACTATCATAGGTGGGGCATAAAAATTACTTCAAATGTACTTTGAATTAGTTCGTATGAAATGAATAAATATGAAATTATTATTATTTTTCTTTTCATATGATCATGACTTCCATCAATCAAAACTAATTTTTCATGAGAATTAAATGATTAAAAAGTCGAACAGTTTAGGTTTTTTTAAGATTAAATTTGTAACATCATGTCAGAAGCTGTATGTACAGTTCATTATAGGTTTGATGATATTTTATTTTTTTCTCTTGATTATGGCTACATCCATGTAGTCAACCTTACATTGGGATCTTTCAATGTTTTGAAATGGATTATAGTTGAAATATTTTGTTGCACATTTAAATGTGTGGATAAAGCCATCCATGTAACAGTGATAATCAGTACCCCACAAATAAAAGTTGTTTTACATTAGTTAGCTACAAAGATGTTAAAGTTAAAACTTAGTATGCACATTCATTACTTTATATGAACTTCTTTTTAATATACTGTAAATTCAGAAATTGTTGAGTTTTTTTTAGTGCAATAAATGTGCCCTTCTGTGTATTACAATAATGAAAACTCACATTATAATCTCTGATAAAATATCTGATTTTGAAGTTATTGTGTTATCCTCAAACCGCAATAAATAATCTTACATTTTTGTCCTTTCTTCAAAGTTCGCAATAATAAATGCACACAATAATTTCTGAATTTATAGCATGCCAAATTAGGTTGACATGGAAATGTGAATGTGTGAGCATATCTCCTAGTTTACTAATACTGGTCTTTAAACCACTTTGGTTTTCGTTGACCTTATAAAATGGGCCAAGCATTGCAGTCATTCTTAAATCGAAAGGGGGCTTTACCCTTTATAGAGATCAATTGTGACTTAGGACCTCAGATAAAAGACTATATATATTTAAAAGATTCAAGATATATCCAATGTATAATTTTTATACTTTATGAAATTTCCAAGTGACAAATTTTATAACTGGTCTCAACCCTAACCTTAGCCTTAACCATAATCCACCCTAACCCTTACCCTTACCCTAAAACTAACCTTAACCCTAACCCAGTCTTAACCTAATATCCTAAGTATTTCAAACAACAGATCACCTGACCAAACCTTGTTTCTTCAGTTCCAACATGGCTTTATACGTCTCTACATTCCTCCCCTCTCTTGGTCCATGAATCAGAAACAGATCTATATAATCTGTATCTAATCTGAAAGTAAAAATTCCAAAAATATAAGGCATGAATAAAACTCTTTAAGTCATGAAAGTAGATGTCAAAATTAGACCTGATGAAAAGATATGTTGGTTGGTAAACATTTCGTAAATATAGCAGAAAGGTGGATTTAATTCTGGTGGACAATGGTTGATATGTCTTTTTATTATTGAGGTCTCTAGTAAAAATATAATGGGTTATATCCCTTTGAACAGGTATATAAAACCCATTTATTTTTTATCTTAAATTCAACTGTAATAATTAATTCACTTTGTATGGGTGCCACATGTGGGCCCTACCAGAACATGCACCTGAGATCACTCCCAGTTTTTGGTGGGGTTCGTGTTGCTCAGTCTTTAGTTTTCCATGTTGTGTTTTGTGTACTATTGTTTGTATGTTGGTCTTTTTTCTTTTTTAGCCATGGAATTGTTAGTTTATTTTCAACTTAGTAGTTTGAATGACTCTACTAAATGCCAATTGCCAGAATGCTTAGATCAACAAATAATGTCAGAAATTAGGGTTCTCACTAAGGCTTTATGAAAGTGAGTCCAGGGACTCATCATTTTTTACCATGGCAAGTTCAACAGTAAAAGAAGAAATGTTATCACCAAATTTTTCATTACTTCAGTCTCCCATGACTATTCTCCCATGACTAAAAAGAGCAAGAAATCACATAACCTTCAGACAATTTTCAACTTTTGCTATCACATGATGATATGAGTGCCAAAACCAAGTTATTACAATATTTTACAATCTTGATGCATCTCTGCACTCACCAGTTTCAAAATGATGCACGAGACCAAATAATTTTAATTAAGTGAGAACCCTGTGTTTTATATCATAATAATATAAAATAAGGAGATGTCGCATAAATATCATCATTGACACAACATTCATGAAGTCTTTACCGAACTAAACTTCTCTGTAAACCTTGAACACAGGCATCATGTCCATTCTGCCATTGCTTTGTTACTATAAATAGATCTTTCCTATCTTTACCACTCATAGCTATGCCTTTACCAACATCTTTCTCATTCCTGTAATGAAAAAAAAATGGTTCATTTAGTTTGAACTCGATGAATGCCTATTTGGAGGTATGGACACTGTAATGAGAAGACGATATCTTGGAAAAAAATTAGTTTTTCACAGGGTACTTACAAAACTAGTATTTGTCCTATATGTCATGTATTTAGTTATCTTAGCGGTAATTGACTTATTTTACTAATACTTGTTATGGTCTCAAGATAATTTTTTTAATGGTTAGCAGGTAAGCTAAATAATTTTCATCCCAATCTATAATACTAAATAACAAGGTCCAATTTGTTAGCCTTCATTGGGTAAAAACGACAAATCAAAGAATTCAACTTTATATATAGCTAATATAGGACAATGGTGTTGATTAAAAATTACACCACTCGAGACTCTTTTCTTTTCCACATAATTAATATTGACAAAAATTAACAAGTTCTGGGTCGAATCTGATACCGATACCAATAGTATATTCACCTATTATCTTATATGTACGTTACGCATCAGACAGGCCCACCACAAAATGGTGTATTTAGGATTTGCTATATACAAGGGTCATAATCACAGGGTTGACACTACTAAATTCAATTATTGTCACATTGTTTCATATTGTAGTATTTTAATTAGCAAGACATTATAAGATGGCAATACGAATACCAAAAATCTAGACTTAAATTAAGGGGTATAGGTACAGTTTCCAATTTGTTAGCCGCATGACAATAAAACGACGAATCAAAGAACTCAACTTTATTTATAACTAATATAGGACAATGCTGTTGATAAAATAATATCAGATTATTACATGACATTTTTCATATCGCATATATTATCAGCCCTAGGTTTTAATATTAGCCCAAGAGCCGCAGGGCTCGAGGGCTGATATTGACTGAGGGCTGATAATACATGCGATATGAAAAATGACATGTTATGATCTTTTTATCATAAGCTTCAACAATGGAGAAAAATAAAAGATTAGTTTATTGATCCTTTTACGTGGTTCTCAAATAGAAGTTCAGAGAGTGAAAAGTTCCACGGACATCGGACCCCAAATGTAGTAAATTTGATATGAAATCTTTCTAGCGTATGCCTAAAAAGAAAAGGAAAACAGCAGTATGATATATATAAATATGGACGATAAAAAAATAGTTCAACAATATACATAATAAACACTGTTTGGAAAAGTCAACAATTTTAAAGTAACTTACTCTTTTATGTAGTAAAAATACACCAATAAGTAGTTTGTATGTATTAAACTTGCTGGAAAAGATATTTTGAAAATTTTACTTTGCCATGGTATTTTGACCCCCCTGCGGTATATTGAACCCCCTACTATAGGCCTTTAATTTTAGAAATTCTGGCAATTCTAACTCTTTTATGAAGTAAAAAAACACCAATAAGTAGTTTGTAGGTATTAAACTTGCGAGAAAAGATATTTTGAAAATTTTACTTTGCCATGGTATTTTGACCCCCTCCCCCTTTTTTACCATGAAAAATCAAAATTACCCTTATATATATATATATATATATGTTCTAATTACAAATCATTAAAACATTCAAGCTTCATATGGTCTAGTTATAATGTGTCAATAAGTATTTTGAATGAAATTTTGTTGGTAAAGACTTCAGAGCACTTATACCAAGCAAAGATATTTCTTTTAATCAATCATGGAAAATGTACCTCTCCTTCTTGTATGAATGAGTTTTTAATCTATGATAAGCTTTAGAATAATGTATAATGTTCTAATAATCAACTAGGATGAAAAAAACAGGGGGGTTCAATTTACCATGGGGGTTCAATTTTCCATACAAGGGGGGGGGGGGGGGGGGGGGGGTTCAATTTACCATAGCGGTATTTTTACCCCAGGGTCAATTTACCATGGGGTTCAAAATACCATATGACACCGGGCCGATATGGAAAAGGCCATGTATTAATCTCTATGGAAATGCATGTGATAATAATGGAAGCATGTGATAAATTTTTCATATCAGCCCGCTTAAAACACCATTTTGGAAAAATAAGGAATTCATGTTGATTTAATGCTGTTATCATACTGTATGTAGATTGCATTTCTGTAAATATTGACAATGCAATTTCCCATAGGAACTCCTTTTACGGCTAAAACTGTATCACTTTTACGAAGTTTTGAAAAAAATCTTATCCTAGAATTGAAACCACAATTTTTGTCAAAGGTTAAAATATAGGGTTGTGCGGCATATTTTCAACGTTTATATGCCCTGAACTTCTCAGAGTTTATACTAACAGGTTACCACAGATTTCAATGTAAACAATGTGAGTTTGAACAGAGAGAGCATAACTGGGAACCAGTATGTAAACAAAATTAATTTTCTATGAATATTCAAGATCTCCCCAAAAGAGGCGTGTTTTGAGAAACAGCTGTATTTACAAAGTGCAACCTGTAAGAAATATATGTTATTTTCTCTAAGTATATGATAATTAATATTACCAATAATTGATAAGTTCCAGGTGGACAGGTTCGAACAGAAAGATTTTGAAAGCAGAAAAAAACTGTGCATCAGCATGACTTTATCAGGTGACAATACACATACTAGAAATCCAGGCTAAAATAAGGCTTAATTACACATAGTTATAAACTTTAATTCAGTCACTGACCCGCGATATCATGGGTGTGTTCTAGTATATATATAAATCTTCCTTTCTGAAACAAGTTCATCCCCTTTAATTTTTATTCCTTACCCATATATGAATTAAAAGAAACAACAGCTCAACAATAATTATTTTTCTGGGGCATATCTCAAGAGTTGTTTTTGTCTTTAAATAATTGTTTTGTATGTTTTACCCATATCTCTGAGCAGTATCAATCATTCTGTATCCCTGTTCAATGGCATATGAAACTGCTTGTGAACACTCATTCGTCCATGCTGTTCCCAGACCAAATAGAGGCATTGCAATTCCATCATTTAAATTGATAACAGAGTCAATATTGGTTGCCATGGTCACCACTGCTTCAAAACTTAATGTCTAAAATGAAAGTCAGAAAATTCAGACCTGTAACAATTTTCTTTCTTCTTTTCACTGTGCATTCAACTACCATGACTACCTTTTGTTTACTTTATTCTTGTTTTTGTGATACCATTGATACTTAAATGCAATACTATAACATTCTGCCTTTTTAAGTTGTCACCAATTTTAAGTATAATGGATATTATTTGATCATTTTGAAACTAGTTTGGTTTAAAATAAAATTGAGTCAGTATCATAATTATATAATAGGAATATTGTGTTAAAGCAATGACAATAATAATGCAAAAAAGAATATCCTCAGCTGAAGACATACTGAGAAACTATGCATACTGAACATGCTGAAAACAAGATATTTTGTATTTCTATCCTGGAAAAATGATTAATGCCTCAAAATATGCAATGAACATGATGAAGAAAAATGATAATCATCATAAAATTCCTAAGTATTTCATATGTTGTCTTTAGATTTTGGTACTTTAAAATTGCTTGTATGTTGGTGTCCAAACAGTGTGCTTGTCATTTTCAATCTATTAAAACTTTCATAGACCATGATCATGATGATGACCAATTAATTACTATCTTGTTGGTTTTGTACAACGTACATGACTATTATAGGTTTTAGTATGTGCATAATGCTTTGTTTAGCTGTTTTGCATGATTTTTCAATTTTGTAAATAGCTCACATGATCTTATGTTGTCTTGTTGTACTATGCAAAACTAAAATTATAAGACAAAAACCTTGAATACACTGGCTTTACTTTGTTGCTGGGTTATAAGTAATGCATTCCTCACATTTCCGTGCATTCACGTTTAGAAGTTAACCATGTTAAAACATCAAATAAGAAAAAGTTTAACACATTCTTCAGAATACTTACTGTTGTGTGTTGTTTCTCTGTACTATTCAGCTGTTATACATCCATTAACCTTTATTAAGTGCCTTTCCCATTTCTGCATGAACAAAATTTATGAAGTAAAATGAATCAACCAAATTCTTTGTAATTAAACATGTTTCTAGCAAAATGTTAAATAATCATGGTGATAATATTCTTGTGATATATATATACAGTCTTAGGTTCCTCACTGAATAAGGGTCATAATGGGGGAACCTTCATGATGAATAACAGTCAAGACAGTAAAATTCTTGACAAATGACATTACAGTAATTTTTTGGTGCATGATGATAAAATGTACACTTTCTTTTAGATGATAAAAAAAGTCCACTAATTATGACGAATCACGTTAAACAGTCAAGGATATAACTCTATAGGGTTAATGTTATTAGAGAAAAATAACATATATATATGCTTGTTCATGTTGTTATTGGGGACAAAAAAAATCAAAGACCTGTGGCAGCAAAGGGCATTACAACCCTCCTGTATTTACAACTGATATTCCTCTTCTTCCATTTAAAGTAGCACAATACTATATTATTTTTATATTTGTGAGTTTTGTGAGTTGAACTTAGAATAGAAAACATTGTTGACATCGCCGTTCTAGGCTTCCCGTACCCAGAGCTCCAGATAAGCTGCGTATTTGCGTGATCAAGCAATACAAATAATAAAAAACCCAATGCAATTGCCCATTGCAGGGTTCAATAACCCAATTATTTCAAAGGAAAACCCAATTATATGCCCAAACCATGAGTTCTCAACCCTTTAATTGGCTACTGTTTGCGTTATTTACCCTTATCTGTTTACAGTCGTCGCGTAAATCTATGTTTATAATATTTTTGATTGGAAATTTCCTTTCGTTCTAAAAAATAGATCCCCACATCAAGTAGCTGTTGGAGTTTTCCGTTGTTCAATAGGCAATAGGTACACATGTTTTTGAAAACATTTCGGTCTTCTCTGCGTTTATCCAATTAGCTTGTAGTCATATTTTTTTTGCATTGCTCGAGATTTATCATAACATACATTGAATTAAAATGAAAGTGAATGTCCGGTAAAAATATTAAATAGAAGCATGTTTTCTGCTTCTTTTGAAAAGCTGAGGGAAAGTTATGATAACAAGACTCAGCCAGTGTTTTAGGAAGCGTCCATCGAAAGCACGAGCGTGTGTGCGTACCTTCTAACGAGAACATTGCTAATAAACACGGGGTTTCGTCAAAAACGAAATCAGTTGGAAAAAGTGAAAGGCCAAATCAATTATGACATGATAAAGCATGAGAAACCAAAAGGTCTAATAAAAGACAACTAAACCCAGATTTATATAAATTGAATAAACCAAAATCATTCAAGTATAATTAGAGTTTATGTAGTATTTTTTTTTCTTTCATTTTACGGTTAATTAATGAATACACACACAGGCACTGGTCTCAGAATTTATTATATAAAGGTGTAAGACGAGTGCCTGTGAATACACATATCCGTTTTTGTGAGAAAATACAAAACTGGCAGAAGGTTTGGAACGGGACACAAATTAAACCTACAATTGCTCCTCAGTGAATAAACCAAATAAAACAGCTAGCAAATAACCCTTACCCTAACCCTAAACCAAATAAAACAGCTAAACAAAGAAAGAAACATATTTAAGATGGAAAAAAATCTGGGGTTGATATTGCCTAAATATTCAATATTGTGTTGATGAAAAAACCCAATACATTCAGGAGCTTGGTGGTGAAAAACCCAATTTGATATTAACATGATGGGTGAATTGGAATTGATAATGTAATTAAAAAACTTTATCACCCAATTATATAAGAAAATGGTGGGTAAAAAACCCAATTTGTGAATTCTTATAGATCTGGAGCTCTGCGTACCCACATCCGGTTTTATAATAAAATGCCGTCGGATCGGGAATGAAGCATGAAATATATACAGAATTTGTTGCAATTAGTGAATAAATTGATTAAAACTACTAAGAATTTTTATAAATATACACATATAGGTAAGTGAACAGTTTTTTTCTCAGTTAGTAAATATTCTTAAAATGGAAGAGAGTGATATTATAACTGTAGGGAAGACATTTCAGACTTATCGTGAATTCGAAAAATTTTTACAGAACTATCAGGCGTTAAATTTCATCGTTTGTTCATACAATTGTATAAAAGAAATTCGGAGTCTATAGCAGCCGAAGAGAAAAGAAGAACCGGGAGCACAAAAATTAAAGTCTTTTATAATTGGTTTAAATTGATATTATTACTTGCTTTTTTAATTTTTATAAACTCAAGATTTAATTTTAGTAGTTTTATATATTTTCAAATTTCAGTTTCTGTAAAATTACAATTTACTTAAAGATTATTTTAAAATATCATACATGTATGGGTATACATGTATTTCTAAATTATTAACATGATTAAAATGTTATTCTTTAAATTTTCATTTAAATTTTATAATAGTATTAATTTCTATCATGTTTTTCTTTAACAGGGACTGTACAGTTTCATTTTCCATCATTGTGCATTAAATTTTGCAATGTTTATTATGTATCATTATTTAATAAATACAATTTGAAAATATTATTTTTCATACTCTTCACTCATTCTACACGAAATCCCCATATTATCGATAATTTCCCTATAGATTTCACGTTTCGTTCCCGATCCGATTGCATTTTAATAGAAAACCGGATGATGGACGCACAGCCTAGAACGGCAATTTGACTTTTCGTACCCACAAGGTACGTGCAGACACTGCCAAAGTGAAAAGGCAGACAGATTCAAATCTGTAAATATATACAAGATGTACATTAGTCCGCA
Organism: Mytilus edulis; assembly: GCF_963676685.1. Lineage (NCBI taxonomy): Eukaryota > Metazoa > Mollusca > Bivalvia > Mytilida > Mytilidae > Mytilus > Mytilus edulis. Next base: position 40,158,259 of record NC_092357.1, on the reverse strand, counting down.
ATATCCATGATATCCAGAAGGATAGCCAGTAGGCATGGTAGGTAAAACCATATACAATTATGGCCCGTTGAAGAGGTGAATATCCAAAATTGTCAACACGAGAAGGTTATTTCATTGAGGGCGCAGCCCGAAGTGAAATAACTTTTAAGGGTTGACAATTTTGGATATTCATCGACTCTAAGGGGCCACAATTGCTTTATTATACCGAACTAACATTGGAAAGGCCTTTCGAACACTTCTTTAGACTTTACACAACAGTCAACACAAACACACAAGCTGAAAATACCTTTACGGCTTTGTGTTCTAGAATTTCTCGAATGTACAACAAAGGTAGAATCTTTTTGTAAAATATTGATGGCCCTGAAAAGGACCGTTTATAAGAGACACGGCTGCTGGCACTCTATTCATGACCACTGCCTTATTTCCATTTCTCTCGGTGGGCTTCCAGTGTAACGTGCACGCTGCCATTTTGTTTATTTACGTCTGTGACGTCATTTTCATGGGAGGTAACTCAAGTACAAATCAACAAACTGAAAAGGTTATTCACCGGTGAATAATAGGGTTATTCACCGCTGGTGCAAATTTTTAGGGTTATTCGTCCTTCCTTGCAATTGAATGAAAAACAACTGAATTATTCCATGTCACGTGATACCGTTTCACCCAATAGAATTGTTTAAAATATATGTAAGGTATAATAATAGATGTTATACCCATAGTTGAAGCTAAACCCTGAGGTTCTATAAGCGTTGTAATGGCTTTCACACTTATCTGATAATGACAAGAACCAGTTGTTCATTGAGATGCAAATTGACAATCAAGACAATAGAAAACTTACAATTAAAAGCTATTTAGCAATTAAACATGCTAAAAATCAGAAAGAAACAAAATCAAAATATATGTTTTATATTGACCAGGTCAGGAATAACCACCAATTGGTGGATTATACCTCAATTGACGTATAATCCACCAATTGAGGTATATTGGTAAAGACCAATTGACGTATAATGCAATTTTTTTGTAATAAAATGCTAGTGTGCGATAGGAGCATGATTTTGCAACTTGCAACCTATTTTATGACCCTTATTGAGTCCTCTGAGAGTTTCAGTTTTGACAAAGCCTGCTGCATCTCTTGAGAATGCATGTGTACAGCAATTCTTTTGTTGAAACATTTGTACTATTGACCATGATTGACTTTTAATAATGAAAGTCAAGTTATTAACATAGAGCTCCATTCACCTGTGGAGTTGTACTCATGATCGCATGACTGCAAACAGTAATGATGTCCATTGACAGATGATTACAGGTAAATTTGCCAATCAAGAATTGACAAGATAACAATAGAAGAAACTGCAAATACAATTATTGATTAAATGCAATATGTTATGTCACTATACTAAACTAGGAATGTTTGACAAGTTTTCATACAATAATATGGTTTTAAGAAAACAATGCTCCATTTTGATAGAATAATTTCTTTTGAAAAACAAAGAATTATACACCAATTGGTCTATACCATTATACGTCAATTGGTGGATTATACGTCAATTGAGGTATAATCCACCAATTGGTGGTTATTCCTGACCTGTTGACCAATGACCATGATGACTTGATTATAAAAAATAATATTCGTTTAGATAAAACAATATTACAAATTATTCTCGAAAAGAAGCCAATAAATGTGAATAATTAGTCTCCGCTGTAACTTTATCTTTTTTGTATTGTTACATTTTAAATGTACCCGTAGGTGAGTGCCTAAAAAGTTTGAGCTGTGCATGTGTGGGGCGATATTTTTCAAATAAAAGAAGTGTCTTCGGATTTTTTTTAACATACCATACACATGATTGCATTGTTAGGCTTTTCTTTCCTGGAAACCAAATCCCACGGACAGAATGATAGTAAATTAAATTCTAATAATACTTGGTGACAATTTTTGAAAGGCAGCATGAGTAGTGGGGACAGGAACTAAGATGTAATGTTTATTTTTATCCCATATATATATATCTTTTCCATTAATGGATCACCACCGATAGCGACAAAAAGATGTCGGAAAATTGTAACAAATCGTCGCCAGTAATATTCGAAATAAATATTCTTGTAAGAAGAGGAAATCCTACAGCAAAAGCCTCGCTTCACTCTAGATTACATTCATGTAACCACTCCGGCATCAGTGAAGTGCAGAATTGATCCTGTCATTTTGAAAGGAAGTTTTCCAACCCTACGAACCTTGCACATAATAAAAAAAGACAACAAAAATCGAAAAAGGGGGTTTCCAACCCTGGAACAATTTATTTGACGAGCTAACATGATAATCCATTTTATGATTACTTACTTATACATTTTGTAGTCACTTCAATTGATTTCCAGTACAGGATCCCGTAGATTCCTCTTCACCAGACTCGTAATTTAATTTTTTTTTCTATTACTGTTTTGTACATGACTTCTGTATATTTAAATTATGCTCTAAAGTCGTCAGACCAATTTTTATCTAGTCGGGGAGTAAAGACATTTATGGATGGAGCCTTTGTTATTTTATCTGGTAGTTTGTTCCTTGACCAGGTTTTAGCAATTCAAACAGAGAATGAGTGTTTAAGGACATTAGAAATGGAGTCTTTGATGAACGACGTTGTTGCTGTTTGTCCTGCTACTGGTTCTATGTTGAGTATCATCTGCCATTTTTAAAAATGGTCTTACACTTCCTTGATAGTTTTGATCGAAGGATTCAATCATATTCCCTAGTATATATGATAGTGTAGGTAAGCATAGTTTGTAAAGTCTCACTCGATAGCTCATGTCTTTGAGACCAGGTAGTTGTTTTGTTACCCTTTTCTGGACTCTTTCTATTTTATCAGTCTATTTTTCTTGTATGGAGATCAAACTGAACTAGCTTAGTCTAAATGAGTTCTGACCATGGTTTTATATACAATGGTATGAATGTCTCAGTACCCAAATTATTTCTGAGAATTGCAAATATGGATTGACCCTATTCACTTTCTCCCTTATGTGATTTTCAAAAGTGAGTTTTGAGTCGATATGGATCGTCTCCTATATTTTTCCCTTGTTAACCTTTGCTATTTGATGATTTAGTAGGCTAATAATTTTTGAGTGTTCAGTGCTGTATGATTTCTTATATATTCATGTATTAATTAACACTTTTTAGTGTGAAATTTGAGTAGCCATTTGTCACTCGATGCTTCTCTTGTGTAAGTCATCTTGTAGAATTTCTCTGTCATTCGGATATTTTATTACTCTGAAGATCTTGGTGTTATCAGCAAATAGATAGGTAGGCATCATAATCCACAGAATCTGCATGTATTGTTGCTGTTTATTAAAGTATATGAATTGTGTTACATTTTATCGGGGCTTATTCGAGATAGCTTATTCAGAAACATTATATATTTTGCTCATTGTTGAAGCGGTTAATTACATCTACATCGTTTAGTGTCCGATGATATCTGATGGATGGTTGCTTCAAACAATTATACCACATCTTCTTATTCTCCAAAAGAGTTATTTTAACAAATGAAAGCTCTACATGTTTGTCAATAAATCAATATTTAGAATTATAATAACTCAATGTACGCGCAACATGCATCACACATATCTTATATTCTCTTAATTCATTCTCTCAATTCTCGCTATGTATTCACTATAAAACAATCAAAGTATTAACATGAATCATTAAACATTTATTTGAAATCTTCCGAATCACTACATAAACTCTTCACCATAGCGCCCAATTTACTTTAGTATCTTCAACTAGCGCCAAATATATAATATATATATATATATATATATATATATATATATATACGATTCAAAATCATTCAATATACCTCTTATAGCATTAGTATAATAGAGAACAAACTATATAATTTCCTACTTAATTTTATAAAAAACTTTCAAACAAATCATGCCAATCGAATGATATAACTAGCCATGGATATGCATCACATTAAATAAGCTTGACAACACTATAATGAGGAATTTAATTTCATCGTTACGCAAATATTTTAAGATTCAAAATATTGATTAAGTCCACAAGACCGGTGCTTGTATTCATAAATGATCACTTCATGTCATTGGAATTGTAATTGATGTTCATAACTTATACAAATTTTGATGTAAAATGATAAGATAGTAACTTTAAAGAGGCAAAACAAACATAATGCATAATTGACATATGTAATTTTATTTGTTGTTCCCATCGAATGCCTTTGTATTTAAGATACTCCACACATCTTTACTGAAGTTGTTGGTTATCTCAAGTACATGTTTTGACTAGAAAAAACAATCCCTTATACATGTTATATCTGCGTCAAGTTTCTACTAGGAACTATTTTGTTTCAGATATGTACTACTTTCCAGTATGTTCCTTTTTAACCGTGCCTGATTAGGCGGTATAACATCTTACACAGTTTATCCAAATTATTTTTGTTAAGCATTCCCCTTTACAGGCGTTCATATTTTCCAACAAAAAGTTGAATCGTATTTGTGCTGTATATAGTACATACTATTTATTTTAGTTAATATCTTTTAATATTTAACGCACCTAAGACATCATAAACCCTTATTTAATTCACCTTAACTAATTTGTTTTGAATTGTATTCTATCATATTGTAAATATAAAGATATCCGCTTTTTCGGTTATGTAAATATTTCAAAATTGCTCATCGGATCAGTAGAGTGCTCCGCATACGAACAGAACAGAACACAACACAACACAATTTACTTATATATAAAGATCGGTTTCAAGCCAAACACGAAAGTTACGCAAGTAGACATCTCGTCGGCAACAATACATCGGAATGCCTTCGCGGTCATCGCGAAAAATCAGTTGAAAAGGCTTAAGTCATCAGATGGATACACATAGAAATACGTATTTATATAACAAAAACACAGAGGGGACATGACTAAGTACTTGTTCATCCCAACTGACGGCTAGTTCATAGCCAACATAGCCTTCTGCATTAATGAAAAAGATAATAAAACCAGACACAAGTTGGTTCCTTTTTCCTTTTTCCTTTTTCGATATTCAAATTTTAAAAAATATTACAAGTCCAAACTAAAAAAAAATTTTCCTTCAAAATTTTTTTTCCTCAGAATTTTTTTTTCCTCAAATTTTTTTTTCCTCAAATTTTTTTTTTTCCTCAAAATTCCTCAATTTTTTTTTTCCTCAAATTTTTTTTTTCCTCAAAATTTTTTTTCCTCAAAATTTTTTTTTCAAATTTTTTTTCCTAAAAATATTTTTTCATCAAATTCTTTTTTTCCTCAAAAAGTTTTTTCAAATTTTTTTTTGTTTCCTTATTCGGTTTCTTTTTCCTTATTCGATTTTCATTTCCTTATACAGTTTCCATTTCCTTATTCGATTTCCATTTCCTTATTCGATTTTCATTTCCTTATTCAGTTTCTTTTTCCTTTTTCAATGTTCATTTCCTTTTTCGGTTTCTATTTCCTTATTCGGTTTCTATTTCCTTATTGGATTTTCATTTCCTTATTCGATTTCCATTTCCTTATTCAATTTCCATTTCCTTATTCGGTTTCTTTTTCCTTTTTCAATGTTCATTTCCTTATTGGGTTTCTATTTCCTTATTGGGTTTCTATTTCCTTATTGGGTTTCTATTTCCTTATTGGGTTTCTATTTCCTTATTGGATTTTCGTTTCCTTATTTGATTTCCATTTCCTTATTCGATTTCCATTTCCTAATTCGGTTTCTTTTTCCTTTTTCAATATTCATTTCCTTTTTCGGTTTCTATTTCCTTATTCGGTTTCTATTTCCTTATTCAGTTTCCATTTCCTTATTGGATTTTCATTTCCTTATTGGATTTTCATTTCCTTATTCAGCTACTTTTTCCTTATTCGGTTTCTATTTCCTTATTCAGTTTCCATTTCCTTATTGGATTTTCATTTCCTCATTGGATTTTCATTTCCTTATTCGGTTTCCATTTCCTTTTTCGATATTCAAATTTTGAAAAATATTACGTCCAAACTGAATTTTTTTTTTCCTTCAAAATTTTTTTCCTCAAATTTTTTTTTCCTCCAAATTTTTTTTTCCTGAAAATTTTTTTTCCTCAAATTTTTTTTTTCCTCAAAATTGTTTTTCCTCATAAATTTTTTTTCCTCAAAATTTTTTTTTCTCAATTTTTTTCTAAAATATTTTTTCCTCAAATTTTTTTTCCATCAAATTTTTTTTTTCCTCAAAAAGTTTTTCAAATTTTTTTTTCGTTTCCTTATTCGGTTTCATTTTCCTTATTCGATTTTCATTTCCTTATACAGTTTCTATTTCCTTATTCGATTTCCATTTCCTTATTTGATTTTCATTTCCTTATTCGGTTTCTTTTTCCTTTTTCAATGTTCATTTCCTTTTTCCGTTTCTATTTCCTTATTCGGTTTCTATTTCCTTATTGGATTTTCATTTCCTTATTCGATTTCCATTTCCTTATTCAATTTCCATTTCCTTATTCCGTTTCTTTTTCCTTTTTCAATGTTCATTTCCTTTTTCGGTTTCTATTTCCTTATTGTGTTTCTATTTCCTTATTGGGTTTCTATTTCCTTATTGGATTTTCGTTTCCTTATTCGATTTCCATTTCCTTATTCGATTTCCATTTCCTAATTCGGTTTCTTTTTCCTTTTTCAATATTCATTTCCTTTTTCGGTTTCTATTTCCTTATTCGGTTTCTATTTACTTATTCAGTTTCCATTTCCTTATTGGATTTTCATTTCCTTATTGGATTTTCATTTCCTTATTCTGTTTCTTTTTCCTTATTCGGTTTCTATTTCCTTATTCAGTTTCCATTTACTTATTGGATTTTCATTTCTTTATTGGATTTTCATTTCCTTATTCGGTTTCCATTTCCTTTTTCAATATTCAAATTTTGAAAAATATAACAAGTCCAAACTGAATTTTTTTTCCTTCAAAATTTTTTTCCTCAAATTTGTTTTTCCTCAAAATTTATTTTCCTCAAAAATGTTTTTTCCTCAAATTTTTTTTCCTCAAAAAGTTTTTCAATTTTTTTTTTCGTTTCCTTATTCGGTTTATTTTTCCTTATTCGATTTCATTTCCTTATACAGTTCCTATTTCCTTATTAGATTTCCATTTCCTTATTCGGTTTCCATTTCCTTTTTCGATATTCAAATTTTGAAAAATATTACGTCCAAACTGAATTTTTTTTTTCCTTCAAAATTTTTTTCCTCAAATTTTTTTTTCCTCCAAATTTTTTTTTCCTGAAAATTTTTTTTCCTCAAATTTTTTTTTTCCTCAAAATTGTTTTTCCTCATAAATTTTTTTTCCTCAAAATTTTTTTTTCTCAATTTTTTTCTAAAATATTTTTTCCTCAAATTTTTTTTCCATCAAATTTTTTTTTTCCTCAAAAAGTTTTTCAAATTTTTTTTTCGTTTCCTTATTCGGTTTCATTTTCCTTATTCGATTTTCATTTCCTTATACAGTTTCTATTTCCTTATTCGATTTCCATTTCCTTATTTGATTTTCATTTCCTTATTCGGTTTCTTTTTCCTTTTTCAATGTTCATTTCCTTTTTCCGTTTCTATTTCCTTATTCGGTTTCTATTTCCTTATTGGATTTTCATTTCCTTATTCGATTTCCATTTCCTTATTCAATTTCCATTTCCTTATTCCGTTTCTTTTTCCTTTTTCAATGTTCATTTCCTTTTTCGGTTTCTATTTCCTTATTGTGTTTCTATTTCCTTATTGGGTTTCTATTTCCTTATTGGATTTTCGTTTCCTTATTCGATTTCCATTTCCTTATTCGATTTCCATTTCCTAATTCGGTTTCTTTTTCCTTTTTCAATATTCATTTCCTTTTTCGGTTTCTATTTCCTTATTCGGTTTCTATTTACTTATTCAGTTTCCATTTCCTTATTGGATTTTCATTTCCTTATTGGATTTTCATTTCCTTATTCTGTTTCTTTTTCCTTATTCGGTTTCTATTTCCTTATTCAGTTTCCATTTACTTATTGGATTTTCATTTCTTTATTGGATTTTCATTTCCTTATTCGGTTTCCATTTCCTTTTTCAATATTCAAATTTTGAAAAATATAACAAGTCCAAACTGAATTTTTTTTCCTTCAAAATTTTTTTCCTCAAATTTGTTTTTCCTCAAAATTTATTTTCCTCAAAAATGTTTTTTCCTCAAATTTTTTTTCCTCAAAAAGTTTTTCAATTTTTTTTTTCGTTTCCTTATTCGGTTTATTTTTCCTTATTCGATTTCATTTCCTTATACAGTTCCTATTTCCTTATTAGATTTCCATTTCCTTATTTGATTTTCATTTCCTTATTCAGTTTCTTTTTCCTTTTTCAATGTTTATTTCCTTTTTCGGTTTCTATTTCCTTATTCGATTACTATTTCCTTATTGGATTTTCATTTCCTTATTCGATTTCCATTTCCTTATTTGATTTCCATTTCCTTATTTGGTTTCTTTTTTCCTTTTTCAATATTCATTTCCTTTTTTAGGTTTCTATTTCCTTATTGGGTTTCTATTTCCTTATTGGGTTTCTATTTCCTTATTGGATTTTCGTTTCCTTATTCGGTTTCTTTTTCCTTATTCGATTTTCATTTCCTTATACAGTTTATTTCCTGATTCGATTTCCATTTCCTTATTCGATTTTCATTTCCTTATTCGGTTTCATTTCCTTTTTCGGTTTCTATACTGAGTGCCAATGAAAACGCAACACTTTTGTTTTTCAAAAAAATCTTATAATTTTTATTTTATTTTTATGAAAACTTTGTACAGTTGGTTTAAAATGACTTTTAATACAATTGACGACAACTTTACGGTTGAGTGATTTTTGGAACAAATGCGAAGTAAGGATTATTTTGAACGGACATAAACCGAGTTCACCGCTTTTCAACATACGCACCATTTTCACGATTTTGTCATTTAAAGCTTGGCTAATGTTATGAATTTTCCCGCCCTTATTTTAAGAAAACTGCAATAAACATTTGAGTAAATCCAAGGACTGTCTGATAACCAGCGACATGCAGTTTTGGGCATGATCCAATGAAGCCTTTCACTGCATACAACTACGAGAAGACAAAAGTTGTAGCCTCTACAATAACCCAATTCATCCACAAATTCAACCAAAATGGATAATTTAATGATAAGCGACATTCCGGGTACAAAAAGCAAGAAACGCTCAGCCAGACCGATACACTTGGTCTTAAACATATTCGATATTGACTCTGATGGGTGTACAAAGGTCACGAGAGTTCAATGGTGGTCACAATAGATCCTTTTGAGCAATTTCAGTAAAGCACCATTTGCGCAGAAATTGTTAAAGAGCACCAAAGTCTTTCCTTAGTGACATCTAAACGGCCGAAAGACGTAAATATCGAATTCTGTAGACCAAAAATCATTCATTGTGTACCAAAAAGCGTCGGTGGCGGTTACATAGACATTTGGCACCCATCTTGGCCAAAAGTCATGTGTTTCGCCCGATTTTGGTCCGACCGAGCAAACTTCGCATCAGGTTGGACATGGTCAGGGTTTCCGCTGGCGGTCGCCATTTTCGCAATTTGCGAAAAAATAATAATTGTGGCGATAAAAATTCGTCATTTGCGAAAGAATTTGGCGAAAGAAATATATACAACGATTTATTTCCCTCCATCTTGTTTATTTACTTTTTCCGAGTTTCTCGGACTTTACCCGATCAGACAATACTCGGAATTCACCTTGACCTCATTAAGATTTTGACAGAAAATCAATAATAAGCTGATTGCATTTTATAGCTATCGATAACAAAGGACTAATTAATAAAGGTGTTGATTGAATTGTTTGACAAAATGATATGGTTAAATGGCTTCCGTTAACTGTCACATACAGAATTTATTTACAGCTTTGCGACGCACGTGTTTGAAGCAAACTTTTGACGTCTCCTCTCCTTTCAAAGATAGTTAAGAAAAGAAAGATGTTGTTGTGACGAAAAATGTTCAAAAGCAAGAAAAATCTCCGATTAATAACTTAATTATCCTGTGACTTTAATACTACTCTCAAGTCGTTTGAGTGACACACGTGATTCAAGCATAGTTTTTTTTTACGTCTCACCTTTTTCACTTACGATGGTCAAGAAAAGAAAACTTTCGTTATGAAGAAATTTATCAAAAAGGTTGGGAACAACCCCTCGAATGAGAGTAACGCTTCAAGGTAATGATTACACATGAAATGAGGGATCAATTTCATGTGATGAAAGCTTTTGTTTTGTTGTAAAAACCACTTCTTAGTACAAAGGGGCACATCAGTATTTTTCTTTTAAAGAAACTTGCCCTACAAACTATACTGGTATTATATGATAAAAACATGTCCATTAACTTGTTATATTCCAGGACTTACATCTTCTTTATTGATAAAAGAACAGTGGCACCTTTTGAGTTTGAGAGAATAATCATAGACACAATGGGAAAAAAACATCTTATTTAAAGAAGGGGGGGTTAGAAAAAAGGTTAATTTTAAACAAAAAATATATTTATGTTACTTGGCGAAAAAAATAATAAAGTGGCGAAAAATATATTGTTTTGGCGAAAGAGGTGGCGAAAAAAATAATTGACCCAGGGGAAACCCTGGACATGGTTAAGACGATGAAAACCACCACCAATATCATAAAGTCAGATTGAGTTTGATATGCGGGACAAGTGGAACAAAAGTCCTCGGGATCACATTAAATGTCCGGGATGATTAATTCCACGGCGCTGTCGAGATTGCGCTGCACAACGGGGTTGTAACATGTTTTGCTAGGACTGTAAGGCCGTGTTCACACCAAATTCCATGTACAGTAAACTTGTTTACAATTTGTTTAATGAACTGGACATTGGTTTCACATTAAATTTGTTCACATCTATACACCTTGTTTAATTACCTGTACATAAGATTTGTTCACATTTGTAAACTCTATGTCATTTAAAAATGTTTATTACGTAGAATCGAATGAAACGTTTTCGGGCAACTTTTCTAGCAGCAAGGGAACGACCATTTGACTCTAAATAGGGGGGATGGAAATATTCCGAACCCCAATTGGCTAAAGAAAACAATTCTGGTTCTACAGATGATAAAAAATATTCTGAATCAAGAGTTTCCCCACACATTATAGTGTTAAATGTTGAAGAGAAAAAAATTGATTACCAGCATCGAAAAAAATAAACCGGAATAAAACGTTTGCGCAACAAAATTCTGATAATTAAACAAAATGCCCCCCCCCCTTTTTTTTTAAAGTTAAGTGGTTGCTTCTTTATGAAAGCCATTTTGATGATTTGCAGTAGTTTAAAGATACTAAAGATGTCTCGATTAAGCATTAGAAAACGTAGGCTGCAACAGCGTGCTTACAGACGAAGAAGGATATATTAGGGATCACTGTATTTCTATCTTTTCTGTTTGTTTAAATGGTATTTCTTCTCCAAGAAGTATTTGGCAAAGAAAGGGGTAATGTTGTTTTTTTTTTACTTTTTAAGTGTAATTTCACGGATCCGAGATACTAGACAAACAATACATTTACCTCACACTTTTCAAGTAATGCATTTATGAGTGAATCGTTGTTTGAGTAAAGACCAGTGGCAAATATTTCTGTGTAAGTCAAGTCGATTCGGAAAGACCTTAATTTTCAAATGAATTATGTGTTTGGCAATGATGCTGATTTGAGTCTTGATAAGGGCTTAATAAAGCTACGTTAAGTTTTATTTCTAAACAAAACAAATAAATATATCAAGTTGAGACAAATATTTCTGTAAAAAACTTCATAAATAATTGCTATAAATATCAATTTTATTAAAAAAAATCGTTTCTTCCTTAAATATGCATGGTGAAACTAATGTTTTAAATGCCTAGTTTTGTGTACACTTAATCTACACAAGGCCTACATCGAGTATCGACTGCATGTAGACAAAACATGATTTACACTACATGTAAACATTGAGTTTTATCAATGGGAACGTAATTTTGTTTAGTTTACGTGTGAGTTACACTTACACAACACCGAGTTTAGGTCAATGTGAACACGGCCTAAGTTGATGATTCAACATTGAATGTTTCGTTTACCTATAGCGTCTAAAAGATGACAATGAAACATTTTTGTTTGATATCGATCTATTATGAGTATTGTTAATTTTCAAAAACAATTTATTTTGAAAGATTATCATTTGTAATATACATTTAATTTTTGAAAAACCAAGTGTTGCGTTTTCATTGGCACTCAGTATATTTCCTTATTCGGTTTCGATTTCCTTATTCAGTTTCCATTTCCTTATTGGATTTTCATTTCCTTATTGGATTTTCATTTCCTTATTCGGTTTCCATTTCCTTTTTCGATATTCAAATTTTGAAAAATATTACCAGTCCAAACTGAAATTTTTTTTTCCTTCAAAATATTTTTTCCTCAAATTTTTTTTTCCTCCAAATTTTTTTTCCTCAAATTTTTTTTCATCAAAATTTTTTTTTCCTCAAATTTTTTTTCCTCAAATTTTTTTTTCTCAAAATTTTTTTTTCCTCAAAATTTTTTTCCTCAAATTTTTTTTTTCCTCAAATTTTTCTCCTCAAATTTTTTTTTCCTCAAAATTTTTTTTCCTCAAAATTTTTTTCCTCAAAGTTTTTTTTTTCCTCAATAAGTTTTTCAAATTTTTTTCGTTTCCTTATTCGTTTTCTTTTTCCTTTTTCGATTATCATTTCCTTATTCGGTTTCTTTTTCCTGATTCGATTTTCATTTCCTTATTCGATGTCTACTTCCTTATTCGATTTCCATTTCCTGATTCGATTTTCATTTCCTTATTCGGTTTCTTTTTCCTTTTTCAATATTCATTTCCTTTTTCGGTTTCTATTCCCTTATTCGGTTTCTATTTCCTTATTGGATTTTCATTTCCTTATTCGATTTCCATTTCCTTATTCGATTTCTGTTTCCTTATTCGGTTTCTATTTCATTATTCGGTTTCTATTTCCTTATTCGGTTTCTATTTCCTTATTCGGATTCTTTTTCCTTATTCTGTTTCTGTTTCCTTATTTGATTTCTTTTTCCTTATTAAATTTTCATTTCCTTATTCGGTTACTATTTCCTTATATTTTCAACTATCAAACATCAACACACACCAAACTGGATGTAATTGAAAGATATCTAGAGGTCAATATACAGGCTTGAACAAAAGACAAAAAAGGAAAAATATAGCGATAATTAGAAATATAATTTCATTCAAGAATTATCAGTGTCTATTTGCCATCGCCACTGAATCAATGATATATATACACATCTATACATGTGTACTGGCCGGACCAGTGAGTGTAACCAAGATGACTGGGTTAATGTAAGGGTAAAACAATCAGGAGCTGACTTTTATTTTACTACCAATCCAAAAGATGAAAAACTGAAAATAAAATATATAAATACAATTTTACAATGTGTTCAATGATAATTTAAGTCCATAAAATATACGGATAAACAGTTCGTAGATATATAAAGCCGTTAAAGTTCTTTATAATAATAAATAAATAAATATTCTTGCACACGTCGGGTTCTGTCTGGAATTAAGTTGTAACATCTCATATACGAACAGTTTGAACGGTAAAATGTTCATAATTTCTTTATAACATAAGAAAAGATATTAAAACAGCTCATGGCTGATGTAAATACAAAATTTGTAATGTTTTAAATGTAACTCACGCTGTAGTTAGCCATGAATTGTTCCTTTGGACAACCAGTTGACGGTGGCCGCTTACCGGAAGAAGAAGAAGAACGTGTCCGCTGAATGTTCCTTGTAGTTGTGCACATGACCCGCTGAGCAGTTTTCGTTATTCAGAGAAAGGGGAAAGTAACATGGATTCCTACACTGTCCTGTATAAAACTCCTAAAACTGGCGCACAATAAGCGATGTATGCAATGAAACGTTAACAATATAAAATGATGATCACTTGACGAATAAATGAGGAATGAGTTCCAGAACAACATGTAAGACTAACATTAAAGTATATCCGACTAAAACTGACGTTCGGTCTTTACTACATCTTCATCCCAAAAAAAGCTCGCTATATTTTTCCTTTTTTGTCTTTTGTTCGAGTCTGTATATTGACCTCTAGATATCTTTCAATTACATCCAGTTTGGTGTGTGTTGATGTTTGATAGTTGTAAATATAAGGAAATAGTAACCGAATAAGGAAATGAAAATTTAATAAGGAAAAAGAAATCAAATAAGGAAACAGAAACCTAATAAGGAAAAAGAAACCGAATAAGGAAATAGAAACCGAATAAGGTAGCACTCCACAGTTAGATGTGTAGTTTCGCATTTTGGCCCCTGTGAATTTTTCAAATATGAGAGCTAGTGTGCAATAAAATTCATTTTTGGATAGCTGAGTATTAAAATAACCTTTGTATTGGGTTTATATGAACATCAAGGTTATGTAATGTATGTAATATAGACTGTTTTCTGTATGACAGTCCGTATTTGCATGTCCCTACCATACACTGGTCCGGCAATTATTGCAATGTTTTTTTCCAACTTTTTATCGCACGAACTTTGTGATTGGATTTTACGAAAAAATGAGGCGAAAGACACCCATTTTTTATTTGATCATTAGGAAGATTTAGGGAAACAGTTTCTGAAAAGGTATCACTCAAAGGCATTGAAATTCTAGTTTGATCCAAATTTTTGGGTGAAATGTGACATGTTCACCCCCCCTTTTTGCAATATTTTATAGGAAATAAATGCAGAATGTTGCCATGGATACACATAAAAGGAATTAATTTTCACCCTTTTCACTTTTGAAAATCAAATCTATGGAAGATACTGATTACATACATATGCACATGTACAACACAAACAGTTAGGTTAATGTATTAGAAATCCAGGAATAGGAGATGATAAAACATTTTGTGGCTCATTTTTAATTTTATTTTCTAACTGTGGAGTGCTACCTAAGGAAATAGAAACCGAATATGGAAATAGAAACCGAATAAGGAAACAGAAATCGAATAAGGAAATGGAAATCGAATAAGCAAATGAAAATCCAATAAGGAAATAGAAACCGAATAAGGAAATAGAAACCGAAAAAGGAAATGAATATTGAAAAAGGAAAAAGAAACCGAATAAGGAAATGAAAATCGAATCAGGAAATGGAAATCGAATAAGGAAATAGACACCGAATAAGGAAATGAAAATCGAATAAGGAAATAGAACCGAATAAGGAAATAGAAACCGAATAAGGAAACAGAAATCGAATAAGGAAATGGAAATCGAATAAGGAAATAGAAACCGAAAAAGGAAATGAATATTGAAAAAGGAAAAAGAAACCGAAAAAGGAAATGAATATTGAAAAAGGAAATGGAAACCGAATAAGGAAATGAAAATCCAATAAGGAAATGAAAATCCAATAAGGAAATGGAAACTGAATAAGGAAATAGAAACCGAATAAGAAAAAAGAAACCCAATAAGGAAATGAAAATCCAATAAGGAAAATTAATGAAAATCCAATAAGGAAATGGAAACTGAATAAGGAAATAGAAACCGAAAAAGGAAATGAATATTGAAAAAGGAAAAAGAAATCGAATAAGGAAATGGAAATCGAATAAGGAAACGAAAATCCAATAAGGAAATAGAAACCCAATAAGGAAATAGAAACCCAATAAGGAAATAGAAACCCAATTAGGAAATAGAAACCGAAAAAGGAAATGAACATTGAAAAAGGAAAAAGAAACCGAATAAGGAAATGGAAATTGAATAAGGAAATGGAAATCGAATAAGGAAATAAAAATCCAATAAGGAAATAGACACTGAATAAGGAAATAGAAACCGAAAAAGGAAATGAACATTGAAAAAGGAAAAAGAAACCGAATAAGGAAATGAAAATCGAATAAGGAAATGGAAATCGAATAAGGAAATAGAAACTGTATAGGAAATGAAAATCGAATAAGGAAAGAGAAACCGAATAAGGAAACGAAAAAAAAAATTTGAAAAACTTTTTGAGGAAAAAAAAAATTGAGGAAAAAAAAAATTTTGAGGAAAAAAAATTTTTAGGAAAAAAAAATTTGTGAAAAAAAATATTTGAGGAAAAAAATTTTGAAGGAAAAAAAAAATTCAGTTAGGACTTGTAATTTTTTTCAAAATTTGAATATCGAAAAAGGAAATCGAATAAGGAAATGAAAATCCAATAAGGAAATGAAAATCCAATAAGGAAATGGAAACTGAATAAGGAAATAGAAACCGAATAAGGAAAAAGAAACCGAATAAGGAAATGAAAATCCAATAAGGAAATGAAAATCCAATAAGGAAATGGAAATCCAATAAGGAAATGGAAACTGAATAAGGAAATAGAAACCGAATAAGGAAAAAGAAACCGAATAAGGAAATGAAAATCCAATAAGGAAATGAAAATCCAATAAGGAAATGGAAACTGAATAAGGAAATAGAAACCGAATAAGGAAATAGAAACCGAAAAAGGAAATGAATATTGAAAAAGGAAAAAGAAACCGAATAAGGAAATGAAAATCCAATAAGGAAATGAAAATCCAATAAGGAAATGGAAACTGAATAAGGAAATAGAAACCGAATAAGGAAAAAGAAACCGAATAAGGAAATGAAAATCCAATAAGGAAATGAAAATCCAATAAGGAAATGGAAACTGAATAAGGAAATAGAAACCGAATAAGGAAATAGAAACCGAAAAAGGAAATGAATATTGAAAAAGGAAAAAGAAACCGAATTAGGAAATGGAAATCGAATAAGGAAATGGAAATCGAATAAGGAAACGAAAATCTAATAAGGAAATAGAAACCCAATAAGGAAATAGAAACCCAATAAGAAAATAGAAACCCAATAAGGAAATAGAAACCGAAAAAGGAAATGAACATTGAAAAAGTAAAAAGAAACCGAATAAGGAAATGGAAATTGAATAAGGAAATGGAAATCGAATAAGGAAAAAGAAACCGAATAAGGAAATGAAAATCCAATAAGGAAATGAAAATCCAATAAGGAAATGGAAACTGAATAAGGAAATAGAAACCGAATAAGGAAATAGAAACCGAAAAAGGAAATGAATATTGAAAAAGGAAAAAGAAACCGAATTAGGAAATGGAAATCGAATAAGGAAATGGAAATCGAATAAGGAAACGAAAATCTAATAAGGAAATAGAAACCCAATAAGGAAATAGAAACCCAATAAGAAAATAGAAACCCAATAAGGAAATAGAAACCGAAAAAGGAAATGAACATTGAAAAAGTAAAAAGAAACCGAATAAGGAAATGGAAATTGAATAAGGAAATGGAAATCGAATAAGGAAAAAGAAACCGAATAAGGAAATGAAAATCCAATAAGGAAATGAAAATCCAATAAGGAAATGGAAACTGAATAAGGAAATAGAAACCGAATAAGGAAATAGAAACCGAAAAAGGAAATGAATATTGAAAAAGGAAAAAGAAACCGAATTAGGAAATGGAAATCGAATAAGGAAATGGAAATCGAATAAGGAAACGAAAATCTAATAAGGAAATAGAAACCCAATAAGGAAATAGAAACCCAATAAGAAAATAGAAACCCAATAAGGAAATAGAAACCGAAAAAGGAAATGAACATTGAAAAAGTAAAAAGAAACCGAATAAGGAAATGGAAATTGAATAAGGAAATGGAAATCGAATAAGGAATGAAAATCCAATAAGGAAATAGAAACTGAATAAGGAAATAGAAACCGAAAAAGGAAATGAACATTGAAAAAGGAAAAAGAAACCGAATAAGGAAATGAAAATCGAATAAGGAAATGGAAATCGAATAAGGAAATAGACACCGAATAAGGAAATGAAAATCGAACAAGGAAAGAGAAACCGAATAAGGAAACGAAAAAAAAAATTTGAAAAACTTTTTGAGGAAAAAAAAATTTGAGGAAAAAAAAATTTTGAGGAAAAAAAAATTTGAGGAAAAAAAAATTTTGAGGAAAAAAAAATTTGAGGAAAAAAATTTTGAAGGAAAAAAAAATTCAGTTTGGACTTGTAATATTTTTCAAAATTTGAATATCGAAAAAGGAAATGGAAACCGAATAAGGAAATGAAAATCCAATGAGGAAATGAAAATCCAATAAGGAAATGGAAACTGAATAAGGAAATAGAAACCGAATAAGAAAAAAGAAACCGAATAAGGAAATGAAAATCCAATAAGGAAATGAAAATCCAATAAGGAAATGGAAACTGAATAAGGAAATAGAAACCGAATAAGGAAATCGAAACCGAAAAAGGAAATGAAGATTGAAAAAGGAAAAAGAAACCGAATTAGGAAATGGAAATCGAATAAGGAAATGGAAATCGAATAAGGAAACGAAAATCCAATAAGGAAATAGAAACCGAATAAGGAAATAGAAACTGAAAAAGGAAATAAACATTGAAAAAGGAAAAAGAAACCGAATAAGGAAATGAAAATCGAATAAGGAAATGGAAATCGAATAAGGAAATAGAAACTGTATAAGGAAATGAAAACCGAATAAGAAAAAAGAAACCGAATAAGGAAATGAAAAAAAAAATTGAAAAACTTTTTGAGGAAAAAAGAATTTGAGGAAAAAAAATTTTGAGGAAAAAAAATTTGAGGAAAAAAGAATTTTGAGGAAAACAAAATTTTGAGGAAAATAATTCTAAGGAAAAATTTTTTTTTTTAGTTTGGACTTGTAATATTTTTCAAAATTTGAATATCGAAAAAGGAAAAAGGAAAAAGGAACCAACTTGTGTCTGGTGATAATAAAACTCTACTAACTGGAAGTGTAATAATATTATAAAAGCTTTAATTTTTCTCCTTGACAGTACATGTATTTATGTACATTTCTGCAATACAGTTTACCAACATATTGTAGACCTTCATATGAACATTATAAACGCTCCCTTTTAACAACCAATGTGTTCCTTTACTGTTCTAAAAACCACAGTGAATGATCAAACTCAGTACAGACCCGTCTTATTTCTTAGGTTAGTTAAAGGATCAATTAAAATTTAAACATCACTCTCCAGTTGAATTACGCCCCACCTACGATAGAAGAGGGGCATTATGTTTTCTGGTCTTTGCGTCCGTTTGTTCGTTCGTCCTTGCATTTACGACAATCCAGACAATGTGCCTTTTTTGGACGGTGATTTTTCTAATGGACCATTCTAAATTGTATTCTGTTTGCTGCTGTTTGTCGGTTGACCGGTTTATTTTTAGCTATGGCGGTGTCATTCACGAGTTTTAATGTCCAGTTAGAATCCCACACCTCTCTCTTTGATTAAATTGAGAATGGAAATGGGGAACGTGTCAAAGAGACAACAACCCGACCATAGAGCAGACAACAGTCGAAGGCCACCAATGGGTCTTCAGGGCAGCGAGAAACTCCAGCACCCGAAGGCGTCCTTCAGTTTGCCCCTAAACAAATATGTATACTAGTTCAGTGATAATGGACGTCATACTAAACTCAGAATTATACAAGAGAAACTAACATTAAAAATCATACAAGACTAGCAAAGGCTAGAGGCTCCTGACTTGAGACAGGCCCAAACATGAGGCGGGGTTAAACATGTTTTTTTGAGATCTCAACCCACCTCATAGTACCTCTAGCCAATGTATAAAAAACAAACGCGCGACAATACAATACGCACAGTAAAACTCCGTTAAATTGAAGTCCGAGTCCGATGTCAGAAGAGGTAACAAAAGAAAATAAACAAAATGGCATTAGTACATAAATTACAACAGACTACTAGCAGTTATTGAAATACCAGCTCCAGATCTCAATTAAACTGATTGAAAGATTATGTCTTCATCATATGAATATCAGGCACAATCCCTCCCGTTAGGGGTTTATTATTATACCATCATTATATGAGAAAAACAGAACATGTGTCATGCCAACAATTGGTTTTAAAATAAATGTGTTTAATTCCGATGTAAAGACCCTATAAGTGAATCAATAGTAATGCCACTCTATGCAATCTTTAATGACCTGACAACAGTATCGTAACTATATTCCTTCTTAACAAGTCTGTTTTAAGGTTTTGTTAGCTTTTGAGGTGAATACCGACATTTTTTTGCTTTGTAGAAAATATTACCAATAAATATTGAATGTGAAATACCTGAACGTATAAGATGTCTGCATGTTGGGTTATATTTACGAATGATGTCCTTGTACCGATGATATTTAGTAAATATTTTGACTAGTTTTTGATATCGAAAACCCTGGTGTTATAATTTTTCAGTAATACACAAATTTCTCTCGTTAAAATATAATGCGTTGTTACATATACGAGCGAATCGTACAAGTTGAGATATATAAACACCAAAAGATGGTGACATGGGAACGTCGCCATATAAAAATGAATAATTAACGATCATATATGGAACGCCGTAGCTGCCTTATGTGTACTTGTTTTTAGATACGCTTATACTTTTCAATATATGCACATAGTTTTTCTATATATGCACATACTTTTTCTCTATATGCACATAGTTTACTTTATATGCACATAGTTTACTTTATATGCACATAGTTTTTCTATATATGCACATAGTTTTTCTATATATGCACATAGTTTTACTATATATGCACATACTTTTTCTCTATACGCACATACTTGTTCTCTATATGCACATAGTTTACTTTATATGCACATAGTTTTTCTCTATATGCACATCTGTTACTTATTCGTTTTTAATGCGCGGAGTATACGGTTGCACTTTGAATTAAATCGTTTTTCAATTGTGTTCATGTCTCTGGTGGTAACAATGTGTTCTTACAGATGAAATGACCCTATAAGCGCGATTGCAACCGTTCCAGTGCTCGGTTAATACCCTGTTACTTATTCACTTATAATACGTTTGTTGTACGTTGCACCTTTTAAAACCAGGTGCTCCGCAGGGCGCAGCTTTATACGACCGCAGAGGTCGAACCCCGAACAGTTGGGGCAAGTATGGACAAAACATTCAAGCGTGATACAGCTCTGAATTTGGATTGTGATAAAAATTTTGACATTACATGGTTTTTTTTTACACAAAACAAATGTCAAGATTTTACAAATCAATTAAAGATTTCTTCAAACTTTTTAAATCTAAAATTAAATAGTTGACACAGCATAGGTTTCTGACACAGAATGAATGTGGTCTAATGAACTTAAAAAGTTTTTTTTTGCCTTTGAGCAATTCACTATGCTGTTGAATATTAATCCTCTCAAAAAAATGTTTGAAGAAATTTTCTTTTTATTTATGAAATCTGAACTGAGAAAAATTTAACCCCCCCTTTTTTTCACATCCCCGTTTCCCTTTTTCCAAAACTGATATCAATTCAAATTTCTAATGGAGTTTGCAACAATAACTACTCTTTTAAATACATCATAAAATATTAAAATGTAAAATAAAGTGCTTGTTATCACTGAATGGTAAAGATTGGTTGGTAGTAAAAGTGAATATACATTGTTTATTGTATAAAACAATAAAAAAAAACTTCATCAGCAACATTTTATATTGGCAAATTTCCAATGAAGTTATTTACATAAAGTTATTGGCAAATAAAAATAGAAAATGACATCATAGTCATGTCTGGCAAATGTCCAACATACATTATCTAAAAACATTTTAGATAAGATAAGGAAAAAAAGCTTCATCAGCAACATTTTATATTGGCAAATTTCCAATGAAGTTATTTACATAAAGTTATTGGCAAATAAAAATAGAAAATGACATCATAGTCATGTCTGGCAAATTTCCCATATATATTATCAACTACTATTCTATACAAAGAAAGATAACTCCAATTGAAAATTAATTGCTATTGCACAATATTGTGCAATTAGATATTTCTTTCTATTGTGCAATACTGTGCAATTGAAAATTTCTTGCTATTGCACAATACTTGATATGGAATCCTGATTTGGACCAACTTGAAAACTGGGCCCATAATCAAAAATCAAAGTACATATTTAGATAAAGCATATCAAATAAGCCCAAGAATTTAATTTTTGTTAAAATCAAACTTAGTTTAATTTTGGACCCTTTGGACCTTAATGTAGACCAATTTGAAAACTGGACCAAAAATTAAGAATCTACATACACAGTTAGATTTGGCATATCAAAGAACCCATTTATTCAATTTTTGATGAAATCAAACAAAGTTTAATTTTGGACCCCCATTTGGACCAACTTGAAAACTAGGCCAATAATTAAAAATCTAAGTACATTTTTAAATTCAGCATATCAAAGAACCCCAAGGATTCAATTTTTGTTAAAATCAAACTAAGTTTAATTTTGGACCCTATGGACCTTAATGTAGACCAATTTGAAAACGGGACCAAAAATTAAGAATCTACATACATAGTTAGATTCGGCATATCAAAGAACCCCAATTATTCAATTTTTGATGAAATCACACAAAGTTCAATTTTGGACCCTTTGGGCCCCTTATTCCTAAACTGTTAGGACCAAAACTCCCAAAATCAAACCCAACCTTCCTTTTATGGTCATAAACCTTGTGTTTAAATTTCAAAGATTTCTATTTACTTATACTAAAGTTATGGTGCAAAAACCAAAAATAATGCTTATTTGGGCCCCTTTTTGGCCCCTAATTCATAAACTGTTGTGACCTCAACTCCAAAAATCAATCCCAACCTTCCTTTTGTGGTCATAAACCTTGTGTTAAAATTTCATCAATTTCTATTTACTTATACTAAAGTTATTGTGCGAAAACCAAGAATAATGCTTATTTGGGCCCTTTTTTGGCCCTTAATTCCTAAACTGTTGGAACAAAAACTCCCAAAATCAATCCCAACCTTCCTTTTGTGGTCATAAACCTTGTGTCAAAATTTCATAGATTTCTATTCACTTAAACTAAAGTTATAGTGCGAAAACCAAGAAAATGCTTATTTGGGCCCTTTTTGGCCCCTAATTCCTAAAATGTTGGGACCAAAACTCCCAAAATCAATCCCAACCTTCCTTTTGTGGTCATAAACCTTGTGTTAAAATTTCATTGATTTCTATTCACTTTTACTAAAGTTAGAGTGCGAAAACTAAAAGTATTCGGACGACGACGACGACGCCAACGTGATAGCAATATACGACGAAATTTTTTTCAAATTTTGCGGTCGTATAAAAAAAATTCAATTGTGCCCATGTCTCTTGGTGTAACAATGTGTTCTTAGAGATGAAATGACCCTATTAGCGCGCATGTACCCGTTCCAGCGCTCGGTTGACACCCTGTTATCTATTCGTTACCTATTCGTTACCTATTCACTTATAATACGTTTGTTGTACGTTGCACCTTTTAGAAAAGGATTTTCAATTGTGTTCATGTCTCTGGTGGTAACAATGTGATCTTAGAGATTGAATGACCCTATTAGCGCGTATGTACCCGTTCCAGCGCTCGGTTAATACCATGTTACCTATTTGTTACCTATTCACTTATAATACGTTTGTTGTACATTGCACCTTTTAGAAAAGGATTTTCAATTATGTCCATGTCTCAGGTGGTAACAATGTGTTCTTAGAGATGAAATAACCCTATTACTGCGTATGTACCCGTTCCAGCGCTCGGTTAATACCCTGTTACCTATTCGTTACTTATTCGCTTATAATACGTTTGTAATACTTTTTATGTGTAGTGTAGTATGTTCAGACTTATTTTTGTTTGTACGTTTTGAATGATTTTATTTAAATATTCCATGTGTAATGGCAGTGTAAACATTCAGAGTTTGAATTTATTAGAATAGTAAATTTAACATTTAAGAGAAAGCTGTACGTACTTGTCACAAAGCTGCCACCAAAAAATAGGGACATTGCTTTAATCTACAATTTTCTATGACAATGATAAATGTTCATTAAGAAGAGCAAATTTTTATCTTTTATTCATCATATTTGATTTTCAACCATATTTGTCAGGGTTCTCCAAGGAAAATATGTGCAAAAGCAGAAACATGTAAATACTTTAATTTTATATAACAGGTAACAGGTTATTTACCGAGCGCTGGAACGGGTACTTGCGTGCTAATAGGGTAATTTCATCTCTAAGAAGACATTGTTACCACAAGAGACATGGACAAAATTGAAAATCCTTTTCTAAAAGGTGCAACGTACAACAAACGTATTAAAAGTGAATAGGTAACATGGTATTAACAGAGCGCTGGAACTGGTGCATGCGCGCTAATAGGGTCATTTCATCTCTTAGAAAACATTATTACCACCAGAGATATGAACTTAATTGAAAATCCTTTTCTAAAAGGTTCTACGTACAACAAACGTATTATAAGTGAATAGGTAACAGGGTATTAACCGAGCGCTGGAACGGGTACATGCGCGCTAATGGGGTAATTTCATTTTTTAAAACACATTGTTACCATCAAAGACACGGACACAATTGAAAATCCTTTTTTAATTAAAGGTGCAACGTACAACAAACGTATTATAAGTGAATAAGTAACAGGGTATTAACCGAGCACTGGAACGGTTGCAATCGCGCTTATAGGGTCATTTCATCTGTAAGAACACATTGTTACCACCAGAGACATGAACACAATTGAAAAACGATTTAATTCAAAGTGCAACCGTATACTCCGCGCATTAAAAACGAATAAGTAACAGATGTGCATATAGAGAAAAACTATGTGCATATAAAGTAAACTATGTGCATATAGAGAACAAGTATGTGCGTATAGAGAAAAAGTATGTGCATATATAGTAAAACTATGTGCATATATAGAAAAACTATGTGCATATATAGAAAAACTATGTGCATATAAAGTAAACTATGTGCATATAAAGTAAACTATGTGCATATAAAGTAAACTATGTGCATATAGAGAAAAAGTATGTGCATATATAGAAAAACTATGTGCATATATTGAAAAGTATAAGCATATCTAAAAACAAGTACACATAAGGCAGCTACGGCGTTCCATAATCATAAGAAATGAAAAATCTTCTTTTTTATCATATTTTTTTGTATTAAGCTATATTAAGATAAAGATATCAAGGTCGAGGAAAGGGCAATGGTCATTGTTACTATTGTTTTTTTCTCATAATGTTTAACTCGTTCGCTATGATTGTGCCTGTATTTTCCTAAATTTTTTCATATAAAATATTTTTGGTTTGGCAGCTTGGCTGTACTTTTAAAACAAATCTATTAAAAAGCGCAATAGTATATACAAAGTGTTATGCTAAGTTTGTATGACGAGCCCGAACAATTAGATACGACTTGTGTCAACGTATCGATCATTTAAGGATCCCATGAACCTTATTTCTTAAATGGCTGTGTTCACACATACAAATTACTATTTCACTACCTATTTTTTACTCATTTTTATACTACTAAAGGACGAGACCGATTTTATTGAGACGCAATTCCTCTGAAACCATACAATGTCGGACATATTTGTGATATTACGTATAAATATAGCGTTTTGTATTGCGTCTTTGAAAAAGTCGGTTTTTTTTCCACAGCAAACACAAATTTTTGAGAAAATATCCAAATTTGGAGACCGATATCGATCCGTGTGTTCTACACTTTCGTACATATTCAGTCGACGTACATCCCGAGAAACCCAAGTGAAAGTACGAAGAGGGGATAGAAAATAGGATAGTTAGGCCTTACTGTATATAACCGATAATTTAGGCCCGGTCGGAAGAACATACAAAATAGATTTTATGCATAGCTGTATCTTCGGCAATGTGTGAAATATTTTGGTAGTTTTTGGTATCGAATGAAGGCTTAGGGACTTGGGATCACTGTAAAACACTTAGTCTTGTTGTACTTTCTTTTTGAATAATAAAGAAATATAAACAATCTTAAAAGGAGAGCACATGTACACTGTTCTTCAGATCAGAACTACCTATTTTTGTAATATCAACCGTCCAGGAACCAGTACGCTCTAATATGCAAATAAATGTATCATCACAGTTGAATATTTCAGCAAAAGTCAGGAAAAGGTATAGTTTTAACATGAAATAACTGCCACAGTCACTTTGTTTGAACTAAAGACAAAGTAGCCATTAATTCTTGAAGGTGCATACGTTAAAATAGGAAACAATTGGGCAATGCAGTAGTGTTTTATGCCTTAAAGATCCTGTATTGTATTGTAAATGTACGGAAGCCGATAAGGGCCATTCAAAAAAAAATTATGTCGTAATTACGACATAGCATGTCGTCATTTCGACATAACATGTCGTTATTACGACATCGCTATGTCATAATTTCGACATCGTTATGTCGCTATGTCGTAATAACGACATCGCTATATATAGTTTTGATCTAGCGGAGTACTACAGTACATGATACAGACTTCAAGCTGTGGCAACAGAAACTGAAGACCAAACAACTATGATAGCCGAAGTCAGAAATCAAAATACAAAACTGACAACGGAATTAAATCTAATGAAGTCATACGTGGTACATTTAGAAACTAGACTCGATTGTCAACAAAGTCAAATAGCAAACCTGGTTGAACGCAGCATGAGGGAAAATGCTATAGTAATAGGGGTTCATGAACGAAATGACGAAAACGTAATAGCGGAATTAAAATTGATTTTCAAAAATGTTTTGAAAATAACTGAAAATATTAAAATTGACCGAGCCCACAGAATAGGGACCCAGACAAATAAAAACAGCACCCGTCCTATAGTTGTTAAATTCCATGACTACAATGACCGGGAGCATGTCATAAACACTGCACGAACAATAGGCAAACAAAACAAAGAGTTACTAAATGGCATATACATAACTCCACAGTTTCCAGACGATATGCGTGAAAACAGAAAAAGACTAGTACAAAAACAAAAGGAGTACAAAGAAGTAGATGTAGGCACTAAAATTAAAGGAAACAGTTTATTCTTCATCAAAAGTGGATCTAAATATGTGGAAAAAGTGTCAACACCAAAAGCTTTAGCTATTTTTGATGCCAGTAACAAGTCTAAATTTGGTACATTTGAACAAACTAGTTCTAATGAAGTTAGTGACAATGGTCATACTTATTGTGTCACAGCTGCTGTCACCACAACATACGCAGAAGTTCGTGAAGCTGCCCGACAAATAATGCAGGGCCCAGTATCTGCATGTACATACAACACATTGGTATATCGGTTTACAGACAAAGACGGACATACACACGACGGGTACGATGACGACAGAGACTACGGAATTGGATCAAGGATACTTGACTATTTAAAAGAAATAGATGCACACAACATAACTATCATTTCCTCACGTACACCTCCATCTGGTACAGCAAAGATAGGTTCAAGAAAAAACAATATTATCTTGGAGGGAGTAAAATCGGCTCTCCGCAAAATGTAAACAATAAAAACTTTAAACTAATTTACTGTTGTTTGAACTCATCTTGATAGACAATAAACATGCAGTAAAGTATGCTGAATGTCATTTTTTCTTCTTCTTTCAGGTTTATAATTTGTTAGATATTATATATTTAGTTTCATGTATTCTCTTTTCAAATCCTATATGTTTACTATTTTCAAAGTATCTTAAGAGTTTCAATTCTCTATTTTATTTTCAAAAAGAGTATTCATTATTCCAGTGAGTTATAAAGAAGCAAATTTCAAATGAATTACCTTAATAGGTAATCTGTAGATAAAACTACTTTTTATGAATTTTAAATTTACATACAACTTTATCCGAAATAATTTCACCATGAATTAAAATAAGTCAATAAAATACATGTAGCGTATATTGTAATTTTATATAACAAAATTTACTCACGGTACCGGCACGCAGACATCATGAAAGTAATCGTCTTCCCTGTGTATTACTATAATCCCGGGAGAAAAAAATCCCACTTTTTTGTTGTTGTTGACACTATATTTACATAAATTGCACATACACACGTTAGAATAATCCAATACACTGGTATTCTATAAAATGAATTCTCATTTCCTTTTTTGTAAAGTGCGAATATCCTTTCGATCCCCAGCAATGTTGGCGAACAAAAATGTATATATTAAACATTTTTTATACGTTTTGCACCCAATGCAAATCTTAAAAAACTATCCGATATATATATATGCAAAAACATGAATCCAGTGATATGCAATGCAATCCACAGTTCTATCAAAATACATATTTGCCATTATATAACTGTGTCCCATATTCGTACGTCGGCAAGAAAAGGTAAACAAAATTATCAACAAGAATGTCTGTGTACCTGTGCACGTGTATTTCAATCTGTAATTGGGTCATTTATAGTAAAGGTTGTAAATTGTAATGTTGTTATGTATGAATGAAAGTTACATGTACTTTAAACCGTAACTGGTAAACCTATAGTGTATTGTTTTTATTAATGAATGAAAGTTACATGCGTTTTATTGAGAATGAACAATGAATATAACAAACATTAACATTAATTATATGGTTTAGGTCAGGCAGACCGAACAGAGAGAATTCTCTCTCTTTTTGTATTGTATTGTATATTTGATATGTTTTTCTGTATTTTGTTTCTACTTAGTTATATAATGTTCAACTACGTTAAGTGTATCACATATGAAATTAATAAGACTGTAAAGCCAAAACTAGATAATGGCTAATTATTGTATCAATTTAACTTCTCTTAATGTAAATGGCTTTGGAAACGATTTTAAACGCAAATCCATGTTTCTTTGGTTAAAAAAATTTCAAAGCGACATCATTTTCTTGCAAGAAACACACAGTACTGAATCGTATGAAACTATATGGAAAAGGGAATGGAGTGGAGATATTTATTTTTCGCACGGGGAAACGAACTCTAAAGGTGTTGCTATTTTGTTTAACAGCTCAACAGATTATATATTAAAGGAAAAAATTGCAGATGAAAACGGAAGGTATCTCATTCTAACTGTTGAAATTGATAACACAGATTTTGTTTTTGTGAATTATTATGCACCGACCAAAAACTTTGAAAATGACCAAATTGAATATATTGAAAAATTAAAAATTTTATTAAATGAAAAGTTAGAACAAAATCTCGTTTTGGGTGGAGATTTTAATACGATACTAAATCCATCTTTAGACAAAATGGGTGGTTCAAAATATAACACACCTGTCAAATATACGAGTAAATTAGAAGATTTTATAGAAGAGTTTGACTTATGTGATATTTGGAGGACAAAAAATGTTGACTCTAGATTATATACTTGGCGTCAAAGAACCCCGCTTATACAATGTCGTTTAGATTTTTGGTTGATATCGAATTTTTTGTCAAGCAGTGTTACAAAAACATCCATTGTTCCGTCTATAAAATCTGATCATAGTCTTATCAAGTTGACACTGTCAGGCGAAAACTTTAGTGAGAGAGGTCCCGGTTTCTGGAAATTCAACTCGGGTTTATTGACAGACAAAGATTATGTGGATATAGTCAAAAATACTTTATCAGAATGTGATGATAAATATCAAAATTTAGAAAATAAAAATTTAAAATGGGATACCATTAAAAGTGAAATAAGGGGCGCAACCGTCAAATATTCCAAATATAAAAACATGAAATTGCGGGAAAGAGAGTCCAGTTTAAAAAAACGACAAGACGAAATTCAGAAAAATCTCTCTCGTACATATTTAGATAAAGATATAAATACACTTTTAATTGAATTAGATATTGTTAAAGAAGATTTAGAGCAAATAGTAAATAATCAAACAAGAGGGGCTATTATACGATCACATGCCGAGCACTGCGAAGGCAATGAAAGAAATTCAAAATATTTCTTATCATTAGAAAAACGTAATTATAAAAATAAATGTATTAACAAATTAGTTGTAAACGACATTGAAATATTGTCACAAGAAAAAATTCTAAACGAAGAGAGAAATTTCTACGAAAATCTGTACTCATCAAAAGAAGACCCTGATAAATATTCAGGTGATTCTAACTTTTTTGATTTAAATTTTATTCCTAAGCTAACAGATCTGGAAAAGGATATATGCGATGCAAATATTTCAGAATCTGAGTGCGTTAAAGTTTTAAAAACATTTAAAAATAATAAAAGCCCTGGTACAGATGGGCTTACCGCTGAGTTTTACAAATTTTTCTGGATTGATGTAAAAAAATATGTTTTGGAAAGCTATGAATATTCCTTCGAGACCGGAACCCTCTCAATAGACCAAAGACGGGGTATTTTGACTCTTATTCCAAAGAAAGATAAAGATAGAACACTCTTGTCGAACTGGCGACCTCTTTCTCTCTTAAATTTTGATTACAAATTATTAGCCAAAGTTATTGCGGAAAGAATGAAATTATTTCTTCCGAAACTTATAGATCCGGATCAGACAGGATATGTGGCTGGTAGATATATTGGTGAAAATCTACGACTAATTGCTGATATTATATTGTTTACTACTTTAAAAAATTATCCAGGGCTTATATTACTAGTCGATTTCGAAAAGGCGTTTGATACGCTAGAATGGAAATTTATTCAAAAAGCATTGGCTTGTTTTAATTTTGGTAGCAAGTTCCGGAAATGGGTCTTAACTTTATACTCAAATATATCTAGTCTTGTCGTTAATAATGGATTCAGTTCTAGTCCGTTCAAAATTGAGAGAGGTGTTCGACAAGGGTGTCCTTTGTCTCCTTTTTTATTTATTTTGGCCGTTGAACTGCTGGCAATAAATATTCGTAAGAACAACCATATATCAGGTATAAAAATTGGGGATACTGAAATAAAAATTTCACAGTTGGCTGATGATACCACTTGTTTTTTGAAAGATGTATTTTCTGCGCAAATTTTATTAGATTCCTTTAATGATTTTGAGAAGTGTTCAGGGTTAAAAGTCAATTTTTCGAAAACCGAAGCAACATGGATTGGAAGAAATAAATTTAACAAAGAAGGTTCCCTTCCTATTAAATGGACAGATGGTTTTAAAACCTTAGGTTTAAAATTTAACGCTTTTGATGAAATGGTTTGTTCTAACTTAGATACATGCATAGAAAAAATGGAATCAATTATTAAAATGTGGAGGATCAGAAACCTTTCCTTGATCGGTAAAATCGTAATTCTTAAATCACTTGCAATATCGAAGCTTATTTATGTCATTTCATCTACACATGTACCAAGATCTTATGTAATTAAAATACAAAGGGACATTAATAACTTTTTATGGAATGATAGTACTCCAAAAGTTAAATCGGAAGTTATTCAAAAGTCTCCTAGCGAGGGGGGACTGAAAGCACCAAATTTTGAAGTACAGCTGTTATCCTTTCGTATCATGTGGGTAAAACGATTTTTGTCAGAAAATGACTCTAAATGGAAACATGTTTCCAAAGCATTCTTCTCCCTTTTTGATTTAGAGGACTTATTTATGAGCAGATGTGAATTTGAGTTTTTAAATTTAAAAGCACCTCTTTTTTATATAGAAGTGCTATCTGCTTGGAAACGTTTCAAGGGTATTTTCATCCCGTTAAATGCATTTCATGTTAGAAAAGAATTTATTTGGTTCAATCCGTTTATCAAGGTTAACAGAACGAGTATTTTTTACAGATCTTGGTACACGAAAGGCATAAGGTTCATTAATGATATTGTAGATGATAAAGGCGAATTTTTGTCTCATGACGCTATTAACAAAAAATATAATTTGAATGTTACTTTTGTAGACATTCTTTCTATTAAACTTGCTATACCACGTGACTGGAAAGATTTGTTATTACAACAACACATGTCACCTAAGAGCAACTCTTTTGGATTCGTTTTTGAGCATGAGAATAAAAAAATGCCTATTAGCAAATTATATACTAAAGATGTATATTCACTTTTTATCGATCGGGTAAGTGTTTCTCCTATTTCACAACAAAGGTGGGAAGAAAGTTTTAATATAGAAATTAGTGACGAAAAGTGGAACAATATTTATTCACTAGCTTTTAAATGTACTATTGAAAGCAAACTACAAGCTTTTCAATATAAAGTGTTACACAGAATAGTCTCACATAATTATCTCCTTGAAAAATATAAACTTTCTTTAACTAATGAGTGTGCCAGTTGTAAAGAAATAGAAACTATAGAGCATAAATTTTTTGAATGTATAGAAATAAAACGATTTTGGAGAGAATTTTCTAATTGGTGGCATTTAGTTTTTGGAGTAAAAATTTTTTTAAATAAAGACAGTGTCATTTTTGGTATATTGAATTCTGATAACTTAGTGTTAAACTATTGTATTTTACAGGCAAAATATTACATTCATTATGTAAAGTACACACAATTAGACAGATTGTTTATATCTGTGCAATCTTTTCTCAAATTTTTGAAAAGACGTCTGGAGATATTAGAATATTTATATCTTTCTAAAGACAAGCACGAGTCATTTGTCGACAGATGGGGGGAATTTATGGAAGTTATTAATTAAATTTTATTCTCGATATGATCATGTATATTTAATGTATTCCAAAGTATCTTTTACTTGTATCATATACCGATTATTCACATCATTTACTTGTATTTGTTTTTACTATGTCTTATTCGTAAAATATCAATAGTATGACTATGCCATATGTCAATCACTTATATATTGTAAAAATGTATGTATGTATGTATGCACTGTAGCTTGAACACCAAAAAGATCAATAAAAAATAAAAAAAGTACATGATATATAAGGCATGAAGATAATATATAAGGCATGAAGATAACATCTTCATGTCTTATATATCATGTACTGTAGTACGCCGCTAGATTAAAACTGACGAGGAAAGGTAACACACGGCCAGCGAAAGCTCTATTTTTGTAGAGTCCAGGTGGTCGTGTGGTCTAGCGGGACGGCTGCAGTGCAGGCGATTTGGTGTCACGATATCACAGTAGCATGGGTTCGAATCCCGGCGAGTGAAGAACCAAAAATTTGCGAAAGCAAATTTACAGATCTAACATTGTTGGGTTGATGTTTAGACGAGTTGTATATACATTATGTACACAGCCATGTATCACCATCATTGATGGCGATCCGATGGATACATCTGTTGTAGAGTTGTCACTGACTCAGACGTACTTATGAATATAATTATTTTCTGTGACTGTATCTTACATTAATTTGTAGGATCCTTTACTATAGATAATTTAGCTGATCTGTAACAATAACATCTTCATGCCTTATATATCATGTACTGTAGTACGCCGCTAGATTAAAACTGACGAGGAAAGGTAACATACGGCCAGCGCAAGCTCTATTTTAGTAGAGCCCAGGTGGTCGTGTGGTCTAGCGGGACGGCTGCAGTGCAGGCGATTTGGTGTCACGATATCACAGTAGCATGGGTTCGAATCCCGGTGAGGGAAGAACCAAAAATTTGCGAAAGCAAATTTACAGATCTAACATTGTTGGGTTGATGTTTAGACGAGTTGTATATACATTATGTACACAGCCATGTATCACCATCATTGATGGCGATCCGATGGATACATCTGTTGTAGAGTTGTCACTTACTCAGACGTACTTATGAATATAATTAATTTCTGTGACTGTATCTTACATTAATTTGTAGGATCCTTTACTATAGATAATTTAGCTGATCTGTAACAATAACATCTTCATGCCTTATATAGCATGTACTGTAGTACGCCGCTAGATTAAAACTGACGAGGAAAGGTAACATACGGCCAGCGAAAGCTCTATTTTAGTAGAGCCCAGGTGGTCGTGTGGTCTAGCGGGACGGCTGCAGTGCAGGCGATTTGGTGTCACGATATCACAGTAGCATGGGTTCGAATCCCGGCGAGGGAAGAACCAAAAATAACGAAATTTTGAATTTTATGCATTTTTAATGCATTTTTTATTTTTATGTATACTATTTTTTTAACTTCTCTGTAACCTTTGTACTTGCATGGTTTTATGAGAATAAACTATCTGTAACATTGTTGGGTTGATGTTTAGACGAGTTATATATATATATATATAAACAAGTCTAAATTACGTTCAAACCTATGATTGCGTTGGATAAAAACCGCAATTTTTATACGTGTGCATGTAAAACAAATTTCCTTGTAGAAGGGTCTAAAAACAGCACAAACAACATTTTCCAAAAGACCAAAAAAGTGAAAAAGTATATTTAAACAAAACGCTTTTGACTAACAGGTCGAACAACTGATGTTCTTAAACCCTGCTGACTGCCATTGGCGATTGCCAAATAAAGTTGATCACAAGATGTAACAAATAACATCGTTTTTGTTTGTAAAAGTCATTACATTAATTGCTTGATAAACGAATTAGGTATAGACAATTCACTTGGAAACTCAACATATACCCTCACGACACTTACCAAAGAGGAAATCCTGGATAATCATAGGTCTGTTCTTTGTTCCTTTGGTATTTCAACCAAAGATGAAGAACTGGATCTTCCATCACTGTATTGGATACCTAAACTACATAAGTGTCCTTACAAACAACGGTATATTGATGGGTCTTCCAAGTGCTCCACGAAACCTCTTTCTAAATTATTAACATCTATTTTATCAGCAATCAAAGACGGGCTTCAAAGTTATTGTGAAACTGCCTATTCTAGAGGTGGCGTGAATCAGATGTGGATACTTAAAAATTCCAAAGATCTTTTAGAGTACATACAATCTAACTCTCTTTCATCTTGTAACAGTATTAAAACATTTGACTTTTCTACTCTTTACACAAGTATTCCACATTCCAAACTAAAAGACAAATTGAAAGAGTTGGTATTACTTTGCTTCATAAAAAAGAATGGCCAACGTAGATACAAGTATCTTGTCTTCGGGAGGGATAAATCGTACTTTGTAAAGAATCACTCTGGTTCAAACAAAAAATTCCCTGAAACCGATATTATCAAGATGCTTGATTTCTTGATTGACAACATATTTGTTACGTTTGGATGACGTGTTTTTCAACAGACTGTCGGCATCCCAATGGGAACAAACTGTGCCCCTCTACTTGCCGACTTGTTTCTTCATGCAGGAACTTCTTAGGAAGAAAGATAAGAAGTTAGCAATATCCTTTAACTCTACTTTCCGCTATATAGATGACGTTCTTTCACTAAACATTTCAAAATTTGGTGACTATGTGGAACGCATCTATCCCATCGAATTGGAGATAAAGGATACTACAGATACAGTTAAGTCGGCTTCATATCTTGACTTACATCTAGAAATTGACAATGAGGGTCGGTTGAAAACAAAACTGTACGACAAAAGAGATGATTTCAGCTTTCCAATTGTGAACTTTCCCTTACTAAGAAGCAACATTCCAGCAGCACCTGCATACGGGGTATATATCTCCCAATTGATACGATATTCCCGTGCTTGCATTTCCTATCATGATTTTCTTGATAGAGGATTACTGCTCACAAGGAAGCTATTAAACCAAGAGTTCCAAATGGTGAAGTTGAAATCATCCCTTCGTAAATTTTACGGACGCCATCACGAGTTGGTTGACCGTTATGGATTAACCGTTTCACAAATGATATCGGATAGGTTCCTTACGTCGTAACTACAATCCCCTTACCTTTCATGAATGTGACCTACCGAATTAGACTATTTACCGGATTTGTAATCACATAAGCAACACGACGGGTGCCACATATGGAGGAGGATCTGCTTACCCTTCCGGAGCACCTGAGATCACCCCTAGTTTTTGGTGGGGTTCGTGTTGTTTATTCTTTAGTTTTCTATGTTGTGTCATGTGTACTATTGTTTTTCTGTTTGTATTTTTCATTTTTAGCCATGGCGTTGTCAGTTTGTTTTAGATTTATGAGTTTGACTGTCCCTTTGGTATTTTTCGTCCCTCTTTTATGTAACAAAATGGATCTTAATATAAATTTAATACTAAACAGAAAACCGAATTAACTTGTGGCCAAGATGCTATGCCACAAACACAAGGTGTCAATAATATATATATATATATATTAAAGAATATGTATTATGATTGCCAAGAGACTAAATGATATAGAAATTAACAACTATAGGTCATCATAATGCCCCTAGTAACTAGAAAAGCCCCCGCATAGTCAGTTTTAAAAAAGGGACGAAAGATACCAGACGGAGAGTCCCCGAAATGCTGTGTGGCAGACAGTGTTATTAATCAATTTTTGCTATTTGAATTCATTGGTTAAAGATATTTATTTATATTGTAAACTTTAATATTTGCATCGTCACAAAATCTTTGGCTACCTTCTTTGGTCACCTTCCGTTAGAAACTTATATATTTTATAGATCCTTTTTGAAGTTGAAATGACCCCGGCCGTGAAAGTGTTGTATAGCCAGACAAGGTCGATATACACTCTATAATAAGTAAAAATACGAATAATATGCGGACTGGCATTCAGTCCTACCAAGGCAAACCAAGCTTTCCATCTCCCTTTAAATAAGCGCAAACTTCATGCCTTCTTGTAATACGGGTGAAATGAAGTATTCTACTTTCAAACGTTGGGCACAATGTTCCTACAACCTCTGGGATTTAAAACAGAATCTTCGAAATTTCATCCTCAAAACAAAATAAAAATGTTAGAAAACACGAACCAATATTAAAACAAATTCAATATATGTTTTAAATTATGTTTTTACAGCTCTTGATCATATACTAAGTAATATCTAGTATATTTGAGGATTAAAATAACAAAGCTATGTGGAAAAAAAAAACGGATGTCCAACGTTACATTTGTGAAAAACTGTTTTAACTCTTATGTATACACTACAAACTCCTCAGAGTCTGAATTGACCAGTTTTTGTGCTCGACCAGTAAAATCGAGCACACATTTTACTCGACTAGTCTCGACATTGTCTCGACTGTACTTAACTGTACTTAAGTGCACTCGACTAGGTCTCGACTTTACTTAATTAGTCTGATTCAGTACTTGATGATCTTTGTGTAGTCTGAAATGGTCTTGACCAAGGCTCGACCTGTCTCGACCTGTCTTGACTAGTCTCGACCTGTCTCGACTCAGTCTCAACCAGTCTCGACCTGTCTCGACTAGTCTTGACCTTCAAATTTAGTTTTGACTGGTGTAAATCAGCCCATCTAACTAAACTAAATATTGATCTTACAAAATTCAAGCTTATCAGGTAGTTTGATTTATTGCTGTGAAATAAAAGAATTTAATTTTACAATATGTAAAAAGAAAAATTATTATATTAAAATTCAGATAGGCATCTTTAATTTTTTTAATAACTTTTTCAAATCAACTTGGATTTTCATCAAACTATGCAGCTATCTTAGATATATGTCAAGCTTATTGAATCCCATTTCATTTAGTTTTTTGTTGTATTGCTGTAAAATTCAAGAATTAAAGTAATCTTGGTAAAAAAAGCTAGGACAAAATAGAGATAGTACACTTTATTCTTTTTAATAACTTTTCCAAATCAACTTGGATTTTCATCAAACTATGCAGCTATCTTAAATGTATACTAAGCTTACTAAATCCCAGGTCATTTTGTTTTTTTGTCGAGCCTGCAACTTTTGTTGCAGAAAGCTCGACATAGGGATAGTAATCCGGCGGCGGCTACGGCGGCGGCGGCGGTGTTAGCTCACTTCTTAAAAGCTTTATATTTCAGAAGGTGGAAGACCTGGATGCTTCATACTTTGTATATAGATGCTTCATGTTACGAAGTTTCCGTCAGTCACATGTCCAATGTCCTTGACCTCATTTTCATGGTTCAGTGACCACTTGAAAAAAAAGTTCAAATTTTTTGTAATGTTGAATTCTCTCTTATTATAAGTAATAGGATAACTATATTTGGTATGTGCGTACTTTGCAAGGTCCTCATGTTTGTCAGACAGTTTTCACTTGACCTCGACCTCATTTCATGGATCGGTGATCAAGGTTAAGTTGTGGTGGTCAAGTCCATATCTCAGATACTATAAGCAATAGGGCTAGTATATTCGGTGTATGGAAGGACTGTAAGGTGTGCATGTCTAACCGTCAGGTGTCATCTGACCTTGACCTCATTTTCATGGTTCAGTGGTTATAGTTAAATTTTTGTGTTTTGGTCTGTTTTTCTTATACTATATGCAATAGGTCTACTATATTTGTTGTATGGAATGATGATAAGGTGTACATGTCTAGCGGGCAGATGTCATGTGACCATGACCTCATTTTCATGGTTCAGTGGTCAAAGTTAAGTTTTTGAGTTTTGGTCTTTTTATCTAATACTGTATGCCATAGGTCAACTATATTTGGTGTATGAAAATATTTTATGATCTTTATGTCAGTCGCGCAGGTTTTATTTGACGGTGACCTCATTTTCACGGTTCATTGCACAGTGTTATGTTTTTGTGTTTTGGTCTATTTTTCTGAAACTATAAGTAATGGGTCAACTATATATGTTGTATAGAAGCATTGTTAGCTGTACATGTCTGTCTGGCATGGTTCATCTGACCTTGACCTCATTTTCAAGGTTCATTGGTCTTTGTTTAGTTATCTTGGTTAATGTTAAGTTTATGAGACAGTTGTAATAAAACTAAGCTTTATACTTAGGACTATCAACATAATATCAATGATTAGTATAGAAGGCGAGACATTTCAGCGTGTGCACTCTTGTGTTGTATTGCTGTCAAATTCAAGAATTAAATTAATCTAGGTCAAAAAAGCTAGAATTTGCAGTTCGAACAAAATAGAGATAGTACACTTTAATTTTTTTTATAACTTTTTCATTGTTTTTAAATTCAACTTGGATTTTATTGAAACTATATAGCTACCTTGGTGATGTATTCATCTTACTGAATCCCAGGTTGTTATAAAGTTTTTTGTATTGCTGTCAAATTTAAGAATTAATTTAATCTAGGTAAAAAATGCTAGGATTTGCAGTTTTGACAAAATAGAGATGGTACACTTTAATTTTTTTCATAACTTTTTCAAATCAACTTAGATTTTCATCAAACTCTACAAATATCTTAACAATATATTGATCTTACTGAATCATAGGTTGTTATTTTGTTTGGTGTATTTCTGTCAAATTAAAAAATTTAATTAACCTAGGTCAAAAAGCTACGATATTAGAAATATATCTTTTCTCATAATTTGGGGAAAAGTATATACCGGTATAAAATAGTTATATAATTCCTTTAATGTTTTATTCCTTTTGATATACACTATATAAATATATCAAAAAGGAATGAAACATTAGAAATTATTAAAATAGTTCTTCTGATTTGTGGTGATTTATAAAGCAATACCTTCTGCTTGGGGCAAACTTATTAAAAAGATCACATCTACCAGAGAGTTTTAAATTCTAAATAACATTTATTCAAAGTTGCAACATCCTGTTAAATCTAAATCGCAGGGCTTTTAATTCACTAGATAAGTAATACACGAGTTTAAGAAAAGTAGGGCTGTCTTTTTACCTGTAAAACTCACGTGTACTAATGTAATTAAATCATGTATACTGCCATGTCATTAAATTTGACAAAAAAATATTTTAAAACTTCATAACAACCTGGGATTTAGTAAGATCACCAAGGTAGCTATATAGTTTTGATAAAATCCAAGTTGATTTGAAAAAGTTATTAAAAAACTTAAAGTGTATTTTGTTCGAACTGCAAATTCTAGCTTTTTTGACCTAGATTAATTTAATTCTTAAATTTGACAGCAATACAACAAAAACAAAATAACCTGGGATTCAGTAAGCTTATTATATATATAAGATAGCTGCATAGTTTGATGAAAATCCAAGTTGATTTGAAAAAGTTATAAAAAAAATTAAAGTATACTATCTCTATTTTGTCCGAATTGCAAATCCTAGCTTTTTTTTACCAAGATTACTTTAATTCTTGAATTTTACAGCAATACAACAAAAAACTAAATGAAATGGGATTCAGTAAGCTTGACATATATGTAAGATAGCTGCATAGTTTGATGCAAATCCAAGTTGATTTGAAAAAGTTATTAAAAAAATTAAAGTGTACTATCTCTATTTTGTCCAAATTGCAAATCTTAGCTTTTTTTTACCAAGATTACTTTAATTCTTAAATTTTACAGCAATACAACAAAAAACTAAATGAAATGGGATTCAGTAAGCTTGGTTTATATGTAAGATAGCTGCATAGTTTGATGCAAATACAAGTTGATTTGAAAAAGTTATTAAAAAAATTAAAATGTACTATCTCTATTTTGTCCAAATTGCAAATCCTAGCTTTTTATACCAAGATTACTTTAATTCTTAAATTTTACAGCAATACAACAAAAAACTAAATGAAATGGGATTCAGTAAGCTTGATATATATGTAAGATAGCTGCATAGTTTGATGAAAATCCAAGTTGATTTGAAAAAGTTATTAAAAAAATTAAAGATGCCTATCTGAATTTTTATATAATAATTTTTCTTTTTACATATTGTAATACCTAATACCTAAAGCTACCTAATAAGCTTGAATTTTGTAAGATCAATATTTAATTTAGTTAGATGGGCTGATTGACACCAGTCAAAACTAAATTTGAAGGTCAAGACTAGTCGAGACAGGTCGAGACTGGTTTAGACTGAGTCG
Source organism: Mytilus edulis (assembly GCF_963676685.1). NCBI lineage: Eukaryota > Metazoa > Mollusca > Bivalvia > Mytilida > Mytilidae > Mytilus > Mytilus edulis. Next base: position 40,117,913 of record NC_092357.1, on the reverse strand, counting down.
AGACTAGTCGAGACAGGTCGAGACTAGTCAAGACAAGTCGAGACAGGTCGAGCCTTGGTCAAGACCATTTCAGACTACACAAAGATCATCAAGTACTGAATCAGACTAATTAAGTAAAGTCGAGACCTAGTCGAGTACACTTAAGTACAGTTAAGTACAGTCGAGACAATGTCGAGACTAGTCGAGTAAAATGTGTGCTCGATTTTACTGGTCGAGCACAAAAACTGGTCAATTCAGACTCTGAGGAGTTTGTAGTGATAGTGATCCTATTTCTTATTCTCCGATCTCTTTGATTCTAGGCTGGAACAGCGACATGTGTTGGCTCTTTGTGGCGTTAAAGCCGTTATTTTGCCAAATTTCATTTGACTCGGTTGCTGCATATTAAAAGTTTGAATTAGAAAAATGTGCAACGACGTTTTTCGTTAACTCAACGACTGAAAGTGAATTTTATAATTAGACAGGGGCGTAGCTAGAAGAAAACGATGTGCAAGCAACTACCAAGAAAAAAATTTGGGACCCTTTAATGCAGAAAAATGTTTTTTCGGTTTTCGGTCATAGGACGGTTTAGAGAGGAGCTACATATAGATAGGACATAAAATTTGGGACCCTTTAATGCAGAAAAATGTTTTGTCGGTTTTCGGTCATAGGACGGTTTAGAGAGGAGCTACATGTAGATAGGACAAAAAATTTGGGACCCTTTAATGCAGAAAAATGTTTTTTCGGTTTTCGGTCATAGGACGGTTTAGAGAGGAGCTACATGTAGATAGGACATAAAATTTGGGACCCTTTAATGCAGAAAAATGTTTTTTCGGTTTTCGGTCATAGGACGGTTTAGAGAGGAGCTACATGTAGATAGGACATACAATTTGGGACCCTTTAATGCAGAAAAATGTTTTTTCGGTTTTCGGTCATAGGACGGTTTAGAGAGGAGCTACATGTAGATAGGACTTATAAACAATTTATGAACGTAAAACTATTAATACTTGAATCTTCTGAATAGAGTAAATCATGGTTAATTTAATACATAAACAACAAATTTTTGAATTACATAATTTACTTAACATTGACCAAAATCGGCTCTTCGGGTCTAAGCAGAAACGAAGTTCTCTATTACTTTGTCAACATTCACACTGAAATCCCGATCAATATGCAGTAATGCTAGCGATGATAACCTGTCGTTGTTCATTGTTGATCGTAACTTTGTTTTCAACAGACTTAATACACTGATAGATCTACATGGTAGCACTCGCGAGATGTTATAAACCAGCGTACGTGTTCTCAATCGAGCGACCTCCAGATTGAAATTGTCCGCGAAATACATGCCAGCTAGGTCATTTTGTATGTCTCAGACAATGTTGAGAATTATTCGTTGGTTATATTTCCTACAACACGAGGAAGCAGATACGACACAAAGAAGCTATTTTCTGATAATACCAGACACCCTCTCCTCTCCAATTCCATTATCATATGGTCTACGTGTGTGAACGCAAAATATAATGAGACTTTCCAATGCTGTTTTGGCGTGTTTTCAGGGTGATTGACTCTGGAAGTCTGTCGAATACATCGCCTCGGCATATTTTCAATAATATCAAAGGGTTTCGATAAATCTAATGGTCGATTGGTACATCGAATCGCAAACAGATAAGCCGTACTCTGTAAAATGTGCTCCGAAACTACACGTCTTAGACTGAGTATAATAAATTCAAATCTGGTAAAAGACACAAGTTACTGTCCGATTTTTACATGATCTCCAATAAAACGTTTATTTTGAAATGCCGTTATTTAATGACAGTTCATCAATTAAAAAAGTGACAACGTATGTGTTTCCTTTAACCATAATTAATTTAAATTTTTATTTTGGCATTTTTTTTTTTGCTTGCCGAATCGATGTGCACGCAACTGCGTGTTAGCGTATAGGGAGCTACGCGCCTGTTAGATATAGCAAAAAATGAATAAAAAGAATAAGACAATAATAATATCTAACAAAAGTACAAATATTTGCCTCATTGTTCGTGAGTTCAAATATTGCTGATTCAATAAAATCTTCTCTACACAGTCGTTTTTCAAACGGTAGTCATTTTGTCCAAGTTGATATTTCATTTTTCAAAGCAGTTAACGAGTATGTTTTATAATTGATCAAAACAAAAGTTAGATATACGAAGAGTAAAAAATGCCAAGGTTCTTTTCTTATTAACTACATATTTGGGTCTTAAAATGCGAATTAAAATTTATGTTGCGGAAGTACTCCGAAATAGATCATTTAAAGTCGTCACTTCAGTAAGGTGCAATCACCAATATTAAAAGACTTAATACCAGTTCACGGAATGTTTTACTTAGCGATTTGTCCTGCTATTCATGTTATAACTGTCGTGATGAAAGTAATTCCTGTTCTAGTGAAGCTTGTGCATGAAATGAAGGTAATTGAAAGACGAATCCCAAACAGCGACGAAAGCCGTTTCATCGAATTAATAAAAATCCGGGATTATATTAGCCGTTTTCGCGGACGATCTAGGAGTAGATTACTATATTTTAAAATGTATATCAGAAGTTAAACACTATAGATGACTTGGGTAATAATTATCAAGCCACGGTTCAAGTACTTGAAGGGGTGTATTTCGACAACTAATATGTGCCAGGGAAAATACAATTCTATTCAAATTTAACCAAGGGTAAAATGTTCGATTTACTTGCAGAGTGTCAGATACATTTGTATTGGGGTTGAATTAAGGTATAGAAATTTTACAATGATAGATGATGTGCACCATAAAAGTTAAACATCCTATGATAAAAGTTTTGTAAATCTAAAAAAAAAAAAAAAAAAATTATGGAAAACTGTATACATGTACTTCCGTCCCATCTTGCCTTCCTACATTACTTGCAACAGTAATGCATTTTTAGTTGAAATAACTTAAAGGTAAACATTAATAAATCAATTTCCACAATTTGAGGTAATTTATGATAAAATGACATCACAAAACGAACAGAACCAGAATCAACAAACATATAAAAAAAACGAATAAAACTTGCAAAAATTAATCGAAGTCAACAACCCTCTTCGACGCCGCATTTTAAGTGTAACGTCGTGTTGTAGGAACATCGTGCCCAACGTTTGAAAGTAGAAATAGAGCAATCAATCCTTCAATTTACCCTAATTACAAGAAGCCATGCAATTTGCGCTTATTTAGAGAGGTGGAAAGATTGGTAGGACTGAATGTGAGTCCTGATATAATTTTACATGATATTCTTCCAACAAATATAAGTCTATATCAATCGTAAATGGCTATACAACACTTCCAAAGTCGGTAACCTTTTAAACTGAATTGGGATCTATAAAATATATAAGTTTCTCACGGAAGGTAACCAAAGAATGTAACCAAAGATTTTGTGACGATGCAAATATTAAAGTTTACAATATAAATAAATATCTTTAACCAATGAATTCAAATAGCAAAAGCTACGCAATTAACAAATATATACTTATTAAGCTTCATGTAAATTATTTAACAATGAAATACATTAAATATGAAATTTGGAGTTTTACCAATGGAGCTAATAATTAATTAATAACACTGTCTGCCACACAGCATTTCGGGGACTCTCCCATTGGTATCTTTCGTCCCTCTTTTATAGCTGACTATGCGGGGGCTTTTCGAATTATTGGGGGCATTATGATGACCAATAGTTATTAATTTCTGTGTCATATAGTCTCTTGGCAATCATAATACATATTCTTTTATATATATAGAGATGTCGTTATTACGACATAGCTATGTCGTTATAACGACATAATGATGTCGTTATAACGACATAATGATGTCGTTATTACGACATGTCATGTCGAAATTACGACATAGCGATGTCGTTATAACAACATGTTATGTCGAAATTACGACATAGCGATGTCATAATAACGTTTAATAGTTTATTTCAAACCAAAAGCAATACAGCTTATAGGTATATCATAAATATGTACATGTATATCATAACAGAACATTTTAAATACAATAGGAGGCAAGACTACATAGTATAAATCATTCAGAAGGTTGTCATGAAAATTTTATATCTGTGGCGTATTTCAGATATTTTCCTAAATTAGATAATTCCGAAACATTCTTTGTTGACAATAATTGAACTAATTTAAAAACAGATGCATTTGTATAATAATACCTTTTTATATACATTTTTCTAATATTTTCATATTTTGGACATTTTAAAATAAAATGAAACTCATCCTCGATGTCACCCTGGTTACATAAGATACATAATCTTTCATTTTTTGCTTTTTTAATGAATCTACCATATTCAATATTCAATTTTTGAGAACTCAGTCTATACTTAGTTAAAAATCTAATACATTGTGGACTTAAATTTTTTGTCAAATAAAACTGCAATTGAACATTATCCACAAGGTGTTTATAGATAGTACATTTTGATGATGAATCGAAAAACATATTTCTTTCTTGAAGAAAATGGTCAATAAGCCTTTGTTTGAATAAAATAATCAATGCTTCTTCGCATACAACATTCTGTGCATACCACACATGTCCAAAACCTAGGCTAAGTAACATACATTTAACATTATTAACCCATGATGACTTATTTCCTGATTCACACTCATCATACATATCATTATATATAGCATTAAGAATACAATTTCTCGTCCGTAATAGACGAATCCAATATTTTAATATTTTTACTTTCCGAGATATCAATAAAGGAAATCTTCCCAACTCAGAATAAACCATTGCGGTAGCAGTGGATTTTTTAACAGTCAAAATATTTTTACAAAATTCTATATGAAGTTTTTCTATATCAGATGCATTATGAAAACCCCATATTTCACTTCCATATAATAAAACAGGTGATACATAGACATCAAATAAATACAATTTTGTTTGTACATTTAAACACATATGTTTTATTTTACCATACAACATTGATAAACATTTTCTGCCTTTGGCAGCAATATTTAACTGAGTTTGATTAAACTTTGCATTGTAATATAACATAACACCCAGATACAAATAATGATCAGCAACTTCAATAATTTCGCCATTATAAAACCATTTTTCATCGCTTCGTAGTTTACCACCGTTTCTGAAAACAACCACCTTAGTTTTGCTTGTGTTTACAATAAGTTTCCACTTTTTACAATAATTATGTAGTGAATTCAACATATTTTGCAACCCATCAATAGTTTCGGAAAATATAACAGTGTCATCTGCATACATCAATAAAAACAATGAAAGTTCTTTTATGTCTACTGGTAGACATAAGCTATTAATAAACTCATTTTCAAAATCATTTAAAAACATTGAAAATAGTATAGGTGATAATGGTTCCCCTTGCAATACTCCTTTTTCTACAGAAAATATGTCAGAAAATTCACCTTTAAATTTTACACAGCTCATAGAATTATCATATAAAGATTTAATAATTGAAAAAAGTTTACCACTTATACCACATTTTGCAAGCTTATAATATAAAAAATTTCTATTCAAGTTGTCAAAAGCACTTTTATAGTCTATAAAACAACAATAAAGTTTTTTCTTCAATCCCAAATATTTAGTAATAATTGATTGTAAGGCAAAAATAGCATCAGTTGTGCCATGACCGGGTCGAAACCCAAACTGAGCATCAGTTAAAATGTCATTTTCGTTAGCCCACAATGTAAGCCTTTCATTAATAATAGTAGTAAAAAGTTTGCAGAAACAACTGCTTAGTGTTATACCTCTATAATTATCAGTAACATTTACATTATTTTTTTTATGCACAGGAATAAGTATTCCTTTACACCACTGTTTCGGCATATATCCAGTTTCAAAAATTACATTAAACAATTGCACAATTAAAGGTACGAGAATGTCTTTAAAATGTATAAAATACTCATTTAACAAATTGTCAGCACCTGGCGATTTGTTACATTTTAACTTCAACAAAATTTTACATACTTCTTCTTGAGTAATAGACGCATCAAGTTCGTTATACACACATTCTTGGTTATCAGCTTCAACATCATCGGTTATATTAGAACTGGTTTCAGCAGTTAGGTTTTTGAAATGATTATAAAAATCTGACGACTTTAAATTACAATTAGTGTTCTTCTTTCCTTTTTTGAATACATCAAAAAACTGTTTCGGATTATGTTTTCGCCAATAGTCAATTTGGTTTCCTTCATATCTCAAGTAGTTTCGTTTAACGCGATTTTCATACGATTTGTAGTTCTTTTTTGACTCGATCAGAATTTGGCGATTCAAATTATTTCTGCTCCTATTGAAACGCCTAATATTACAATGATATATATAATACAGTTCTTTGCATCTATCGTCGAACCATGGTTTATTTGGCAGTGAGTTTTTATTGCTTTTAATGTTCGTAGCATTCCTTTTAATACAATAACGTTTTTCACAAAATGGTTTGAAGACAGTATTCAATGTTTCAGTAAGTTTTATAACAGTATTCTCAATACTTTGTTCTGTACACACCATTTGCTCAACGTTACTGCTCATTGTGTCCATATGACTAATCAAACTAGTTTTCATTTCCGTAATTTTGTCCGGATCCCATCTGTATGTGCTGTGAAAAATATTATCATCACTTGAATTAAATGTTTGTATACCAGTATCGGCTATTTCAAGCGTTAAACGAACCGGTGCATGATCAGACCACATATTAAAGTCCATAACAGCAAATTCATTTACAAGATATAAATAGTTTTTATGTATCAATGCATAATCAATAACACTAGATCCCAAATGGTTATAAAACGTTAATTTTCCTATTTTGTCACTAATTGATCGACCATTACATACCCGGAGTCCAGTAGATTGGCAAAGACGTAATAGTTTCCTTCCGAAATTGTTTACTGTTTTATCCTCAGAAAATCGAACCTGTTCTTCGTCATCACTATCATAGCTGATAAAATTATCAATGGTATTTTTAACCGTGATGTTAAGTTCATCGTTTTGTATAAAATCTGGTTTAATACCTATTCGACTGTTCCAATCACCAATAGCAGCAACAGGGCCTAAACTGCTGTAACTTGCGATGTCTTCAGTAAGACAGTCATAAATATCAACATCATATTTGTCATAAAAAATGTTATTTTCATGGGGTACATATACAAAACATATATAAACATCATTGCTTTTATCAAAAAATAAAGTTTTGTCCACCTTTACCCATATAACAGTATCATGAGAAACTTTCAATATTTCTATATGCTTTTGCAATGATTTGTTGTACAAGAGGACCATTCCACCACCTTTACCTTTTTTTCTTGGATAACAATTGATTAAAAATTTATTACCAAAAATTTCATCATTTATATCAGTATTTTCATCAATCCAACATTCAGATAAGAAAACAATATCATTCTTTACAAAATTTTGAACAAAATCTGCATTTTCAAGCTTATTTTTTAATGATCTATTTACATTCCATGAGACAATATTAAGCTTATGCCTAACCTCCTTTGAATCCTATGATTCAACAATCCCTTTTGGTTTGTACAAAACATTGTTTATATAGAGTTTATTATAAACCATTCTAACAGTGTGTCCCTCCTCTTTATTTTTCTTGAAAATAGGATACAGTTTTTTCCTTTCAGCAATAATTTCCGGTGGGTATTGTACATTTATATAGAAATGTGTACCCTTTAAATTTGGAGCCATAAACCTCACTTTCTCTCTTTGTTTATACTCGGAAAATTTGGCAATTATAGGTCGCGGTTTTTTGTTTAATGAGCCTGTGCGGTGAACACGGTCAAATAAAAACGACATGTTATGTCGAAATAACGACATAAATTATTTTTTTTAATGGCGCTTATCGCGGCTTCCGTATAAATGCATATTTTTTCTAAATTAAATAACATCCACCCTTTTAACTCAGTTGCAGAAATGTCTAAAATGAAAAAAATGGGCGTTTAACGTGTCGAAATGATCCTCCGCCATTTTTATGTGTAAAAACAAACTCTCAACGACCTGACCCCTCTCCCTTTTTATGTGAAAATACCCCTACCCAATGTTTAAAAAAATATAATTTAATGCATTTACCGTGTCCAAATCCTTACATCGTCCACACTGTTCGTTTCAACACTTGTCCAATTATACTGCTATTTTGCGTGCATCTTCTTTGCAATGCAGTCGACGGCCAGTTGGTAGTTAAACTTCTTGGGTTTTTAAGATTGATTTTACTATAACGCACACTTGTCTATAGATAGACAAACGGGTAGAGTTTGTGTTTGTGCACATAAACAGATTGAATTTTCGGCTTGTACATAGAAAAGCAGTGCATTATTAGTTGTCGGTTGTATTATGGTATGTCATTCATTTGTTGTTGTATTATGGTTTGTCATTCATTTGTTGTTGTATTATGGTATGTCATTTTTAAACTTTTTTTGGATTCGAGCGTCACTGATGAGTCTTATGTAGACGAAACGCGCGTTTGGCGTATATACATAATTTTGTCCTGATATCTATAATGAGTTTATTTGCTTCGGTGGAATCGGTTGTTAACGGCTGATTTAATCAAATCAATATTCATTCTTCTTTGTTTTTTGCTAATTTTTTTTTCTTTGTTATTAATCATTGAAATTAAAAAAAATATTTTTCGCTTCTCCGAAAGTCGGAATTACACTTATCGTTACTTAGAAATAACAGGACTAATTTGATGTTGACTATATACATTCTACGTGTAGCAGCATTTCGATGGAACATATTTATAGGAGTTCTTTAAACAATCATATTTCAAAAGCATATTTTATAATAGGGCAAAATTGCGAGTACGAAAAAGTCCTATTTATGGTACCCAAGGTTTGATATAACACTATTAGCTTAACTAAAATAAATCTGACCTTGATTTATCAATTACAAGACACTGTATATCATATATATATATATTATTCATGTGATTACAATATATTACAAGAAGGATTATTTTTAGTTATTATATCTTGTAGTCTATCAACGTCACCGGTTGTCATGTTAGATCTTGTCTTTTCCTTTTCTTGTTGATTGCAAGTTGTGTACAAGACCAACAGCTTCGCAATAAGTCATTGTGAACTTCTGATGCAGTGTTTTGACAAATTCCTCATCCTGGTAGCTTTCATCGTTTATCAAACATGTGGGGCAATTCAATTTTGCGACGGGGATGTATTCATCTAAAAAGCACCAATTTCCATCTTGAATGGGCTTTTGTAATGTACGTTTCATTTTCTGAACTAGTTGCTTTGCTTGCTGAAGTTGTTTGTCTCTGTTCATTGTGAATAACGCAACAGTCTAAATCCAAGGATGCAATTAACAAAATGATGTCTTCTGCCTTTCTATAAATTTATATTTATGCATTTCTTCTTCATTTCTTAGTTCGTCAACATGAGTAAAAATTAAAATTGTTTTACTCTTAAGGTGTTCTACAATTTCCTTTTCTTGAAATATACTTTTAAGCATTTCAGTGAATCCAGGCTCAAATCTACCAATTTGAATTGTTAGTCCAAATACGACCTTTCTCTTTTCATAACTACTCAAAGAATTGTAAATGTTTCCCAAAGCGGACACGTTTTCAAATCCTGGTGTGTCTATTTCAGTTATAGGAAAGACACCAGAAATATAATGGATCAACTGGTCGTTTCCAAAAATCGGTTTTCCAACAAGTGTATTGCCAGTTTCACTTTTCCCACTTCCAGGATATCCAATTAGCACGAACACTGCAGTCCTGCTTTCACTGCTGATGTAGAAATTAAAACAAATCTATGATTGCCAATATATTGCATTGCTTTATTCAGGAATGAAAGATATAAATAAGCATACATTTTAAACTATTCTCATATAGAACTAAAGACATCAGTATTCGGAACTTCATTATTATACTCTTAACATGATTATTATATATTCAATTGACATTTCAATTTTTTGTTTAAATAAAAAGTTATTCATGTTTAACTTTCTTTTAATTGTCACAAATTATTATAATTGTTAAAAACATTTACTATCACTTGGTCGATACCCATGCTGTAGTTTCCAAGTCATCTATTCTTTCATCATCTCAATAGACAGCATATTAGTTCTGAAATGATTAGCAAAATACTTTTCTTGAATTTTGGCACTTGTATTGGCGGTTGTTTTCATTTATGTACACAAAAGATCGTTAAATCTTATTCTTTTCTCTCTTTACAGACTATCAATCAATTGAAAAGTTAAGATACATAATATCATTATAATTATTATTATTATTATTATTATTATTATTATTATTATTATTATTATTATTATTATTATTATTATTATTATTATTATTATTATTATTATTATTATTATTATTATTATTATTATTATTATTATTATTATTATTATTATTATTATTATTATTATTATTATTATTATTATTATTATTATTATTATTTCATTACATAATTATGATTATGTTTCACAAGGATAATATACTTGGTAAACATATTCTAAAATGTCTTACCAGACAAAAGCCTCCAAGACAAAGCGGTCAATTAAAACAACCCACAAATATAAGCTTTTTTAAATTAGAAATTAAAAATGAATTAAATGACAATTATAAAGATTTATAAAAAAATAAAATAGAATAAAGATTACGAAAGAAGCAAACATCTTTTGTATAAAACTGAAAACCTTCACTTGTAGCAAATGTTTACTTATTATTTAATGATTTTTTTATCAGGAATATTTCGTATAATTGACCATGGTCTTGAAATAGAAAATGTTCGTTACATTAAAATTCCACGAAATCAAAGACTGTGTAAAACCTGCAAAGCCATCGAAGATGAATTTCGTTTTTATTCTATATAATTTGCAAGGTAAACGAAAATATCAGACAAAATGTATATAAGAGGGTCTGGATGGGGGGATCTGTTATGCTGTAAACATTTAATTTTCACCCTTTTTTTATCTAATCTTCAAAAAATTAACCCCTTTTTTCTCTAATCTTCAAAAAAAATAACCCCCTTTTTTCTCTAATCTTCATTTTTTTGCCCGTTATTCTCTAATCTTCATTTTTTAAGGGCATTATTCTTTAATCATTTAACCCCATCCAAACCCTTATATAACGATTTACAATTAGATGATACCAATTTTATTTATTTTCCCGATGATCTAAAATTATTTTATAGATTGAACCCTACATCCTTTATACATTTTAAATTGCTGGCTTCTTTTTCAAAAGGTCATAGGAACTGAGGACAGAGGTTCTATTGTATCATGAATATTATATTGTAATATTGTTAATTTATCACTTATGTTTTTGTGTCTATTGGATAAATTTTCGTATACTGTGTTTTTGTTTTGTTGTTAATTGTTTGTATACACTAGTTTTGCCAGAACAATTGTATTATTTTTATTAATTTGTACTTATTATTATATGAAGTTTAAATTTTAATCCGGTGTTCTTTATGAAAAGCTTAATGCAATAATGGTCAATGTTGTTTCATCATAAAAACCTCCGTAAACGGGTTTATGAAATTTTCAGGGTTTATTGTTTCATTGTGCACATTTAAAAAGAAAGAAAAAACCTATAATAAAGGCAGAATATAGACAGTGGCATTTAAAATATGTATGTACATACCGCAGATGTGATGTTGCCATTACTTCCCTTTGTTCTTGCCTATCAATTCACTTAATGAGACAACGAATGCATATTAAAGTTTTAATATCAATATCTCAATGTATCTTTAGTCTGTTCTTTAGGGCATGTACAAGGTTTGTCTGTTTCTATCAGTACAACATTTATTATTTTTCAAACCAGTAAATGTACAACGAGTTTAGTTAGGAAAACGGCATACCGATGATACATGATTCAGACCTCTCGTAAGAGATTGTAAACAAAATTATCTTTTAAAAAATGAAATAAGTTATACATAATTTGGAGAAAAAAATGCGAAAGAGAATATTAATCGACTAAGCTATATTAACTGATTATATATCATATATTGAGTTGACTTGATAGTGATGATAGAATTCATGACAAAAATAATAATGGATGCAGTGTATAACACATGAAGAGAGTCCAAAAACATAAGAAATAAAGAGTAAGTAATTAGAGCATAAGTTAACAATTTCATCAAAATAGAACGCAATTTGTTTTCGAAACATCTGTTGTTATAAATTACCCCAGGTACGTTAATGATCAGTTTTACAGTACAGTATTTCTGACCGATATCATATATAGTGTTTAACAGAAAACTTTATTCTTAACACTATTTGTGTTGTTAAATTTCTCCCAAGACTTATATCAATAAACAGGTAAATTGATTGAAAAATATTAGCCTGGTACCTTTGATAGCTATAATGTGTTGTTTCTCTGTCTTGTATGTTCTCCTATTTATTTGTATTGTAGTCCTTTCATGTAATATTGTCATTTTAAATGTTATATTTAACTCTGCCATAAAAGCTAGAGGTTTGGCTAGCCACAAAACCAGGTTCAACCAACCATTATTTCTATACCAATTCAGGAAAATCGCCATTGTTATATTAGTATAGTTTGTTTCTGTGTGTGTTGCATTTTTTAGTGATGTGTTTCTGTTGTGTTGTTGTTTTCTTGTTATATTTGATGTGTTTCCGTGAGTTCTAGTTCGTAACCCGGATTTGTTTTTTTCTCAATCGATTTATGAATTTCGAACAGCGGAAAACTAGTGTTGCCTTTAGTTAGGCTTATTTATTAAACGACATACCCGTCTTTCAAACACAAGACTCTTTAGCGACATCCGAATAAATCAATATGCTTTAAAATTTGCATTTATTATAAACTATTATTTTACTTTATGTGCTTGTAAATAAAACTGTATAAAAGTATTCATAAAACGATTAGTTTTACGACAAAACAATTATAAACAATATATTCAAATAAAGCATTTTCGTTTGAGTTTAATATTTCGCTGTTTGAAAATGGATATACGTTTTCTTTCGGTAATTTGAATTCAATCATGCATTTTATACTACTCGAAAAAAATTATTGAGACGAATAAATGTTAAATAATGTAGAATATTTTTGGATTTATTTTTAGAACACGAATTGTATTAATTGGCTGTACTGGTGCTGCTAAAAGCTCATTTGGGAACACATTACTGGGAGACGAATGTTTTGATGAATCTGCCTCGTCAAAATCTGTCACAATGAATGTGAAATTAGTGAACGCATTGTTGGAAGAAGAAAAATAAAAATTGTTGATACACCAGGAATCATTAGTTCAGATGGAACAAATATGGCGTCCGTGCTTGGAAACTTTTTTGATTTTCTTTTTCCTGGTCCTCATGCAATCATCATTGTTATTGCACAAACAGAGACACAGCCGCAGCACGTAAGGCTTTAAAAGATTTACAATCGTTTTTTGGTGATGACCATTTTCTTGATTTTACCATGCTTGTTATGGTGAGAAAACATGAAATTATCCGCAAAGAAATACAAAACATTCAAGAGTTTATCACAAAGAAATCTGCAGAAGATGTAAAACAACTTTACACGAAATGTAAAGAGCGAGTCGTTGCTGTTGAAAATCTTCAGGCAAGGAGCGAAAGACAAAAAGATGCAGAGAAGGTGTTTGAGGTGAAAGACAATATAGACGGGTATTATGGTCATGCATACTTCAAAAAAATATCAGATGAAAAAAGAACAAATAAGGAAATTACAGACTTAAAAGAACAAGTCCAACAACTACAACTGGAAAAACAACAACAACAGGAACAACTGGAAAAACAACAACAAAAGGAACAACTGGAAAAAAACAAAAGGAAAACGTTTTATTTCTTTTAAAACAGAGCCTTCGGCAATCGAAATTTATAGTAAATCGGTGTTTCTGCGAGTGACAAAGTATTTGAATCTTTTGTTGATCTTTAGCTTACATATTAATGGATTCAAATTTTCTTAAACATATATTGTAATTGTTTTGTTATTTGTGTCAATTTTTTTGTATGTTTTTTTTCCATTGCTGTTGATAGCAGACACAATGATGTTTTTTGAAAAAAAGGTTTTATTTTGACACGGGACAATTGAGAGATTTGCAAGTGTACCGAAGATGATCGAAGCCTGTGTATTCATTGAAATAGTATGTTGACGAGATATCTTTGACAGTTGTCATCCATTCGTTTGATGTGTTTAATTTAAGCTTTTGATTTTGCCATTTGATATGGAACTCTCGGTTTTTGAAATTTCCGTAAAGGTATTTTTTTGTGATTTTACTTTATTTATTTTGAATTCCTGTCTGTTCGATGCATATTCAAAATCTCTCTCTTCATGTTTATTAATCATTCTTTAGTAGTTATATACCTGTTTCATACTTCTATATCCTTACGTATTATTAGACAAATTCAAACAGGTGTTTAAGGAGGCTCGAGGGTACAAAATATTTAAAACAAAATTGTTTTTCATTACGAATTTTATTTTTTACTTTATTAGTTGTAACTTTATCATATGGTACAAAAATCAATCAAAAAAATCCATTCATTTTGGCCCAGATGACTTTTAAATGTATATATCATTGCAAAATCTTAAAATTATCTCCCTTTAGTGCAAAAATGCCATTTTTGGCATTACAGTTGATTTTTTTTTCAAACTCATCGGTGACCAGACTTGGGGTCAATTACATTTGAATGTAATTTTAAAATTAAATTACACATTACATTGCAAAAATGAACAATTACACTTATTACACATTACACAGTTTTTGAAATGTAATTAATTAAAATACAATTACTTTACTAAAAGTAATTAATTAAATTACACATTACATTTCATCATGATATTTTTTAACAATACTATACATGTATATATAATGCATGTATATAATATTCATGTAAGCATAGTTTAAGCGTTGCATTTGATAATCATTAGTTATTTTAATGTTTTGTCATTTAGTCTGAATATCTCTGGTCGAAACACGTTGACAGCAATTCTAAATAGTCTTTCGACAGGAGCTAATGTGGCAGATATTGTTTGATCAGAACCTGGAAGTTCCATGATCAGAAGATCATATCATATTGATATTAACTTGCCAATACATGAAGGGGTATTTTGACATCCCGGAAATGAACTCATTTATATTAAACATAATTAAATAAAGAAATTATAAATAAATTACAAATTAATTTTTTCACTTTAAAAATATTAAAAAGTGTGCTTGTCACAATATTGAAAATAATATTTAGTACAGACAATGTATATAATGTCTAAATATTAGGAATATTTTGCTAATTAGATAAAATACATGTAATAGTGGCATTGCCCCTGGACATTTTAATCTGATTAATTGCTGTTTATTTTTACAGCTATTAATTTTTATATCTATAATCCTTTTATTTGACAAATGATTGTGTGCAGTGATTTCTAAATGAACTGTCTAAGAAAGGTTTTTCACAGTGACACATTTTTTTGTTTTTGTTTAACAAGGTGATTAATTACTTATCAATCTATTTAGTTAAAAGATCTTTCTTAAAAACTGAACAACACTTATTTATGATCCACAAATTTTTTTAAATTATAAGACTATTCAAAAAATTTCTTTAGGTTAAATAAATAATGAAAAATTCAGAATAAATTACAGACTTTATATATTAAAACAGTATGTGATATCAATATTTGAAAAATAAATATAATTTTACAATTTATATTATTAAATACAAATCCTTATTTTTATCACCATAAAAGTACACATAATTGAAATGTAATTCAAAAGTAATTGAGCATTACATGCTTTTTACGATGTAATTAATTAAATTACCATCACATGTAATTAAAAAAATGCTCAATTACGCATTACATTCAATTACATTAAAAATTGTAATGCATTACACTTAATTACCATTATATTTTCAATTACTCCATCCCTGTCGGTGACCTATATTTTTATTTTTTTTTTTTCAAATGAGCTGTACTTAAACTAAACTATTGTAAAATCTAAGCGGTTTCTATAATTGAGTTCTTTTTTCATTTCGATATTGCCTCTATTTTTCCTATTAGTTCAACAGAAAAACAGTACCTTTACAAACATGTTTGCCTTTTTCGATGTTAGATTTTGAGCTTAAATGAACAGTGACCCCATATTTTTATTTAATTTTTCTATTAAGTGAAGTTCATTTAAAGAAAGATATAGCGAACTCCCATATAAAAAAATATTAATTCATACCCGCAAGCCTCCTTAAATCGCAAAAGCTTTTACTCATTACATAAATAAATAACTTACTGTTCAAAGTAAGATGTAAGGCGAGAGGTTAAAACGCACAGCTTATTAATTTTTATTTTATGTGGTATATTTATGTATGTTCCATAATATGCAGAAATCAATGGTCATTAAATCAATATTCAAACATCTATAATATAAACAAGTCTAAATTGAAAACTACGCTCAATCCTATGATTGCGTTGGATGAACACCAAAATAGATATATACTTTGAATTCATATGTTATTGGTATCGTCCTTGAAAAACTAGAAGTAACATTGTAGGTTATACGCCAATATCACAGCACCTCATCAACATTCTTATTCAAACCACGCATAAAGAACGGCAAATGGAATGATTATATAGACAATAATAGTGTACTGACTTGAAATAAAGATATAATGATGAGGCTTAGAAACGGGGAAATCCGAGATTCTGGCGAGCTTTTTCTCAATTTCGGGCCCAATCCTTATACTTTGATAAGTCAAGTCAGTACGTACACACTATAATTGACTTAATACTGCAATCTAGAAAAAGAATCAATTTTCAATTGTTGTTAATTGTGTTTTTGCTATTTATTTGATTTATGTATTTTGAAAATTTCCCTTTTAAAAAGGCGTCACATCTTGCGGAGAAATATACAGCACAATGAAATGAATATTACCTGTTAAAACCAAATAATGGTGAACGAATTCGATGAATAAAGAACTGAAATATCAACAATAATCATAAGACATCAAGATTACTTGAGTAATCGGTTTTAAACAAAAAATATTAACATGTGAAATATGTTTTTCTAACAATTGTAAAAAAATGAATTTGAATCGTTCCAAGCTTCGTTGAACATCAAATCGGCCAAGGTAGAATAATGATATATACAAGTTATTATCTTATTAGCAGCAAAAATTGTACTAGTAATTACTTGTACAATTATAATTGTACAAGTACAAACTTGTATGATGGCTTCATACAAGTAATTAACATACACAATAACAATTTATTATAAGTCCGTGGCGCGCAAAAGTAGTCAAGAAGAAAGTATTTTTTTTCAGGGCTTGACAGGATACACGTAACCGTTGTTAGTTGCAACTTCAAGGTTATTATGCAAGCAAATTTTATAAACAATGATTTCATTTTGTTTACACTTTACATAGGGCGTTATCTTTTCTCAGTGTGAGCAATGCTTATTCTACGTGTTTAACCTTTATCAATATTAGAAAATCTGTTTGGTCGTTTGCACATACCATTTTGATTTTAGGGTGTTCAGATTCAGTGTCGAGTTAATGTATTTTATTTTGCGTTGTCTGAGAGAAACAAATAAAGTAACAGCTAAATTCAAAACCAATATAAATATAGATATATGATTGAACTTTGTAAATTGATCGAAATTCGAATTACAACAAACACCCACAATTCGTTGTTTTAGTGTTTCCTGTTTAACACATGACATTTGCGCGGGAACTTTTTCCATTGACATCGCAAAATAATTAAGTTTGGAATATTGTAATGTGATGGAACAGTAATTGGTTTTTGGAGGTCATTTGATATTATTTATTCTTCTATAGTACATAATTTGACGTCAGATTTGTACACGAAAAATTTCTGGTTTGTGGTGCATCCAGAGGGAGGAGATCCGGAGGTTGAAACTTCCTTTTTTTATTGACGATCATTGCATTTGATTGGGGATATTTAATTAGAACTGACCTTTTGTCCTGGGGTAGGTCCCCTTCTAAAAACGGCTGAATACGCCCCTGCTCATGAAAAAGTATTCAGAAGTAAATTTTGTAAAAAAAATCCTGTTTATCCGTATTTTACTTATAGCTGGACTTTGTTTTTCTGTCTGTTACTATAACATTCACTCTGTGGTTAAAGTTTTAAATTTTTTTAATGACTTTCTTAAACTGGATTTTTACCAAAATTGAAAAAAAGCTTATGTACCATCATAAGACAGTATCCAGAAATTTGTTTGTAAATTTTTTTTCCCTGTTTTACTGTATATTTCCGATATAAGTTTTTATTTCAGTTAACATTACAGTAAGCAGTTAAAGTTTCTAAAACATTTATTAAATTCATAAATAATCCAGAAATTTTACCAATCTTGGACAGAAGCTGTTTACAATCAAACGATAGTTTCGAGAGGAAAAAAATGTTGAGCCTGCGACTTACGATAACGATAGGCGAGACACGCGGAACCCTTTTGAGTTTTGTTGTGGTATTGGTCTATAATGATCCATCCAGTCTGAGCTGGTCAAAAATTGACAACAGAAGATAAAAAATGTCGCCAGTCACATCATCTTTCCATCTGGAATCAGGGAAAACAAAGATCAAATGCACAAGGCAAAAGCACAATGATTAGTTGAAAGAAAACAAAATATAAAGTCATTGTTAACACTGTTCGGCGAAATTCAGGTAATAGATATAGGAAGATGTGGTGTGAGTGCCAATGAGACAACTCTCCATCCAAATAACAATTTATAAAAGTAAACCTTTGTACGGACTTCAACACGGAGCCTTGGCTCACACCGAACAACAAGCTATAAAGGGCCCCAAAATTACTAGTGTAAAATCATTCAAACGGGAAAACCAACGGTCGAATCTATATGAAAAACGAGAAACGAGAAATACGTATAAATTACATAAACAAACGACAGATACTGTCCATCAGATTCCTGACTTAGGACAGGTGTATTTATAAAACACATGATACTTTCATTTAGACGGTTGCTGTTTAACAAACTCAAACTCTAACTAACTTCAATTCGCATCTCTAACTATTTCGATGGTAAGGACCACTATTTTGGGTTTTCCCTTGTATAATTTGTAAACATAAGGACAATAACTATCCTTTCGAACAACTACCCTTAATGAATTTTGGAATAAAAAAAAACATTTTAAAAGCATCATCAATATTACAGTATTTTCAAAAACATTTCAACTTTCTGATTTCAGCTCTTTCTGATATAACAAGGACAGTTCACTGCATACTGTGAACGCCATAGAATGTATAGCGATGTGCCTCATGCAATTAATGATGTTTTATTCTGACTTGGAATGCTTGTTTGCCGAGTTCAGTTTAAACCAAAGATACAAAATTTAAAAGGTTAATACGACAATTAGTCACAAAAGTTCCATCGATTTGTAATTAACACAAAACTATTCATATAAAGTGTATTTAAAACTAGTTTACTTATGCTTTCGAACTAACAGTTATTATTTAACTAGCTCGCTTTAGGGTTGAATATATTTTTTTTTAAAGAAACCACAGTTTTATACCATTCTTCAAGAAGTATTTGTTATTAATTTTAAGGTATGATGCGTATGCGTGAGTCATTTATAAGCGTATATTTTGTATTTTTTTGTTAAATTAGTATAAAATATATGTGAATAAGAGAGATAGAGTATCAAACACGCTGATAAACCTGTTTCAAAAAAACAAACACAAGCAAAATTTATATATATAGACATGGAAAAAAGAATTGCAACACCTTGATTTTACATGTTTTCTAAAACTTGAAAAATCAGCCCCTTATTTTGGATGGAATATGATAAAATAATTTAAAGTAATATGGAAACATAGTTAATGATACATTGGCATATTAAAACAAACAAAAAATGTATCAAAAAAAAGAAAATTAAGTGTTTTCGGTGCAAAAAATGCGTTTTACAACTTTTACAGTAGTCGAACTTTACAATACCTTAGCAGTATTTGGAAAAAAAAATTAGGAATTTGTGGTCCTAACTGCTCTTCAACTTCGTACTTTATTTGGCTTTGATTCGAGCGTCACTGATGAGTCTTTTGTAGAAGTAACTCGCGTCTGACGTATATATTATATTTTAATCCTGAGTTAGTTTACAACCACTGGGTCGATGCCACTGCTCGTGGAGAATTATTTCTCCAAGGGTATCACCAGCCCAGTTGTCAGCAATTCTGTGTTGACTTGTTAACAAAACTTTGAATTTTTGAAAAACTAAGGCTTTTCTACCTCTTGAATAGATAACTATCATACTATAGCTGTATTTGCTCTTCAACCTTTTACTTTTTTTGGCTTTGATTCGAGCGTCACTGATGAGTCGTTTGTAGACGAAACGCGCGTCCGACCTATATATAAAATTTTGATCCTGGTATCTATGAAGAGTTAATTTACAACCACTTGGTCGATGCCACTGCTGGTGGAGATTTATTTTCGAGGGTATCACCAGCCCAGTAGTCAGCACTTCTGTGTTGACTTGAGTTATCATTGATATGTTCATAATAATAAATTAACTGTTAACAAAACTTTGAATTTTTGAAATGCTAAGGCATTTCTACCTCACGAAAAGATTACCCTTAGCTGTTTTTTGAAAAACTTTTAGGAATTTTTGGTCCTCAATGCTCTTCAACTTTATTTGGCTTTGATTCGATCGTCACTGATGAGTGTTTTGTAGACGAAACGCGCGTCTGGCGTATATATAAAATTTTAATCCTGGTATCTATGATGAGTTTAGTTTCAAGCTGCCATAAATATTAATCGAAGTATAGTTTTTGATAAATAACCCATTGATGTTTAATTTTGTTTCAAATTTTATTTATTATTTTACATTCTGATTTGACAAAAATGGGAGTTTCGTGGAATACCCTACACAAACTCTCTACATATCGGACATACGAATTACCTTTATTGTCCTAATCAGAATCGAAATAATTGAATTGATGCAAACTATACTTTATATTAGTTTTGACACGGATAGGCATTGTATTCGTAGTATTTTAGCCCTCACTATTGCTCGGGCAAAAATAATCACGAATATAAAGCCTTCCCATGTTAAAACTACAATAAAGTATCGCTTGCATCATTTATTTCTTAATTCATTATTACAAAGTATAATATGAAAATCATACACATTGTTTACAGGTTTCTCTATAATTTAAATTAAAAAAAAACACACAATAATTTTCTTGTTTGTTTTAATTCCAATCGGATCTATTGATTGACACTTGTTGGATAGAGTAATTTGGACTTTTAAAACGTTGAAGAACCATGAATTTCCTGAGTTAAATCACAAATGAAAATACAGTCAATGCAATGCGCCTTTTTAGAATCTAGATGACTATTGGTAATCTCATTGTGTGTAAACATTGGTAAACCAACAGAAACATAACGTTAAGTCATTAGTTGAATTTCTATCACGTTTTAAACCAATCCCATTTCCACTGCACGCTTTCGAAAATATTACCAAGAATGCATAATATTCTGGAACCTCGAATGTGACTGCTCAAAAACATGAGCACAGTTTCTGTATAAACAGTCATTTAGAAGGTTTTATTTACCGTAAAAATGTTTTATTCGTCTAAAGTTATATGAAAAACTGTGTACTGAGGTATAACAATATCAAATTATTATAATATATAATTATACCTCTTTTTATGCATGAACATTTAGAAAATAACTTTTAATAAATAAAATAAAGATTTTGGTACGATAAACAGACATACCATTGATTTAGTTCTGCAAATATAAAAAAAAAGATGTGGTATGATTGGATATGAGACAAATTTCCATAAGAGACCAAAATGACACAAACATTAACAACTATAGGTCATCGTACGGCCTTCAACAATGAGCAAAGCCCATACCGCATAGTCAGCTATAAAAGGCCCCGATATGACAATGTAAAACAATTCAAACGAGAAAACTAACGGCCTTATTTATATAAAAAAAAAATGAACGAAAAACAAATATGTAACACATAAACAAACGACTATTACTGAATCACAGGTTAGCAGTGATAAATTCAACTATTTAAGAACATTACAGTTTATTTCGGGTTAAAAGGACATCTTTCTGCATTTGAAGTGAAATAATGATAATATATCAATATCTTCACCAAATATCATTGGTTAAAACAGCAATCTGTGTTTCTAAAAAATGTAAATTTATCTTGCCGTATTTTGAAATTGATAAATACAATCACAGTTCAAAAGGCAACTATCATTTGAAATGCTAACGTTTATTTACAGTTTGATTAAACAACATACCAATCTAAAGTTTATCCTGTTTAATCTGGACGTATCTCCTTTTGATTGAGTACATCTAATCTTTAAAAGGTGAATTGAGTTTATATACAAGGATTGATCAAAAGTTTACCCACTAATCGTGCAATATTTTGATGCATGTATAGCTATTTTTTTTCATGTGCTATTGATCTTGATATTTCGGTCAAATTATGAGTCTTATAAATCAACATTTCAATGGTCTCCAAACACAGAAGTTTGACCGTTGTACTTCTGAAAATCCCAGCAGTACATTGACGATTTTTTCTTTCTTCTACACATTAACTGATTAATGTGGCTAGGGCGTCTCAATCAATATTGATAGAATTTTTTAATAACTTGTCAAAATGAAGTTCTGATGATGTTTCTTTTCAAAATTATATTAAAAAGTATGGGTCACTGGACTTTTTTCACGCTACAGGTTGTTCAAAATTGTCAGCTTTTGTTTAAATTATGCCTGAAAAATCAATTTTTGTGTGATAAAAAGTTAACATACTATCAGAACTTTAAGATGAAATGAGAGAAGATTACTCTTATAGCATGCTTTCAGATATGAAAAAGAAAAAAATGGTGTCACCGAACTTCATTCTTGCTACATAATAAAATAGGTAAATTCATAACACTTTCTATTATAAAAATTACTTTTTCTGAGTTATCTCCCCTTATTCAGCAAATTTGAAAAAAATTAATCAAACTCAAACAAGGTGTTTTTGAAAAAGTACAGCTGTAACTATGATAAAACACACAATTTTGTTTTATATTTATCATGTTTATAGCAAAAGTCTTTTACATAAATTACATACAACTCTCAAAATTAGCACATTTTATCAAATATCGAGACCAAAATCATCTGCTTCTTCAAAATGGAAGAAGACACCGATCCCCGCTCAGATAAAAATATGTAGAAAGCCATACAAGTACAAAGTTGAAGAGCATCGAGGACTCAAAAATCAAAAAAGTTATTCCAAATACGGTTATCTATGCCTTGGACATGAAAATCCTAAGTTTTTCGAATAATTCACACTTTTGCAAACAGAAAATTAATATAAATTACCATGTAATTGATATTCATGTCACCACCTAAACGATGACTACTGGGCTAATCATGCCCTCGGGGATGAAACGTCCACCAGCAGTGGCATGGATCCATTTGTATATATAGTTATCAAAGATACCAGGCTTATAGTTTAATACGCCAGACGCGCATTTCGTATATATAAGACTCATCAGTGACGCTCAAATCAAAATATTTTGAAAACCAAACAAGTACAAAGTTGAAGAGCATTGAAGACCACAATTAACAAAATGTTGTGCCAAATACGACAAAGGTAATCTCTGCAAGGGATAATAAAATCCTTAGTATTTCGAATAATTCATACTTTTCCAAACAGTAAATTAAAAAAAAATTACCATATAATTGATATTCATGTCAACACCGAAGTGCTGACTACTGGGCTGGATATACCCTCGGGGCGAAACGTCCATCGGCTGTGTCATCGACCCAGTGGTGTGAATAGTTATCAAAGTTACAAGTTTTATAATTTAAGATGCAATACGCGCGTTTCGTCTACATAAGACTCATTAGTGACGATAATATCAAGATATCTAGAAAGCGTAACAAGTATTAAGATGAAGGAAACTCATCATAGATACCAGGATAATTGAGGACCCAAAATTCCAAAAAGTTGTTCCAAACCATTATCTTAATTCTCTGTTCAAATCGGACATAAAAATTTATCTTTAAATGTTATACTGCATCTTTAAATCAATTAAACAACTCATAAACCCAATTTTGTTTTGTTGCAATGTGCTTAAGTATGCTATATAAAACATGTACATAAATGATAATGATTTACGTAGCACAATACAAAGATTTTATACCTCCAATTCCCCAGTTTCAAAATGCTGTAACTTTCTTTATAACGCTCAAAAATTTATAAAAGTAGTATTTACGGATAGCTAACAGATTACTCTTTCAAATCAATGCAATGTTAGTATTATACTACAATTGTGTAATCAATTTTAATTTTAACTGTGTCTATACAACTTTACACACTCTCAATTATAACTAGTTCTGTATGGATAACCCGAAAATGATGATTTGATAATATATTATGCCTATAGCCGTTATCAACAAAAGCATGTCTCAGATTTTGGATAAAATGTATATAACAAATTTTACATCTAATTAAGCAATCGCTACTTTTATGTGGTATGGATGTTTACACTAATTACATAACTTTAAAACTTCTTATGTAGTTATAGAGAAGTCAGAGCTAAATTCATTCAAGTGAACTGACCAAGATTTTGCCATTAATTGTATAATAATTTATTACATGATGATTACATAACAAAAATATTGCATTCATTTAAAGTATTAATCTTTCATCTATCTTTATATACCTCTTTTATTCATTTATATGCAGTCATAAAAAAGAAACAGCATTTTAAAGGTTGGAGATTAGAAGTAAAAACTCTTCGTATTGTGCTACCTAAAATATTCATGAAATATGTTTCCTGATTTCATTCAAATACGTTTCTTTGTAAATATCAAGATACTTGTGTATATTATAGGATTAAACACATTTTTCTAGAGGGTATTTATGTGTAAACCGGGGCATTTAACTCACAAACTGGACTTTTTATGTTAAGTTTGTGAGTAAGAGCCCCGGTTTACACATCAATAACCTCTAGAAAAATGTGTTTTATCCTTATAATTCTTAAGCAGAATAATTTTACGACAACGTGTATGCATTGCAAGGTATATATTTTCAAGCAGTAATTGGCTCATTCTACCAAAACTTGTTATGGTCTCTAGGTATTGTTTTGTAAAGGTACGCAAAACCGTTTAATCACAAAACGTATTTCCTTAAGAAAATGCTTTGTCCCTTATAACATGTATAATATGTCATGCTTATATGAATCAAAAGAATCAAAAGCCAAACACAGGGTATATCTCAAGATTTATTTTTTACTTTAAAAAACAAGAATGTGTTCATAGTACATGGATATCCCACTTGCACTATAACTTTCTATGTTCACTAGACCTTGAAATTGAGTTAAGAACTCTAATTGGGCATAAGTTTCAAGTTGATTGGACTTCATAAAAAAATACTGTGACCAAAAACTTTAACCTGATGCTGTAAAGACAGAGGAACAGACAAATTAAACAGATGCATAGACCGAAAAAACATAATGCTCCTAAGGCATAACAAGTGGGGAATACAAATCTTCTTTTGTATGTTTTTCCCATATCTCTGAGCAGTATCAATCATTCTGTATCCCTGTTCAATGGCATATGAAACTGCTTGTGAACACTCATTTGTCAATGCTGTTCCCAGAGCAAACAGAGGCATTTCAATCCCATCTTTTAAATTTATTACAGAGTCAATATTGGTTGCCATGGTTACCACTGCTTCCAAACTGAGTGTCTGAAATTCAGAAAATTAAAGTGGAGATAATTATTCTGACCTGTAACAATTTTCTTTCTTCTTTTCACTGTGCATTGTACTACCATGACCACCTTTTGTTTACTTTATTCTTGTTTTTGTGAAAATGTAACAGGAGACGGTTTGACCTTAGTATTTTTCTATGTATAAAATATCTTTCTTTTATTATCTGTGTGTTTATTTGTTAAAGTCAGCTATAATGCTAACTCAGCCTCTAAAGCTAGAGGTATTTCTACATTGTAATGATGAGTTCCTTTTTATCTTGTATATAAAAACAATACCGTGAATACGTGTGTCTACTCTTCGAACCCACCTTTACCTATAAGTACACCGACAAATCAAAACTCTACTTCTGATAATTGACATTGAACTCAATATCCATAAGTTAACTACAAATTGAAACACCTGTAATCGGACAATTATATTGAATCAAGCGTAATTGATCTTATGGCTCGGAAATTATTTAATTCCCGAAACACAAGTCTGCTTTATATTTCCGACTATAAATTGTATAAAACCGTCTGTTAACCTCGTATAAAGGTTCGAACCACTGGGCCCTGAGTCTCCTTGGCTGAAGAGATCGAGATAAGTAAGTTTATATAATTTAATAAGGTCTCTCAAAATATCAACAGATGTAAATAATTGCAATAACAATACAAAGTATTAAAGTCACATAAAATATTACAGTGTAAAATAATGTAAAAGTTCTTATCAAAAATGTAAAATGAATATTAAGTTTTTGCTTCTAAACAAACGGAATTTTACCGTAAATACCCTAAACTATTTAACTTTATCGTAATCACATTAAATATTAAATTCAAATCCCCGAAATATAAAAGTTACTTTACTCAATTATTACTAGAACACGCTGTGGAATTAGACTAAAACAGGACAAAATAAAGCAACGAAGAATCACCCTGAGAAATAAAGCATATCGGTTTTATTCAAACCAAGTTGCAGTGTCTTGTTCAGACATCGGGGTATAATACACCCGTAAGCCCTTAATAATAAAGATAAACAACGGCGGTTTTATTCAAACCAAATGTCGATTATGTCTTATACAGACTTTGGCTTTATACGATCAAGCGTCCGAATTAATAAAATATCTACTTTATATACTAATTACAGGTAAAGAATAACAACTTTAACCAACCGCGTACTTCGATACAAACTTGTATATCAAGGTGCACTCGAAAATATTTTAATCTGACCAACTATTGATTACTACCGAGAAGAAAAGAAAAGCTTTTAATTGTGTATCATCATGCCGTGAAATGTATGGCCTTGCAGAATGTATTATAAAAAAATTAACAGGCTTATTTTATACCATCTGATAAATTTTGGATGAAATGGTTTCTAATCCTCCCTTTTTTACATCAATAAACGATGACCGATGTCTTTGGTCACCGCTTGTGTGGTCTAGACTTAGAAAACTTGTATATTTTGCATACATTTCTTTTATTCTGCATTGGCTAGAGGTAAAGGGAAGGGTTGATCTCAGATCTCACAATACACGTTTAACCCCATGGCATGTTTGTGCCTGTCTTTAATCAGGAGCCTCTGGGTTTTGTTACTGAGTCTTTTTTTTTAGTTCATTTATATGTTTTGGAGTTTAGTGTCCATTTTTACTGACATTTTATTTCTTAGTGGTCTTTGACTTTTTTGAAGAGCTATGAATTGATTGAGGTAGCAATACACAGTTAGGAAAAAAACTTAAAATTGACACTCATAATTTTTAAACACCCTCTTTCCCCTCCTGTCTAACAAAGAAGGCTTTATATGTGTGTTATGCAGAGAATCTTCCATAGATTTGATTTCTAATGGTCATAAGGGTGAAATATAATCCCTTTGGGTGTAACCACGGCAACAATCTGCATTTCTTAGATACAAAATATAGCAAAAAAGGGGGGTGAACATGTCACAAAAAAGTCTCCAAAATTTGGTCTAAAGGAAAATTTCAATGAATTACAGTGATACCTTTCCTGAATCCATAGGTTTATATCTATCAAGTGGTCCAAAAAAAATCATATGCATTTCTGCTCGTTTTTCCATAAAATTGAATTGAAGAGATCGAGCGCAAAATCTTTGTTGATAAACACTACAATAATTTATGGACCTATGAATGGTACGGATAGGAAAATACAGACTGTCAATCATATAAATGGCCTATAAAACATGTTAAAATCAATCTAAATGTTCATATAAACCCACTAAGAAGGCTATATTATTCTTCAATTATCTAAAAATCAATTTTATTGTACAAAAGCTTTCAAATTTAACAAATTCACAGGGGCCATAATGCAAAACTAAACTTCTAACTGTGTATTGCTACCTGAATGTAAGAAAAAAAGTCACAGGAAAAAAAATCACGGAAAAAAATAATTCATATTTTCCACTGATCTGATTCAGCTACATGCTTGCAGTAACGTATGATCATCGTATATAAAAGCGCACAAACAACTCTTATATATAGGTGGTGTATTTGTTATTATTAGAAAATGATTTTTCAATATTAAAAAAATCAACCTGAATATTTAATATTAAATATTCATTTTTTAATATTAAAAAATAAGACCTTTTATTTATATTAGAAAATGATTTTTTAATATTAAAAAATGATTTATTAATATTAAAAAATGATTTATTAATATTAAAAAATGATTTATTAATATTAAAAAATGATTTATTAATATTAAAAAATGATTTTTTAATATTAATAAATAGGATCTATTTTTTAATATTAAATATTACTTTTTTAATATTGATAAATCGAATATTATGATATTATTACGTAAATATTTCTGTATTGGCCTGAGGCGAAGTCGAGGGCCAATACAGCTGGCCTCCGACCAATAACAAGGCCAATACAGAAATACACGTAATAATATCTTTATTAATTAACTACAGTGTAACAATATTTTCTTAATTTCATTTCAAAAGAGATAAATGTTTTAACCTTGAAGTGGAACTATCAAAATCGCAGACTGTTTCTTTTTATTAGATGCAATACATAATGACCTGGTGCTGTTTCTAGGTGTCTCCAGCATTTTCTCATCTGATGAATTTTTCTACCCTTTTCATTCACTATAAAGTGTTACAACTTAAACTTAGACGCAACACATAAATAGTAATTGGAAAGGTACTGCCATTGCATGTGTTATGCAGAAACTAATTTAAAATCGATGTGTACAATCGTGAAATTATGAGTAGCGATAACAAAAACTAAAATCACAAAAATACTGAACTTAGAGGAAAATCAATTCGGAAAGTCCATAATCACATGGCAAAATCAAATAATAAAACGCATCAAAAACGAATGGACAAGAACTGTAACAAAAGATCCGCCATACTGGATATATGAGGTCGTCAAGAAATGAACTTTGTGATAATCTACTCGTTCCCCAAACCTGAAATAGTTCTATCGTCTGCTTTCAAAATACCTTTTAAATGAAGGTGATCGTCTTTCGCCTGAAATGTATGCCATACTGACATTTTCAGCATGTTTAAGATAACTAAATGACAACTGCGTCTTCAAAACAACTGTTTACTTTCAGTTTGTGTTTATCGTGATTTTCGATGTAAAATCTAGAGACGTTCCGAAATCCTGCACTTGTGTCAACTCGGCCAATATAGAATAACTCGGCTAATACAGAAAACAATCTATATTGGCCGAGTTATTCTATATTGGCCGAGTTTACACATTATATTGCATAGGCAGGTTTCATCAATGATCATATTAAGTCCAATAACAGTGTAGTTAATTAATAATAAATATTAGAAAAATTATTTTTTAATATTAAAAAATGAAACCTATTTTTTAATATTAAAAAATGACAATTTATAAATATTAAAAATTAGATTTATTAATAATAAAAAATAATATTTAATATTAATAAATGATTTATTAATATTAATAGATAGGGAATAAATTCCACAACGGCTTGCCATAAACTGTCGCCAGTAATCTTTCGAACGTTATTTATTTGACGAGGTTGCATGCATGATGATTACTTACTTACAGTTACTTATAGTTGATTTCCAGTACATGATCCCTTTAAAGGTTCCTTGGAATCACCAGACTCGAAATTCAAATTTTTCTATTATTATTTTTTTCATGACCTCTGGATATTTCTGCTCTATAGTCGTAAGGCCAATATTTACCTAGTCGGATTTTAAAGGCATTTATAGATGGGGTCTTTGTTATTTTATCTGGTAGTTTGTTACAGGATTTAGCAATTCAAACAGAGAATGAGTGTTTACGGATACTAGTATTAGAAAAGTAATATTTGAAGAATGACTTTGTGCTGACATGAATTGTCATTGATATGGTTATATTTATAAATTTACTGTTTACAATTTTTTGAATTTTTTGAAATACTAAGGCTTGTCTAACTCAGGCATATATTACCTAAGCTGTATTTGGCAAAACTTTTAGGAATTTTGGTCCCCAATGCTCTTCAACGTCGTACTTTATTTGGCCTTTTTAACTTTTTTGGATTCGAGCGTCACTGATGAGTCTTTTGTAGACAAAACGCGCGTCTGGCGTATATACTAAATTTAGTCCTTGTATCTATGATGAGTTAATTTACAACCACTGGGTCGATGCCACTGCTGGTGGAGATTTATTTCACCGAGGGTATCACAAGCCCAGTAGTCAGCAATTTTTTGATTTTTTTTAAATACTGAGGCTTTTCTACCTCAGGCATAGATTAACGTAGCTGCATTTGACAAATCCTTTAGGAATTTTGATCCTCAATGCTCTTCAACGTCGTACTTTATTTGGCTTTTTTTTTTTTAACTTTTTTGGATTCGAGCGTCACTGATGAGTCTTTTGTAGACGAAACGCGCGTCTGTCGTATATACTAAATTTAGTCCTGGTATCTTTGATGAGTTTATTTGTTGCTGTGTGTCCTGCTACTGGTTCTAGAAGAGAAGATGAGAATCATCTGGCATTTTAAAAAACGATTCCTTGTTATAGTAGCCATTGATATTCTCCTATCTATGATAGTTTGTTAAGTCTCACTGGATAGGTCATGTCTTTGCGACCAGGTAGCTATTATGTTACCCTTCTCTGGACTCCTTCTATTTTATTTATATATTTTTCTTGTATGGAGACCAAACTGAACTAGCATAGTCTTAATGAGTTCTGACCATGATTGTATATATATACAGTGGTATAAATGTCTCAGTACCCAAATTCTTTCTGAGAATTGCAAATATGGAATTGACCCTATTCACTTTTCCCTTATGTGATTTTCAAGAGTGAGTTTTGAGTCGATAATGATCGTCTCCTGTATCTATTTCTCTTTAACCTTTGCTATTTGATGATTTAGGAGGCTAATAATTTTTGGATGTCCAATGCTGTTTGATTTTTTTATATATTGTCATGCATTTACATTTTTAGAGTGAAATTTGAGTAGCCGTTTGTCACTCGATGCTTCTATCTTGCGTAGGTCATCTTGTAGAATGTCTTTGTCATTCTGATATTTTATTACTCTGAAGATATTGGTGTTATCAGCAAATATAGGCAGGAATCACAATCCACAGAATCTGCATGTATTGTTGATGTTTATACTTTTTGAATAGTATATGAATTGTTTTTTCATTTTGTCGGGGCTTATTCGTGATAGCTTACAGAAACGTTTTACATTTTGATCATTGTTAAAGCAGCTAATTACAAATACATCGTTTAGTGTCTGATGATTTCTGATGAATGGTTGCTTCAAACAATTATAACACATCTGCTTATTCTGTATTGATTGACGAAGGTTGTCTTTGAACTTGACATGATTAATAGTTGATGGTATCAATATGAACATTGAAAGGACACTGAATACATCTGCAGGTTACAATGAGTTGCCCGAGTTTATGTAGAGATAGGAAAAATGGATGGTGCATGGGCTATTTGACCAGTCATAGGTATAGCTAGCCACATGCACCAAATACGCTTGACAACACTATAATGAGAAACATCATTGCATCGTTACGCAAATATTTTAAGATCTAGTCCACAAGACCGATGTTTGTATTCATAACTGTAAAACTTCATGTCATTGGAATTGTTATTGATGGTCTTAACTTATAAAAATTTGATGTAAAATCAATATCATAGTAACATTAAAGAGGTAAAAACAAACACTATGAATTATAAACATATGCATTGTTATTTGTTGTTCCCATTGAATGTCTCAGGATTTAAGATACTCCTTACACCTGTACTGAGATTAAAGTTTATCTCAAATACATGTTTTAACTAGAAAAAATATCCCTTATACATTTTATATCTGAATCAAATTTTAACGGAGGTTAAATAAACACCAAAACACAGAGAACTGCTTTCAGGCGATTGAAATGATTGCAGCTTAAGTTTATTCCTTACTACCAATGAAATATAGCATAATTGTATACTAGTATTATTTATAGTCATTAAGACAGGTGAGTTAAATTTCACAATCATTGCTTCCATCAAGCTCAAATCAATTCACAAGTTTCTATTTTACATTCTTAAATCTAAGTGTAGGTCATCAATATAACTGCATATAATAGTGAAAATATTATAATTATCAAAACCAATAAATCTCATCAACCTCCATTATTTCACAATGATTTGAATTTTTAATTTCCTCGACGATGACCACTAGTCTTCATGCGCGTGACATGCAGTTAATAATTCTATCATGGTGTCCTGGTGTGCTGTCGCTAATCCACGAGAGGTGTACGTTGATATTATGGGGTTTACTTGTTGTTATCTGCTATTGTATTATTTATTTATGTATTTCTCTGTCCTGAGTCTTCTTTCGTTTTTTTGTACTGAATTCCTTTTACATGATGTTGTCATTTTAGCGGTATTTTTAACATTGCCATAAGAGCAAGAGGTTTGGCTATCCATAAAACAAGGCCCAACCCACCATTTTGTAATTAAAATTTCCTCTACCAAGTGCAGAATATTCAATTTCTTTGTACGTTTACGCTTGTTTTTTGTTGCAGTTCAGTGTTGCTGTTATTCCGTTGTTTTAGTTGATGTATTTTCCTCGGTTTTGGTTTCTGACCCAAATCTATTTTCGCTTAATCGATTTATGACAGCGGTAGTCTAGTGTAGAATATTATTCCATCTATTTATAAATATAATAGATTTGTCAGCGTGGTAAAGCCTGAAGCTTAAAAAAAAAAATCGGATCAATACCCGGAGCACATACGTTTCCAAATTTGGTACGTGATGTTTGGTTAAAGCTATTTTAAAAGTCAAAGCTCTAAGCTTTTTGACATTAATAAATTTATGAATGCAGAATTATGAGAATGTGAGCTGTGTTATAATAGTTATCAAAGGTACCATAATTATAATTTAGTACGCCAGACGCGCGTTTCGTCTACATAAGACTCATCAGTGACGCTCATATCAAAATATTTATAAAGCCAAAAAAGTTCAAAGTTGAAGAGCATTGAGGGTCCAAAATTTCCAAAAAGTTGTGCCAAATACGGCTAAGGTAATCCTGCCTGGGATAAGAAAATCCTTAGTTTTTCGAAAAATTCAAAACTTTGTAAACACGAAATTTGTACAATTGACCACATTATTGATATTCATGTCAACACCGAAATGTTGACTACTGGGCTGGTGATACCCTCGTGGACGAAACATCCACCAGCAGTGGCATCGACCCAGTGGTGTAAATAGTTATCTAAGGTACCAGGATTATAATTTAGTACGCCAGACGCGCGTTTCGTCTACATAAGACTCATCAGTGACGCTCATATCAAAATATTTATAAAGCCAAACAAGTTCAAAGTTGAAGAGCATTGAGGATCCAAAATTTCCAAAACGTTGTGCCAAATACGGCTAAGGTAATCCATGCCTGGGATAAGATAATCCTTAGTTTTTCGAAAAATTCAAATTTTTGTAAACAGGAAATTTGTAAAAATGACCACATTATTGATATTCATGTCAACACCGAAATGTTGACTACTGGGCTGGTGATACCCTCGGGGACGAAACGTCCACCAGCAGTGGCATCGACCCAGTGGTGTAAATAGTTATCAAAGGTACCAGGATTATAACTTAGTACGCCAGACGCGCGTTTCGTCTACATAAGACTCATCAGTGACGCTCATATCAAAATATTTATAAAGCCAAACAAGTTCAAAGTTGAAGAGCATTGAGGGTCCAAAATTTCCAAAAAGTTATGACAGCCTTAGTAGGACATTATAAGGTATGGAGCTGGCATGACAGTAAATGCTACTAGTCTTCTGTCAAATTATGTATTATTTTCATTTTGCTTAGTTTAATTTCTTTTAAACCGAGTTTTATGGTGCGTATTGCTGTGTGTTTTTTATTCGCTACATGAGCTAGAGGTATAGGGAAGGGTTGAGAGCTCACAAAACATGTTTAATACCCCCACCCACCCTGCATTTTGCGCCTGTCCCAAGTCAGGAGCCTCTGTCCGTTGTTATTCTTCTATGTTAACAAGTACACATTTTTTCAATAGCCGGCTAAAGTCCACCTCCGGATTCGGAATATCTTGCTGTGTTGAAGAGCCATATGTGTCCTTCGGTTGTTTTTTTACTCTCTTGTTAGGTTGTTGTCTTTTTGACACATTCCCTTTCTCAATTCTCAATTTTCTGTTTAGGAAAACGCGAGTTAAAAGTCATTTATAAAATATCAAAACAAAGAGGATATGATTTCTAATAAGGCAACTATCCACCGGAGTTCAAATATGAAGTGTATGTAACCAATCATCTGCAACCATAAGTCTTTTAGTAATGATAAAACCCCTTACCGTAAAAACGTCTATAAAAGGCCCGACAAGTGTGAAACAATCCAAACGAAATACCTAACAGCTTAAGTATACATAACAAAACAATTTACACAAAGGCAATCATTAGTCGAGACATTAACAAGCGACAACCACTAAATCACAGACTTCCGACTTGGGACAGGCACATACAGAATATTGCAGGGTTAAACATACATGTGAGCGCTCAACCCTCCCGTAAGCGGGGTACAGTGGGATAACAGTACAATATAAGAACAAACTGCAAAAATTAGTTGCAACTAGATTCAATCAAAAGACCGGTATGGCACGACACGAACGCAAAAATTATATCAGCACAATAGACACAAAGCACCGAAATGACGGTATTATACACCTATTGACTGGGTGTGAGGGTAATAGCAAGTTTGTTGTCCCTGAGATACCAACTATTGCTCGAGGCAAAGTCGAGAGCAATAGTTAGTATGCGACGGGACAACAAACTTGCTATTACCCGCACAACCAGTCATTAGGTGTTTTATTATACTGAACAACACAGCCATTAAATGTTTTTATATACAAAATAATTAATTTTCTAAAAGTCTATATATGTCATCTGAAAGAACAGAAAAATGACACATAACTTTACATGCACATGTTGATCCCTTTTTTACAATTCGTTTTGTATTGATTTATATTTCATTAATTTTAATCAATAAAATTGAAAATGGAAATGGGGAATGTGTCACAGAGACAACAACCCGACCAAATAAAAAAACAACAGCAGAAGGTCACCAACAGGTCTTCAATGTAGCGAGAAATTCCCTCACCCGGAGGCGTCCTCCTTTAATCAAGACTAGAAATACTTGTGTTAAACTTTCCGTGCTTATAATAAATTCTAGCTAAAGTACACCAAAGGCAAATTCACTTTTAATATACGAAGAGCGAACCCACATTATGAATAAGGTACAATATTTTAGATCTTTAAAAAATTCCCATGAATATTTTCTTTCTCTTTTATAATTGCTTCTCGAAATGAAATTACAATCGACACAAACAGATTGCACCGTTTACACTGAATATTAGAGTTAGACGTTGCAAAGCATACGTAACCAAGCAGAGTAGTCAAGGACATCATGACGTCCAATGAAAAATAAGCATGAAAAAGTACGGGAAAGATGATTATGAAACTGTTAACCGGGGCAATAGTCTTTGAAACTATTGACTGGCAAATGGTTCTGTGGAATGAAATAGCACAACTATTTCATTATTTTTTATATAGAAAAAACATACTGAGGTATAATAATTGCAATTAATGGCAGTTTGTTCAAAGCTTATAACAACTAACACTGAAATACATGGTGTTCTCTAAGACTGAAGTATCAATCCTTACACAACGGATTTATTAAACTAGAGGCTCTCAAGAGCCTGTGTCGCTCACCTTGGTCTTTGTGCATCTTAAACAATGGACACAGATAAATTCATGACAAAATTGAGTTTTGGCGATGGTGATGTGTTTGTAGATCTTACTTTACTGAACATTTTGATGTTACAATTATCTCTATCTATAATGAACTTGGCCCAGTCATTACAGTGGAAATTATTTTCTAAAAATTTACAAAAAATTATGAAAATTGTTAAAAATTGACTTTAAAGGGCAATAACTCCGTAAGGGATCAGTTGACAATTTTAGTCATGTTGACTTGTTTGTAGATCTTATTTTGCTGAACATTATTGCTGCTTACAGTTTGTCTCTATATATTATTATATTCAAGATAATAACCAAACACTGCAAAATTGTATTTAAAATTACTAATTTGGGGGCAGCAACCCAACAAGGGGTTGTCTGATTTGTCTGAAATTTTCAGGGCAGATAAATCTCGATCTGATAAACAATCTAATTCCTATTAGATTTGCTCTAAATGCTTTGGTTTCAGAGATATAAGCCAAAATCTACATTTCACCCTAATGTACCTTTTTTAGCCATGGTGGCCATCTTGGTTGGTAGGCTGGGTCATTGGACACAGTTTTTGAATTACATACCCAATGATGATTGTTGCCAAGTTTGGTAAAATTTGGCCCAGTAGTTTCAGAGGAGAAGATTTTTTTAAAAGAATACAAACATTTTAGAAAAATGATTAAAAATTTACTATAAAGGGCAATAACTCCTTAAGGGGTCAACTGACAATTTTGGTCATCTTTGACTTATTTGTAGATCTTATTTTGCTGAACATTATTGCTGTAACAGTTTGTCTCTATCTATAATATTATTCAAGATAATAACAAAAAACTTCAAAACTTTCCTTAAAATTACTAATTTGGTGGCAGCAAACCAACAACGGGTTGTCTGATTTGTCTGAAATTTTCAGGCCAGATATATCTTGACCTTATAAACAATTTTACCATTTCAGATTTGCTCTAAATGCTTTGGTTTTAGAGTTATAAGCCAAAATATACATTTTACCCCTATGTTCTATTTTTAGCCATGGCGTCCATCTTGGTTGGTTGGCCGGGTAATGCCACACACTTTTTAAACTAGATACCCTAATGATGATTGTGGCAAGGTTTGGTTAAATTTAGCCAAGTAGTTTCAGAGGAGAAGATTTTTTTAAAAGAATACTAAAATATTTGAAAATGGTTAAAAATTAACAATAAAGGGCAATAGGGGTCAAATGACAATTTTGATAATGTTGACTTATTTGTAGATCTGACTTTGTTGAACATTATTGCTGTTTACAATTCATCTCTGTCTATAATAAAATTCAAGATAATAGCCAAAAAACGGTATAATTTCCTTAAAATTGCCAATTCAGGAGCAGCAACCCAACAACCAGATGTTCGATTCGTCTGAAAATTTCAAGGCAGATAGATCTTTACCTGATAAACATTTTTACTCCATGTCAGATTTGCTCTAAATGCTTTGTTTTCAGAGTTATAAGCCAAAATATACATTTTACCCCTATGTTCTATTTTTAGCCATGGCGTCCATCTTGGTTTGTGTGGCCGGGTAACGCAACACATTTTTTTTAAACTAGATACCCCAATGATGATTGTGGTCAAGTTTCGTTTAATTTGGCCCAGTAGTTTCAGAGCAGAAGATTTTTATAAAAGCTAACGACGACGACGGACGCCGGACGCAAAGTAATGAGAAAAGCTCACTTGGCCCTTTGGGCCAGGTGAGCTAAAAAGGAAAAAAAAAAACCACAGTCTGACCATATACAATGAACGTTTTTGAAAAGTGGTGGTCCAAAGATCTTCCCCATTCAAATTTAGCTATAGAAATAGCAGTGAGCATAGGAAGATTTTTTCAAGGACCACTAGAGAAAAATGACTTTGAGAACTTTCCGATATATTTGCTTTATACAAAAATAATCAAATTTGGTTAATTTAAAAATAATTTGATAAAGAAGATGTCCTTTCCGATCATAGTCGAGACAAACATTGACGAATTCTTGTACAGTATAAACTAATATTATTAAAAATTAAATGGTGTGGGTTTAAGTCTGATTTGTTTGTCAAAACTGTGTTAGAGAAAAGCATAAAGAATTAATCTCACGTTTAGAGCAGACTTTAACAACCATTATCGAATTGGAACGGACGTATCTCTTTTTTTCTAATAAATCATCGTTAAGTTTATTTATATCATCCAAGATGACAAAAATCTGTAAAATTTCGACGGCAAATTGAGTTTTTGCTTGATTGATCTTCCATTAAATATCTCCAGAAGAGATCCAGATTTAATTTTTTTGGACTCTTCATTCGGCTCTATCAATATAATTCTGAAATAATCAGACACCAATATAATCCCAATATACCGTATGACA
Source organism: Mytilus edulis (assembly GCF_963676685.1). NCBI lineage: Eukaryota > Metazoa > Mollusca > Bivalvia > Mytilida > Mytilidae > Mytilus > Mytilus edulis. The sequence goes on along the minus strand of NC_092357.1, from coordinate 40,079,692 downwards.
TATCCTGATATTTATTGTAAAAATCAAAATAGAAAGACAACAGTCTTAAACACACAGATTGATTGATGTGTGTTCTCTTAATATCTCCTGAACATTTTGTTCCTTATTCATAATATATTTTTGTTATCTCCACTCTTAAATTGAGAATGGCAATGTTACATTACCACTCATCAAGCGCAGATCCTGCCATTTTGAAAGGGGGTGTTCCTCGGGTGTTCCAACCCCACGAACCATTCACATAATAAAAAAGACGAAGAATCGAAAAAGGGGGTTTCCAACCCCTGGAACAATTTATTTGACGAGCTTACATGATAATCCATTTTATGATTACTTACTTATAGGCACTTATAGTTGATTTCCAGTACAGGATCCCTAAGGTTCCTCTTCACCAGACTCGTAATTTAATTGTTTTCTATTACTGTTTTGTCCATGACTTCTGGATGTTTATGCGTTATAGTCGTCAGACCAATATTTATCTAGTCGGAGAGTAAAGGTATTAATTGATGGGGTCTTTGTTGTTTTATCTGGTAGTTTGTTCCTGGACCATGTTTTAGCAATTCAAACAGAGAATGAGTGTTTAAGTACTATATAAGAAATGGAATCTTTGATGAACGAGGTTGTTGCTGTTTGTCCTACTGGTTCTATGTTGAGAATCATCTGCCATTTAAAAAAATGATCCTATACTTCCTTGTTATAGTTGCCATAGATAGTTTTGAAGGATTCAATCATGGCCCCTCGTATTCTCCTATACATGATAGTGAAGGTAAGCATAGTTTGTTAATTCTCACTCGATAGCTCATGTCTTTGAGACCAGGTAGATGTTTTGTTATCCTTTTCTGGACTCCTTCTATTTTATCAATATATTTTTCTTTGAATGGAGACCAAACTGAACTAGCATAGTAAATGAGTTCTGACCATGGTTTTATATACAATGGTATGAATGTCTCAGTACCCAAGTTCTTTCTTAGAACTGCAAATATAGACCTGACCCTATTCACCTTTCCCTTATGTGATTTTCAAAAGTGAGTTCTGAGTCGATAAGGACTCCCATATCTCTTTCCTCTTTAACCTTTGCTATTTGATGATTTAGTAGGCTAATCATTTTTGAGTGTTCAGTGCTGTTTGACTTCTTACATTTTTTTCATGTATTTACATTTTTAGTGTGAAATTTGAGTAGCCATTTGTCACTCGATGCTTATATCTTGTGTAGGTCATCTTGTAGAATTTCTCTGTCATTTTAATATTTTATTACTCTGAAGATCTTGGTGTTATCAGCAAATATAAGTAGGCATCATAATCCACAGAATCTGCATGTATTGTTGCTGTTTGTAAAAGTATAAGAATTGTTTAACATTTTGTCAGGGCTTATTCGAGATAGCTTATTCAGAAACGGTATGCATTTTTATCCTTGTTAAAGCAGTCAATTACATCTATATCGTTTAGTGTCTTTGGTGGATGGTTGTTTCAAACAATAATACCGATCTGCTTATTCTATATTGATTGACGAAGGTTGACACGATGAATATTTGATTGTATCGATATCAACATTAAAAGGAAACTGAATACATCTTCAGGTTACACTGACAGCACTGCCTTTTAGATAATAATTCTCGGAGGCCAAAAGATAAAGTTGGTTGATAAAAACACAGCCAGAAACGCCAATTAAAAAAGATGACAAACTAAAAAGTGATTGGAACTGTAATGATCTTAGCATATTTTCCTGATATTTTACTCGACCTAGTGAGATATTTTAAAACTTGAAAAGATGTAAAGTTCCAGTCCCAATCCCCTCACTATCGCTCGGGCAAAAATAATCACAATTATAATGCCTACCCATGTTAAAACTACAATAAAGTATAGCTTGCATCAATTATTTCTTAATTTTCTGATGTAATCATTTAAAATTTTATTTAGAGTGAATATAAAGACTTATTTGTGTCAATTGACAATTTGTGAGAAATTCTCCAAAAGAGTTATTTAAACAAATGAAAGCTCTACATATTTGTCAATAAATCAATCTTTAGAATTATAATAACCCAATGTACGCGCATAATGCATCACACATATCTTTAATTCTCTTAATTCATTCTCTCAATTCTCACTATACACTATAAAACAATCAAAATATTAACATGAATCAATAAAAATGTACACATTTATTTGAAATCTTCCGAACCACTACATAAACTCCTCACCATAGCCCTCAATGTACTTTAGTATCTTCTACTAGCGCCAAATATACGATTCAAAATCATTCAATGTGACTACTTCTTATAACAGTAGCAACATTGAGAAAAACTATATAATTTCCTACTTAAACTGATAAAACTTAAAAACAAATAATGTCAGTCGAATGATATAGTTAGTCACATGCATCAAATACACTTGACAACACTACAATTCATTTAATCGTTACGGAAATATTTTAAGATTCGAAATATTGATTAAGTCCATAAGACCGGTGCTTGTATACATAAATGATCAAACTTTATGTCATTGAAATTGTAATTGATGTTCGTAAATTATACAAAGTTGATTTAAAATCAATATGATCGTAACATAAAAGAGGCATACACAAACATTATGCATAAATGACATATGCATTGATATTTGTAATTCTCATTGAATTCTTTAGTATCTAAGATACTCTTCCTTTACTGAGATTGAAGTTTATCTGAAATATATGTTTAAACTGTTATTCCTGTTATATCTGAGTCAAGTTTCAACGCAAGTTAATAAACTCATCATAGATATCAGGACTAAATTTAGTATATACGCCAGACGCGCGTTTCGTCTACAAAAGACTCATCAGTGGCGCTCGAATCCAAAAAAGTTCAAAAGGCCAAATAAAGTACGAAGTTGAAGAACATTGAGGACCACTGTCCTGAAGGTTTTGCCAAATACAGCCTAGGTAATCTATGCCTGAGGTAGAAAAGCCTTAGTATTTCAAAATATTCAAAACTTTGTAAACAGTAAATAAATAAACTTCAACTAGGAACTATTTTGTTTTAAATATGTACTGCTTTCCAGAATGTGTTTTTTTGACCGACCCAACTGGGTGGAGCTACATCTTACAGAGTCTGTTCAAATTATTTTTGTAAAAAAATCCGCTTAAGCCGGTGATAGAGGTCGTCCCAAAACTTGCAATGAGGTGATAGTTTATTTGCTCCGTGTGGAGGTTTCACTGTGACTTTGAGATGAAAAACAACAATGTTTATTTGTTTATTGTATGTTTTTTGTTGTGCATGAACTGATTTTGTGTCATGGATGAATACCCCGTATCCTTTGTTTTTTTTAATTCAAAACCAAGAAAAATCCATATCCAGAAATGGGCCTGAACTGGCCTTTAAATAAAGAAGTGCACTAGTTCAAGAAAAATGGACGTCATACTTAACTCCAAAACATGAAAATTAACTAAAACTAAAAAAAAGTATAAAACTAGCAAAGACTAGAGCTCCTGACTTTGGACAGACGCAAAAAATGCGGCGGGGTTAATAGATATAGAAAGATGTGGTATAAGTGTCTTTCAGACAACACTCCATCCAAGTCACACTTTGTGAAAGTAAACCATTACGGAACAAGGTACGGTCTTCAGCATGGAGCCTTGGCTCACATCGATCAGCAAGCTATAAAGGGCCTAAAAATAATGCATGCGCAAAACCATTCAAACGGGAAAAACAATGGTCTTATCTGTATAAAAAATGAGAAACGAGAAACATTTATAAACCACATCAACAAACAACAACTACTGAACATCAGATTCCTGACTTAGGCCCGGTACAAACAATTGCAGCAGGATTAAACGTGTTAATGATACCAAACCTTTTCCCTTATCTTAAACAATAGTGTAACATTACATCATAGAAGGACACACTATAAAATATTAATTGAAATGGCTTAGCTCGATTAAAAAACGTAGTAACACAAATGACCATACACTGATCGATGATTTTAATACAAAGTTAATAAAAAATATAAAGCAATTGTTTCAAAAACAATTGTTAGGCAGTCTTTCCCCTATGATGAATGGATAATTGATTTTTTTTATTGATTGATTTGGAAAAAAGGGGGGGGGGGGGGGTATTTGTTTATTTGTTTGTTTGTTTGCTTTGGTATGGGGTCTATATTATTATGTTACCGGAGAAGTTTCATGTTTAGTTTGGAAAGTTTTTCTTTTATTTTAGATACAGCGCGCGCGCAAGATTGAGGAGACATCACGTGACGCGGGTTTATATTAAGAAAAACTTAGTCTTTTTATTTCTTTTTAGGTCGGGACTTTGAACAGACAACATCTATAGAGATGGAATGTACACAATGTAATTTCTTTTGTCATTGTAGGAAATTGACATTTTGATCACAGTTCAGCAGCAGTGCATGTTTTGGATTTAATCGATCCGGTGTAACTTTAAAACACATTTAATGATTATTTTTTGATAATGTCCATTTTTCAGCACCTGTTTGTAACACAGATTAGTATTTCAATCTCGGAGCGGACATTTTATTGTAGGTTTTTACTGAGATTGACGGACCTAGCAAGCGATTTTTACTGCATTGCCATTTCTTTTTTCTAGGAAAAGTCTTGAGAGATATCTGCAAAAAGTTTTTTTATGAACCTTCAGTACATGTATGCCCTGCTGACTGCAAATTTTCAGGTCGATTGGACTTGTAGTTTCAGAGAATATGTGGATTTTTTTTCAGAAGCGACGTAAGAACAATAATAAAATAAAAGTTTTCTTGAATAATTGAGAGTTTGTTCCTTCAATAAACTGTCATAAATAAACAGTCATACATATTGATTGATTGATTAGTTGGTTGATTGATTGGTTGGTTGGTTGGTTTGTTGGTTGGTTGATTAAACACGTTTGATAGGGTCACTTAGAACAAGGGTAAAAAGGCCTCAAGAGACCTTGCATCCCGTATTAAACGCATGACACGGAAACATACATTAAGTGATTGATTGGTTGGTTGGTTAAACACGTTGGTTAAACATGTTGGTTTAACACGTTGGTTAAACACGTTGGCTGGTTAAACACGTTTGATAGGCTCAATTTAAACAAGCGAAAAAAAACCATCTTGGATCCCGTATTTAACACATGAAACGGAAACATGCATTGATTTATTTATTGGTTGGTTGGTTGGTTGGTTGGTTGGTTGGTTAAACACGTTGGTTAAACATGTCGGTTAAACACGTAGTTTAAACACGTTGGCTGGTTAAACACGTTTGATAGGCTTAATTTTAACAAACGAAAAAAACCCATCTCGGATCCCGTATTTAACACATGAAACGGAAACATGCATTGATTGATTGATTGGTTGGTTAGTTGGTTAAACACGTTGGTTAAACACGTTGGTTAAACACATTGGATAGGCTCAAAATTGGATCCCGTATTTAACACATGAAACGGCAACATGTATTGATTGATTGATTGATTGGTTGGTTGGTTAAACACGTTGGTTAAACATGTTGGTTAAACACGTTGGTTAAACATATTGGTTAAACACCTTGGTTAAACATATTGGTTAAACACGTTGGCTGGTTAAACACGTTGGATAGGCTCAATTTAAACAAGCGAAAAAAAAAACATCTTGGATCCCGTATTTAACACATGAAACGGAAACATGCATTGATTGATTGATTGGTTGGTTGCACACACATGATAAACAGTGAATAGGGAGATAACTCTTACAGAGAAAATTGTTCGTCTTAGCAGGGTGAAATTTAAAAGCGCATAAACTATACGATACAATATGAGAAATATCTAAGCGACATATTGCGAAACAAACATTTATCGCAAGAACAAAAGTTGGCGGAAAAAAAAAAATAATAATAATAATAATAATAATAATAATAATAATAATCAGAACAAATACAATAAGTCTTTCCACAGAAAAGTGGAAAGACTTAATAAGGGATGAATAATTAAACATATGTTAAAGTAAAAGTATTATACAAAAAAAATGTATATATACCGCTGTGAAATGCTAGACAATTTCTTGAAAACATGAACTTTAAAAAAAGTGCGTCATATTTTACACAGGTAAATGAAAATAATTTTGTTGTTAAGTATCCTTCATTTTTTGTCTGTATAATCTTCATGTCTAAAAAGAAAATGACCAACAGACAAGTTATAGTGCACAGAACACTGAGCAAGACGCAAATTTTATAAACAATGATTTCATTTTGTTTACACTTTACATAGGGCGTTATCTTTTCTTAGTGTGAGCAATGCTTATTCTACGTGTTTAACCTTTATCAATATTAGAAAATCTGTTTGGTCGTTTGCACATACCATTTTGATTTAAGGGTGTTCAGATTCAGTGTCGAGTTAATGTATTTTATTTTGCGTTGTCTGCGAGAAACAAATAAAGTAACAGCTAAATTCAAAACCAATATAAATATAGATAAATGATTGAACTTTGTAAATTGATCGAAATTCGAATTACAACAAACACCCACAATTCGTTGTTTTAGTGTTTCCTGTTTAACACATGACATTTGCGCGGGAACTTTTTCCATTGACATCGCAAAATAATTAAGTTTGGAATATTGTAATGTGATGGAACAGTAATTGGTTTTTGGAGGTCATTTGATATTATTTATTCTTCTATAGTACATAATTTGACGTCAGATTTGTACACGATAAATTTCTGGTTTGTGGTGCATCCAGAGGGAGGGGATCCGGAGGTTGAAACTTCCTTTTTTATTGACGAACATTGCATTTGATTGGGGATATTTAATTAGAACTGACCTTTTGTCCTGGGGTAGGTCCCCTTCTAAAAACGGCTGAATACGCCCCTGCTCATAAAAAAGTATTCAGAAGTAAATTTTGTAAAAAAAATCCTGTTTATCCGTATTTTACTTATAGCTGGACTTTGTTTTTCTGTCTGTTACTATAACATTCACTCTGTGGTTAAAGTTTTACATTTTTTTAATGACTTTCTTAAACTGGATTTGTACCAAAATTGAATAAAAGCTTATGTACCATCATATATAAGACAGTATCCAGAAATTGTTTTGTAAATTTTTTTTTTCCTGTTTTACTGTATATTTCCGATACAAGTTTTTCTTTCAGTTAACATTACAGTAAGCAGTTAAAGTTTCAAAAACATTTAAAAAATTCATAAATAATCCTGAAATTTTGCCAATCTTGGACAGAAGCTGTTTACAATCAAACGATAGTTTCGAGAGGAAAAAAATGTTGAGCCTGCGACTTAAGATAAAGATAGGCGAGACACGCGGAACCCTTTTGAGTTTTGTTGTGGTATTGGTCTATAATGATCCATCCAGTCTGAGCTGGTCAAAAATTGACAACAGAAGATAAAAAATGTCGCCAGTCACATCATCTTTCCATCTTGAATCAGGGAAAACAAAGATCAAATGCACAAGGCAAAAGCACAATGATTAGTTGAAAGAAAACAAAATATAAAGTCATTGTTAACACTGTTCGGCGAAATTCAGGTAATAGATATAGGAAGATGTGGTGTGAGTGCCAATGAGACAACTCTCCATCCAAATAACAATTTATAAAAGTAAACCTTTGTACGTCAATGTACGGCCTTCAACACGGAGCCTTGGCTCACACCGAACAACAAGCTATAAAGGGCCCCAAAATTACTAGTGTAAAATTATTCAAACGGGAAAACCAACGGTCGAATCTATATGAAAAACGAGAAACGAGAAATACGTATAAATTACATAAACAAACGACAGATACTGTCCATCAGATTCCTGACTTAGGACAGGTGTATTTATAAAACACATGATACTTTCATTTAGACGGTTGCTGTTTAACAAACTCAAACTCTAACTAACTTCAATTCGCATCTCTAATTATTTCGATGGTAAGGACCACTATTTTGGGGTTTCCCTTGTATAATTTGTAAACATAAGGACAATAACTATCCTTTCGAACAACTAACCTTAATGAATTTTGGAATAAAAAAAAAAAACATTTTAAAAGCACCATCAATATTACAGTATTTTCAAAAACATTTCAACTTTCTGATTTCAGCTCTTTCTGATATAACAATGACAGTTCACTGCATACTGTGAACGCCATAGAATGTATAGCGATGTGCATCATGCAATTAATGATGTTTTATTCTGACTTGGAATGCTTGTTTGCCGAGTTCAGTTTAAACCAAAGATACAAAATTTAAAAGGTTAATACGACAATTAGTCACAAAAGTTCCATCGATTTGTAATTAACACAAAACTATTCATATAAAGTGTATTTAAAACTAGTTTACTTATGCTTTCGAACTAACAGTTATTTTTTAACAAGCTCGCTTTAGGGTTGAATATTTTTTTTTTAAAGAAACCACAGTTATATACCATTCTTCAAGAAGTATTTGTTATTAATATTAAGGTATGATGAGTATGCGTGAGTCATTTCTAAGCGTATATTTTGTATTTTTTTGTTAAATTAGTATAAAATATATGTGAATAGGAGAGATAGAGTATCAAACACGCTGATAAACCTGTTTCAAAAAAACAAACACAAGCAAAATTTATATATATAGACATGGAAAAAAGAATTGCAACACCTAGATTTTACATGTTTTATAAAACTTCAAAAATCAGCCCCTTATTTTGGATGGAATATGATAAAATAATTTAAAGTAATATGGAAACATAGTTAATAATACATTGGCATATTAAAACGCGTCTGACGTATATATAAAGTTTTAATCCTGGTATTTATAATGAGTTAGTTTACAACCACTGGGTCGATGCCACTGCTCGTGGAGAATTATTTCTCCAAGGGTATCACCAGCCCAGTTGTCAGCAATTCTGTGTTGACTTGAGTTATCATTGATATGCTCATAATAATTAATCAACTGTTAACAAAACTTTGAATTTTTGAAAAACTAAGGCTTTTCTACCTCTTGAATAGATAACTATCATACTATAGCTGTATTTGGAAAAAAACTTTTAGGGATTTTTGGTCCTCAATGCTCTTCAACCTTTTACTTTTTTTGGCTTTGATTCGAGCGTCACTGATGAGTCGTTTGTAGACGAAACGCGCGTCCGACCTATATATAAAATTTTGATCCTGGTATCTATGAAGAGTTAATTTACAACCACTTGGTCGATGCCACTGCTGGTGGAGATTTATTTCCGAGGGTATCACCAGCCCAGTAGTCAGCACTTCTGTGTTGACTTGAGTTATCATTGATATGTTAATAATAATAAATTAACTGTTAACAAAACTTTGAATTTTTGAAATGCTAAGGCATTTCTACCTCAGGAAAAGATTACCCTTAGCTGTTTTTTGAAAAACTTTTAGGAATTTTTGGTCCTCAATGCTCTTCAACTTTATTTGGCTTTGATTCGATCGTCACTGATGAGTGTTTTGTAGACGAAACGCGCGTTTGGCGTATATATAAAATTTTAATCCTGGTATCTATGATGAGTTTAGTTTCAAGCTGCCATAAATATTAATCGAAGTATAGTTTTTGATAAATAACCCATTGATGTTTAATTTTGTTTCAAATTTTATTTATTATTTTACATTCTGATATGACAAAAATGGGAGTTTCGTGGAATACCCTACACAAACTCTCTACATATCGGACATACGAATTACCTTTATTGTCCTAATCAGAATCGAAATAATTGAATTGATGCAAACTATACTTTATATTAGTTTTGACACGGATAGGCATTATATTCGTAGTATTTTAGCCCTCACTATTGCTCGGGCAAAAATAATCACGAATATAAAGCCTTCCCATGTTAAAACTACAATAAAGTATCGCTTGCATCATTTATTTCTTAATTCATTATTACAAAGTATAATATGAAAATCATACACATTGTTTACAGGTTTCTCTATAATTTAAATAAAAAAAACACACAATAATTTTCTTGTTTGTTTTAATTCCAATCGGATCTATTGATTGACACTTGTTGGATAGAGTATTTTGGACTTTTAAAACGTTGAAGAACCATGAATTTCCTGAGTTAAATCACAAATGAAAATACAGTCAATGCAATGCGCCTTTTTAGAATCTAGATGACTATTGGTAATCTCATTGTGTGTAAACATTGGTAAACCAACAGAAACATAACGTTAAGTCATTAGTTGAATTTCTATCACGTTTTAAACCAATCCCATTTCCACTGCACGCTTTCGAAAATATTACCAAGAATGCATAATATTCTGGAACCTCGAATGTGACTGCTCAAAAACATGAGCACAGTTTCTGTATAAACAGTCATTTAGAAGGTTTTATTTACCGTAAAAATGTTTGATTCGTCTAAAGTTATATGAAAAACTGTATACTGAGGTATAACAATATCAAATTATTATAATATATAAGTATACCTCTTTTTATGCATGAACATTTAGAAAATAACTTTTAATAAATAAAATAAAGATTTTGGTACGCTAAACAGAAATACCATTGATCTAGTTCTGCAAATATAAAAAAAAAGATGTGGTATGATTGGATATGAGACAAATTTCCATAAGAGACCAAAATGACACAAACATTAACAACTATAGGTCATCGTACGGCCTTCAACAATGAGCAAAGCCCATACCGCATAGTCAGCTATAAAAGGCCCCGATATGACAATGTAAAACAATTCAAACGAGAAAACTAACGGCCTTATTTATATAAAAAAAAATGAACGAAAAACAAATATGTAACACATAAACAAACGACTATTACTGAATCACAGGTTAGCAGACTGAGTGATAAATTCAACTATTTAAGAACATTACAGTTTATTTCGGGTTAAAAGGACATCTTTCTGCATTTGAAGTGAAATAATGATAATATATCAATATCTTCACCAAATATCATTGGTTAAAACAGCAATCTGTGTTTCTAAAAAATGTAAATTTATCTTGCCGTATTTTGAAATTGATAAATACAATCACAGTTCAAAAGGCAACTATCATTTGAAATGCTAACGTTTATTTACAGTTTGATTAAACAACATACCAATCTAAAGTTTATCCTGTTTAATCTGGACGTATCTCCTTTTGATTGAGTACATCTAATCTTTAAAAGGTGAATTGAGTTTATATACAAGGATTGATCAAAAGTTTACCCACTAATCGTGCAATATTTTGATGCATGTATAGCTATTTTTTTCATGTGCTATTGATCTTGATATTTCGGTCAAATTATAAGTCTTATAAATCAACATTTCAATGGTCTCCAAACACAGAAGTTTGACCGTTGTACTTCTGGAAATCCCAGCAATACATTGACGATTTTTTCTTTCTTCTACACATTAACTGATTAATGTGGCTAGGGCGTCTCAATCAATATTGATAGAATTTTTTAATAACATGTCAAAATGAAGTTCTGATGATGTTTCTTTTCAAAATTATATTAAAAAATATGGGTCACTGGACTTTTTTCACGCTACAGGTTGTTCAAAATTATCAGCTTTTGTTTAAATTATGCCTGAAAAATCAATTTTTGTGTGATAAAAAGTTAACATACTATCAGAACTTTAAGATGAAATGAGAGAAGATTACTCTTATAGCATGCTTTCAGATATGAAAAAAGAAAAAAATGGTGTCACCGAACTTCATTCTTGCTACATAATAAAATAGGTAAATTCATAACACTTTCTGTTATAAAAATTACTTTTTCTGAGTTATATCCCCTTATTCAGCAAATTTGAAAAAAATTAATCAAACTCAAACAAGGTGTTTTTGAAAAAGTACAGCTGTAACTATGATAAAACACACAATTTTGTTTTATATTTATCATGTTTATAGCAAAAGTCTTTTACATAAATTACATACAACTCTCAAAATTAGCACATTTTATCAAATATCGAGACCAAAATCATCTGCTTCTTCAAAATGGAAGAAGACACCGATCCCCGCTCAGATAAAAATATGTAGAAAGCCATACAAGTACAAAGTTGAAGAGCATCGAGGACCCAAAAATAAAAAAAGTTATTCCAAATACGGTTATCTATGCCTTGGACATGAAAATCCTAAGTTTTTCGAATAATTCACACTTTTGCAAACAGAAAATTAATATAAATTACCATGTAATTGATATTCATGTCACCACCTAAACGATGACTACTGGGCTAATCATGCCCTCGGGGATGAAACGTCCAACAGCAGTGGCATGGATCCATTTGTATATATAGTTATCAAAGATACCAGGCTTATAGTTTAATACGCCAGACGCGCATTTCGTATATATAAGACTCATCAGTGACGCTCAGATCAAAATATTTTGAAAACCAAACAAGTACAAAGTTGAAGAGCATTGAAGACCACAATTAACAAAATGTTGTGCCAAATACGACAAAGGTAATCTCTGCAAGGGATAATAAAATCCTTAGTATTTCGAATAATTCATACTTTTCCAAACAGTAAATTAAAAAAAATACCAAATAATTGATATTCATGTCAACACCGAAGTGTTGACTACTGGGCTGGATATAACCTCGGGGCGAAACGTCCATCGGCTGTGTCATCGACCCAGTGGTGTGAATAGTTATCAAAGGTACAAGTTTTATAATTTAAGATGCAATACGCGCGTTTCGTCTACATAAGACTCATTAGTGACGATAATATCAAGATATCTAGAAAGCGTAACAAGTATTTAGATGAAGGAAACTCATTATAGATACCAGGATAATTGAGGACCCAAAATTCCAAAAAGTTGTTCCAAACCATTATCTTAATTCTCTGTTCAAATCGGACATAAAAATTTATCTTTAAATGTTATACTGCATCTTTAAATCAATTAAACAACTCATAAACCCAATTTTGTTTTGTTGCAATGTGCTTCAGTATGCTATATAAAACATGTACATAAATGATAATGATTTACGTAGCACAATACAAAGATTTTATACCTCCAATTCCCCAGTTTCAAAATGCTGTAACTTTCTTTATAACGCTCAAAAATTTATAAAAGTAGTATTTACGGATAGCTAACAGATTACTCTTTCAAATCAATGCAATGTTAGTATTATACTACAATTGTGTAATCAATTTTAATTTTAACTGTGTCTATACAACTTTACACACTCTCAATTATAACCAGTTCTGTATGGATAACCCGAAAATGTTGATTTGATAATATATTATGCCTATAGCCGTTATCAACAAAAGCATGTCTCAGATTTTGGATAAAATGTATATAACAAATTTTACATCTAATTAAGCAATCGCTACTTTTATGTGGTATGGATGTTTACACTAATTACATAACTTTAAAATTTCTTATGTAGTTATAGAGAAGTCAGAGCTAAATTCATTCAAGTGAACTGACCAAGATTTTGCCATTAATTGTATAATAATTTATTACATGATGATTACATAACAAAAATATTGCATTCATTTAAAGTATTAATCTTTCATCTATCTTTATATACCTCTTTTATTCATTTATATGCAGTCATAAAAAAGAAACAGCATTTTAAAGGTTGGAGATTACATGGATTAGAAGTAAAAACTCTTCGTATTGTGCTACCTAAAATATTCATGAAATATGTTTCCTATTTCATTCAAATACGTTTCTTTGTAAATATCAAGATACTTGTGTATATTATAGGATTAAACACATTTTTCTAGAGGGTATTTATGTGTAAACCGGGGCATTTAACTCACAAACTGGACTTTTTATGTTAAGTTTGTGAGTAAGAGCCCCGGTTTACACATCAATAACCTCTAGTAAAAATGTGTTTTATCCTTATAATTCTTAAGCAGAATAATTTTACGACAACGTGTATGCATTGCAAGGTATATATTTTCAAGCAGTAATTGGCTCATTCTACCAAAACTTGTTATGGTCTCTAGGTATTGTTTTGTAAAGGTACGCAAAACCGTTTAATCACAAAACGTATTTCCTTAAGAAAATGCTTTGTCCCTTATAACATGTATAATATGTCATGCTTATATGAATCAAAAGAATCAAAAGCCAAACACAGGGTATATCTCAAGATTTATTTTTTACTTTAAAAAACAAGAATGTGTTCATAGTAAATGAATATCCCACTTGCACTATTATTTTCTATGTTCACTAGACCTTGAAATTGAGTTAAGAACTCTAATTGGGCATAAGTTTCAAGTTGATTGGACTTCATAAAAAAATACTGTGACCAAAAACTTTAACCTGATGCTGTAAAGACAGAGGAACAGACAAATTAAACAGATGCATAGACCGAAAAAACATAATGCTCCTAAGGCATAACAAGTGGGGCATACAAATCTTCTTTTGTATGTTTTTCCCATATCTCTGAGCAGTATCAATCATTCTGTATCCCTGTTCAATGGCATATGAAACTGCTTGTGAACACTCATTTGTCAATGCTGTTCCCAGACCAAACAGAGGCATTTCAATCCCATCTTTTAAATTTATTACAGAGTCAATATTGGTTGCCATGGTTACCACTGCTTCCAAACTGAGTGTCTGAAATTCAGAAAATTAAAGTGGAGATAATTATTCTGACCTGTAACAATTTTCTTTCTTCTTTTCACTGTGCATTGTACTACCATGACCACCTTTTGTTTACTTTATTCTTGTTTTTGTGAAAATGTAACAGGAGACGGTTTGACCTTAGTATTTTTCTATGTATAAAATATCTTTCTTTTATTATCTGTGTGTTTATTTGTTAAAGTCAGCTATAATGCTAACTCAGCCTCTAAAGCTAGAGGTATTTCTACATTGTAATGATGAGTTCCTTTTTATCTTGTATATAAAAACAATACCGTGAATACGTGTGTCTACTCTTCGAACCCACCTTTACCTATAAGTACACCGACAAATCAAAACTCTACTTCTGATAATTGACATTGAACTCAATATCCATAAGTTAACTACAAATTGAAACACCTGTAATCGGACAATTATATTGAATCAAGCGTAATTGATCTTATGGCTCGGAAATTATTTAATTCCCGAAACACAAGTCTACTTTATATTTCCGACTATAAATTGTATAAAACCGTCTGTTAACCTCGTATAAAGGTTCGAACCACTGGGCCCTGAGTCTCCTTGGCTGAAGAGATCGAGATAAGTAAGTTTATATAATTTAATAAGGTCTCTCAAAATATCAACAGATGTAAATATTTGCAATAACAATACAAAGTATTAAAGTCACATAAAATATTACAGTGTAAAATAATGTAAAAGTTCTTATCAAAAATGTAAAATGAATATTAAGTTTTTGCTTCTAAACAAACGGAATTTTACCGTAAATACCCTAAACTATTTAACTTTATCGTAATCACATTAAATATTAAATTCAAATCCCCGAAATATAAAAGTTACTTTACTCAATTATTACTAGAACACGCTGTGGAATTAGAGACTAAAACAGGACAAAATAAAGCAACGAAGAATCACCCTGAGAAATAAAGCATATCGGTTTTATTCAAACCAAGTTGCAGTGTCTTGTTCAGACATCGGGGTATAATACACCCGTAAGCCCTTAATAATAAAGATAAACAACGGCGGTTTTATTCAAACCAAATGTCGATTATGTCTTATACAGACCTTGGCTTTATACGATCAAGCGTCCGAATTAATTAGTATATCTAATTTATATACTAATTACAGGTAAAGAATAACAACTTTAACCAACCGCGTACTTCGATACAAACTTGTATATCAAGGTGCACTCGAAAATATTTTAATCTGACCAACTATTGATTACTACCGAGAAGAAAAGAAAAGCTTTTAATTGTGTATCATCATGCCGTGAAATGTATGGCCTTGCAGAATGTATTATAAAAAAATTAACAGGCTTATTTTATACCATCTGATAAATTTTGGATGAAATGGTTTCTAATCCTCCCTTTTTTACATCAATAAACGATGACCGATGTCTTTGGTCACCGCTTGTGTGGTCTAGACTTGTATATTTTGCATACATTTCTTTTATTCTGCATTGGCTAGAGGTAAAGGGAAGGGTTGATCTCAGATCTCACAATACACGTTTAACCCCATGGCATGTTTGTGCCTGTCTTTAATCAGGAGCCTCTGGGTTTTGTTACTTAGTCTTTTTTTTTTAGTTCATTTATATGTTTTGGAGTTTAGTGTCCATTTTTACTGACATTTTATTTCTTAGTGGTCTTTGACTTTTTTGAAGAGCTATGAATTGATTGAGGTAGCAATACACAGTTAGGAAAAAAACTTAAAATTGACACTCATAATTTTTAAACACCCTCTTTCCCCTCCTGTCTAACAAAGAAGACTTTATATGTGTGTTATGCATGTATATACTTATAGAAAGAGAATCCTCCATAGATTTGATTTCTAATGGTCATAAGGGTGAAATATAATCCCTTTGGGTGTAACCACGGCAACAATCTGCATTTCTTAGATACAAAATATAGCAAAAAAGGGGGGTGAACATGTCACAAAAGTCTCCAAAATTTGGTCTAAAGGAAAATTTCAATGAATTACAGTGATACCTTTCCTGAATCCATAGGTTTATATCTATCAAGTGGTCCAAAAAAAATCATATGCATTTCCTGCTCGTTTTTCCATGAAATTGAATTGAAGAGATCGAGCGCAAAATCTTTGTTGATAAACACTACAATAATTTATGGACCTATGAATGGTACGGATAGGAAAATACAGACTGTCAATCATATAAATGGCCTATAAAACATGTTAAAATCAATCTAAATGTTCATATAAACCCACTAAGAAGGCTATATTATTCTTCAATTATCTAAAAATCAATTTTATTGTACAAAAGCTTTCAAATTTAACAAATTCACAGGGGCCATAATGCAAAACTAAACTTCTAACTGTGTATTGCTACCTGAATGTAAGAAAAAAAGTCACAGGAAAAAAAATCACGGACAAAATAATTCATATTTTCCACTGATCTGATTCAGCTACATGCTTGCAGTAACGTATGATCATCGTATATAAAAGCGCACAAACAACTCTTATATATAGGTGGTGTATTTATTAATATTAGAAAATGATTTTTCAATATTAAAAAATCAACCTGAATATTTAATATTAAATATTCATTTTTTAATATTAAAAAATAAGACCTTTTATTTATATTAGAAAATGATTTTTTAATATTAAAAAATGATTTATTAATATTAAAAAATGATTTATTAATATTAAAAAATGATTTATTAATATTAAAAAATGATTTATTAATATTAAAAAATGATTTATTAATATTAAAAAATGATTTTTTAATATTAAAAAATGATTTTTTAATATTAAAAAATGATTTTTTAATATTAATAAATAGGATCTATTTTTTAATATTAAATATTACTTTTTTAATATTGATAAATCGAATATTATGATATTATTACGTAAATATTTCTGTATTGGCCTGAGGCGAAGTCGAGGGCCAATACAGCTGGCCTCCGACCAATAACAAGGCCAATACAGAAATACACGTAATAATATCTTTATTAATTAACTACAGTGTAACAATATTTTCTTAATTTCATTTCAAAAGAGATAAATGT
The DNA here is from genome assembly GCF_963676685.1 of Mytilus edulis. Lineage (NCBI taxonomy): Eukaryota > Metazoa > Mollusca > Bivalvia > Mytilida > Mytilidae > Mytilus > Mytilus edulis. The sequence continues at coordinate 40,062,242 of NC_092357.1, read as the reverse complement.
TTTAACCTTGAAGTGGAACTATCAAAATCGCAGACTGTTTCTTTTTATTAGATGCAATACATAATGACCTGGTGCTGTTTCCAGGTGTCTCCAGCATTTTCTCATCTGATGAATTTTTCTACCCTTTTCATTCACTATAAAGTGTTACAACTTAAACTTAGACGCAACACATAAATAGTAATTGGAAAGGTACTGCCATTGCATGTGTTATGCAGAAACTAATTTAAAATCGATGTGTACAATCGTGAAATTATGAGTAGCGATAACAAAAACTAAAATCACAAAAATACTGAACTTAGAGGAAAATCAATTCGGAAAGTCCATAATCACATGGCAAAATCAAATAATAAAACGCATCAAAAACGAATGGACAAGAACTGTAACAAAAGATCCGCCATACTGGATATATGAGGTAGTCAAGAAATGAACTTTGTGATAATCTACTCGTTCCCCAAACCTGAAATAGTTCTATCGTCTGCTTTCAAAATACCTTTTAAATGAATGTGATCGTCTTTCGCCTGAAATGTTTGCCATACTGACATTTTCAGCATGTTTAAGATAACTAAATGACAACTGCGTCTTCAAAACAACTGTTTACTTTCAGTTTGTGTTTATCGTGATTTTCGATGTAAAATCTAGAGACGTTCCGAAATCCTGCTTTTGTGTCAACTCGGCCAATATAGAATAACTCGGCTAATACAGAAAACAATCTATATTGGCCGAGTTATTCTATATTGGCCGAGTTTACACATTATATTGCATAGGCAGGTTTCATCATATTAAGTCCAATAACAGTGTAGTTAATTAATAATAAATATTAAAAAATTATTTTTTAATATTAAAAAATGAAACCTATTTTTTAATATTAAAAAATGACAATTTATAAATATTAAAAATTAGATTTATTAATAATAAAAAATAATATTTAATATTAATAAATGATTTATTAATATTAATAGATAGGGAATAAATTCCACAACGGCTTGCCATAAACTGTCGCCAGTAATCTTTCGAACGTTATTTATTTGACGAGGTTGCATGCATGATGATTACTTACTTACAGTTACTTATAGTTGATTTCCAGTACATGATCCCTTTAAAGGTTCCTTGGAATCACCAGACTCGAAATTCAAATTTTTCTATTATTATTTTTTTCATGACCTCTGGATATTTCTGCTCTATAGTCGTAAGGCCAATATTTACCTAGTCGGATTTTAAAGGCATTTATAGATGGGGTCTTTGTTATTTTATCTGGTAGTTTGTTACAGGATTTAGCAATTCAAACAGAGAATGAGTGTTTACGGATACTAGTATTAGAAAAGTAATATTTGAAGAATGACTTTGTGCTGACATGAATTGTCATTGATATGGTTATATTTATAAATTTACTGTTTACAATTTTTTGAATTTTTTGAAATACTAAGGCTTGTCTAACTCAGGCATATATTACCTAAGCTGTATTTGGCAAAACTTTTAGGAATTTTGGTCCCCAATGCTCTTCAACGTCGTACTGTATTTGTCCTTTTTAACTTTTTTGATTCGAGCGTCACTGATGAGTCTTTTGTAGACAAAACGCGCGTCTGGCGTATATACTAAATTTAGTCCTTGTATCTATTATGAGTTAATTTACAACCACTGGGTCGATGCCACTGCTGGTGGAGATTTATTTCACCGAGGGTATCACAAGCCCAGTAGTCAGCACTTTTTGTGCTGACATGAATTGTCATTGATATGGTTATATTTATAAATTTCCTGTCTACAATTTTTTGATTTTTTTTAAATACTGAGGCTTTTCTACCTCAGGCATAGATTAACGTAGCTGCATTTGACAAAACCTTTAGGAATTTTGATCCTCAATGCTCTTCAACGTCGTACTTTATTTGACTTTTTTTTTTTTTTTTTTTAACATTTTTGGATTCGAGCGTCACTGATGAGTCTTTTGTAGACGAAACGCGCGTCTGTCGTATATACTAAATTTAGTCCTGGTATCTATGATGAGTTTATTTGTTGCTGTGTGTCCTGCTACTGGTTCTAGAAGAGAAGATGAGAATCATCTGGCATTTTAAAAAACGATTCCTTGTTATAGTAGCCATTGATATTCTCCTATCTATGATAGTTTGTTAAGTTTCACTGGATAGGTCATGTCTTTGCGACCAGGTAGCTATTGTGTTACCCTTCTCTGGACTCCTTCTATTTTATTTATATATTTTTCTTGTATGGAGACCAAACTGAACTAGCATAGTCTTAATGAGTTCTGACCATGATTGTATATATATACAGTGGTATAAATGTCTCAGTACCCAAATTCTTTCTGAGAATTGCAAATATGGAATTGACCCTATTCACTTTTCCCTTATGTGATTTTCAAGAGTGAGTTTTGAGTCGATAATGATCGTCTCCTGTATCTATTTCTCTTTAACCTTTGCTATTTGATGATTTAGGAGGCTAATAATTTTTGGATGTCCAATGCTGTTTGATTTTTTATATATTGTCATGTATTTACATTTTTAGAGTGAAATTTGAGTAGCCGTTTGTCACTCGATGCTTCTATCTTGCGTAGGTCATCTTGTAGAATGTCTTTGTCATTCTGATATTTTATTACTCTGAAGATATTGGTGTTATCAGCAAATATAGGCAGGAATCACAATCCACAGAATCTGCATGTATTGTTGATGTTTATACTTTTTGAATAGTATATGAATTGTTTTTTTCATTTTGTCGGGGCTTATTCGTGATAGCTTACAGAAACGTTTTACATTTTGATCATTGTTAAAGCAGCTAATTACAAATACATCGTTTAGTGTCTGATGATTTCTGATGAATGGTTGCTTCAAACAATTATAACACATCTGTTTATTCTGTATTGATTGACGAAGGTTGTCTTTGAACTTGACATGATTAATAGTTGATGGTATCGATATGAACATTGAAAGGACACTGAATACATCTGCAGGTTACAATGAGTTGCCCGAGTTTATGTAGAGATAGGAAAAATGGATGGTGCATGGGCTATTTGACCAGTCATAGGTATAGCTAGCCACATGCACCAAATACGCTTGACAACACTATAATGAGAAACATCATTTTATCGTTACGCAAATATTTTAAGATCTAGTCCACAAGACCGATGTTTGTATTCATAACTGTAAAACTTCATGTCATTGGAATTGTTATTGATGGTCTTAACTTATAAAAATTTGATGTAAAATCAATATCATAGTAACATTAAAGAGGTAAAAACAAACACTATGAATTATAAACATATGCATTGTTATTTGTTGTTCCCATTGAATGTCTCAGGATCTAAGATACTCCTTACACCTGTACTGAGATTAAAGTTTATCTCAAATACATGTTTTAACTAGAAAAAATATCCCTTATACATTTTATATCTGAATCAAATTTTAACGGAGGTTAAATAAACACCAAAACACAGAGAACTGCTTTCAGGCGATTGAAATGATTGCAGCTTAAGTTTATTCCTTACTACCAATGAAATATAGCATAATTGTATACTAGTATTATTTATAGTCATTAAGACAGGTGAGTTAAATTTCACAATCATTGCTTCCATCAAGCTCAAATCAATTCACAAGTTTCTATTTTACATTCTTAAATCTAAGTGTAGGTCATCAATATAACTGCATATAATAGTGAAAATATTATAATTATCAAAACCAATAAATCTCATCAACCTCCATTATTTCACAATGATTTGAATTTTTAATTTCCTCGACGATGACCACTAGTCTTCATGCGCGTGACATGCAGTTAATAATTCTATCATGGTGTCCTGGTGTGCTGTCGCTAATCCACGAGAGGTTTACGTTGATATTATGGGGTTTACTTGTTGTTATCTGCTATTGTATTATTTATGTATGTATTTCTCTGTCCTGAGTCTTCTTTCGTTTTTTTTGTACTGAATTCCTTTTACATGATGTTGTCATTTTAGCGGTATTTTTAACATTGCCATAAGAGCAAGAGGTTTGGCTATCAATAAAACAAGGCCCAACGCACCATTTTGTAATTAAAATTTCCTCTACCAAGTGCAGAATATTCAATTTCTTTGTACGTTTACGCTTGTTTTTTGTTGCAGTTCAGTGTTGCTGTTATTCCGTTGTTTTAGTTGATGTATTTTCCTCGGTTTTGGTTTCTGACCCAAATCTATTTTCGCGTAATCGATTTATGACAGCGGTAGTCTAGTGTAGAATATTATTCCATCTATTTATAAATATAATAGATTTGTCAGCGTGGTAAAGCCTGAAGCTTTAAAAAAAAATCGGATCAATACCCGGAGCACATACGTTTCCAAATTTGGTACGTGATGTTTGGTTAAAGCTATTTTAAAAGTCAAAGCTCTAAGCTTTTTGACATTAATAAATTTATGAATGCAGAATTATGAGAATGTGAGCTATGTTATAATAGTTATCAAAGGTACCATAATTATAATTTAGTACGCCAGACGCGCGTTTCGTCTACATAAGACTCATCAGTGACGCTCATATCAAAATATTTATAAAGCCAAAAAAGTTCAAAGTTGAAGAGCATTGAGGGTCCAAAATTTCCGAAAAGTTGTGCCAAATACGGCTAAGGTAATCCTGCCTGGGATAAGAAAATCCTTAGTTTTTCGAAAAATTCAAAATTTTGTAAACAGGAAATTTGTACAATTGAACACATTATTGATATTCATGTCAACACCGAAATGTTGACTACTGGGCTGGTGATACCCTCGTGGACGAAACATCCACCAGCAGTGGCATCGACCCAGTGGTGTAAATAGTTATCTAAGGTACCAGGATTATAATTTAGTACGCCAGACGCGCGTTTCGTCTACATAAGACTCATCAGTGACGCTCATATCAAAATATTTATAAAGCCAAACAAGTTCAAAGTTGAAGAGCATTGAGGATCCAAAATTTCCAAAACGTTGTGCCAAATACGGCTAAGGTAATCCATGCCTGGGATAAGATAATCCTTAGTTTTTCGAAAAATTCAAATTTTTGTAAACAGGAAATTTGTAAAAATGACCACATTATTGATATTCATGTCAACACCGAAATGTTGACTACTGGGCTGGTGATACCCTCGGGGACGAAACGTCCACCAGCAGTGGCATCGACCCAGTGGTGTAAATAGTTATCAAAGGTACCAGGATTATAACTTAGTACGCCAGACGCGCGTTTCGTCTACATAAGACTCATCAGTGACGCTCATATCAAAATATTTATAAAGCCAAACAAGTTCAAAGTTGAAGAGCATTGAGGGTCCAAAATTTCCAAAAAGTTATGACAGCCTTAGTAGGACATTATAAGGTATGGAGCTGGCATGACAGTAAATGCTACTAGTCTTCTGTCAAATTATGTATTATTTTCATTTTGCTTAGTTTAATTTCTTTTAAACCGAGTTTTATGGTGCGTATTGCTGTGTGTTTTTTATTCGCTACATGAGCTAGAGGTATAGGGAAGGGTTGAGAGCTCACAAAACATGTTTAATACCCCCACCCACCCTGCATTTTGCGCCTGTCCCAAGTCAGGAGCCTCTGTCCGATGTTATTCTTCTATGTTAACAAGTACACATTTTTTCAAGAGCCGGCTAAAGTCCACCTCCGGATTCGGAATATCTTGCTGTGTTGAAGAACCATATGCATATGTGTCCTTCGGTTGTTTTTTTACTCTCTTGTTAGGTTGTTGTCTTTTTGACACATTCCCTTTCTCAATTCTCAATTTTCTGTTTAGGAAAACGCGAGTTAAAAGTCATTTATAAAATATCAAAACAAAGAGGATATGATTTCTAATAAGGCAACTATCCACCGGAGTTCAAATATGAAGTGTATGTAACCAATCATCTGCAACCATAAGTCTTTTAGTAATGACAAAACCCCTTACCGTAAAAACGTCTATAAAAGGCCCGACAAGTGTGAAACAATCCAAACGAAATAACTAACAGCTTAAGTATACATAACAAAACAATTTACACAAAGGCAATCATTAGTCGAGACATTAACAAGCGACAACCACTAAATCACAGACTTCCGACTTGGGACAGGCACATACTGAATATTGCAGGGTTAAACATACATGTGAGCGCTCAACCCTCCCGTAAGCGGGGTACAGTGGGATAACAGTACAATATAAGAACAAACTGCAAAAATTAGTTGCAACTAGATTCAATCAAAAGACCGGTGTGGCACGACACGAACGCAAAAATTATATCAGCACAATAGACACAAAGCACCGAAATGACGGTATTATACACCTATTGACTGGGTGTGAGGGTAATAGCAAGTTTGTTGTCCCTGAGATACCAACTATTGCTCGAGGCAAAGTCGAGAGCAATAGTTAGTATGCGACGGGACAACAAACTTGCTATTACCCGCACAACCAGTCATTAGGTGTTTTATTATACTGAACAACACAGCCATTAAATGTTTTTATATACATAATAATTAATTTTCTAAAAGTCTATATATGTCATCTGAAAGAACAGAAAAATGACACATAACTTTACATGCACATGTTGATCCCTTTTTTACAATTCGTTTTGTATTGATTTATATTTCATTAATTTTAGTCAATAAAATTGAGAATGGAAATGGGGAATGTGTCAAAGAGGCAACAACCCGACCAAATGAAAAAACAACAGCAGAAGGTCACCAACAGGTCTTCAATGTAGCGAGAAATTCCCTCACCCGGAGGCGTCCTCCTTTAATCAAGACTAGAAATACTTGTGTTAAACTTTCCGTGCTTAAAATAAATTCTAGCTAAAGTACACCAAAGGCAAATTCACTTTTAATATACGAAGAGCGAACCCACATTATGAATAAGGTACAATTAGACGTTGCAAAGCATACGTAACCAAGCAGAGTAGTCAATGACATCATGACGTCCAATGAAAAATAAGCATGAAAAAGTACGGGAAAGATGATTATGAAACTATTAACCGGGGCAATAGTCTTTGAAACTATTGACTGGCAAATGGTTCTGTAGAATGAAATAGCACGACTATTTCATTATTTTTTATATAGAAAAAACATACTGAGGTATAATAATTGCAATTAATGGCAGTTTGTTCAAAGCTTATAACAACTAACACTGAAATACATGGTGTTCTCTAAGACTGAAGTATCAATCCTTACACAACGGATTTATTAAACTAGAGGCTTTCAAGAGCCTGTGTCGCTCACCTTGGTCTTTGTGCATCTTAAACAATGGACACAGATAAATTCATGACAAAATTGAGTTTTGGCGATGGTGATGTGTTTGTAGATCTTACTTTACTGAACATTTTGATGCTACAATTATCTCTATCTATAATGAACTTGGCCCAGTCATTACAGTGGAAATTATTTTCTAAAAATTTACAAAAAATTATGAAAATTGTTAAAAATTGACTTTAAAGGGCAATAACTCCGTAAGGGATCAGTTGACAATTTTAGTCATGTTGACTTGTTTGTAGATCTTATTTTGCTGAACATTATTGCTACTTACAGTTTGTCTCTATATATTATTATATTCAAGATAATAACCAAACACTGCAAAATTGTATTTAAAATTACTAATTTGGGGGCAGCAACCCAACAAGGGGTTGTCTGATTTGTCTGAAATTTTCAGGGCAGATAAATCTCGATCTGATAAACAATCTAATTCCTATTAGATTTGCTCTAAATGCTTTGGTTTCAGAGATATAAGCCAAAATCTACATTTCACCCTAATGTACCCTTTTTAGCCATGGTTGGTAGGCTGGGTCATTGGACACAGTTTTTGAATTACATACCCTAATGATGATTATTGCCAAGTTTGGTAAAATTTGGCCCAGTTGTTTCAGAGGAGAAGATTTTTTTAAAAGAATACAAACATTTTAGAAAAATGATTAAAAATTTAATATAAAGGGCAATAACTCCTTAAGGGGTCAACTGACAATTTTGGTCATCTTTGACTTATTTGTAGATCTTATTTTGCTGAACATTATTGCTGTTAACAGTTTGTCTCTATCTATAATATTATTCAAGATAATAACAAAAACTTCAAAACTTTCCTTAAAATTACTAATTTGGTGGCAGCAAACCAACAACGGGTTGTCTGATTTGTCTGAAATTTTCAGGCCAGATAGATCTTGACCTTATAAACAATTTTACCATTTCAGATTTGCTCTAAATGCTTTGGTTTCAGAGTTATAAGCCAAAATATACATTTTACCCCTATGTTCTATTTTTAGCCATGGCGTCCATCTTGGTTGGTTGGCCGGGTAATGCCACACACTTTTTAAACTAGATACCCTAATGATGATTGTGGCAAGGTTTGGTTAAATTTAGCCAAGTAGTTTCAGAGGAGAAGATTTTTTTAAAAGAATACTTAAATATTTGAAAATGGTTAAAAATTAACAATAAAGGGCAATAACTCCTTAAGGGGTCAAATGACAATTTTGGTAATGTTGACTTATTTGTAGATCTGACTTTGTTGAACATTATTGCTGTTTACAGTTCATCTCTGTCTATAATAAAATTCAAGATAATAGCCAAAAAACGGTATAATTTCCTTAAAATTGCCAATTCAGGAGCAGCAACCCAACAACCAGATGTTCGATTCGTCTGAAAATTTCAAGGCAGATAGATCTTTACCTGATAAACATTTTTACTCCATGTCAGATTTGCTCTAAATGCTTTGTTTTCAGAGTTATAAGCCAAAATATACATTTTACCCCTATGTTCTATTTTTAGCCATGGCGTCCATCTTGGTTTGTGTGGCCGGGTAACGCCACACATTTTTTTTAAACTAGATACCCCAATGATGATTGTGGTCAAGTTTCGTTTAATTTGGCCCAGTAGTTTCAGAGGAGAAGATTTTTATAAAAGCTAACGACGACGGACGACGACGCCGGACGCCGGACGCAAAGTAATGAGAAAAGCTCACTTGGCCCTTTGGGCCAGGTGAGCTAAAAAGAAAAAAAAAAACCACAGTCTGACCATATACAATGAACGTTTTTGAAAAGTGGTGGTCCAAAGATCTTCCCCATTCAAATTTAGCTATAGAAATAGCAGTGAGCATAGGAAGATTTTTTCAAGGACCACTAGAGAAAAATGACTTTGAGAACTTTCCGATATATTTGCTTTATACAAAAATAATCAAATTTGGTTAATTTAAAAATAATTTGATAAAGAAGATGTCCTTTCCGATCATAGTCGAGACAAACATTGACGAATTCTTGTACAGTTTAAGACTAATATTATTAAAAATTAAATGGTGTGGGTTTAAGTCTGATTTGTTTGTCAAAACTGTGTTAGAGGAAAGCATAAAGAATTAATCTCACGTTTAGAGCAGACTTTAACAACCATTATCGAATTGGAACGGACGTATCTCTTTTTTCTAATAAATCATCGTTAAGTTTATTTATATCATCCAAGATGACAAAAATCTGTAAAATTTCGACGGCAAATTGAGTTTTTGCTTGATTGATCTTCCATTAAATATCTCCCGAAGAGATCCAGATTTAATTTTTTTGGACTCTTCATTCGGCTCTATCAATATAATTCTGAAATAATCAGACACCAATATAATCCCAATATACCGTATGACATATCCTGATATTTATTGTAAAAATCAAAATAGAAAGACAACAGTCTTAAACACACAGATTGATTGATGTGTGTTCTCTTAATATCTCCTGAACATTTTGTTCCTTATTCATAATATATTTTTGTTATCTCCACTCTTAAATTGAGAATGGCAATGTTACATTACCACTCATCAAGCGCAGATCCTGCCATTTTGAAAGGGGGTGTTCATCGGGTGTTCCAACCCCACGAACCATTCACATAATAAAAAAGACGAAGAATCGAAAAAGGGGGTTTCCAACCCCTGGAACAATTTATTTGACGAGCTTACATGATAATCCATTTTATGATTACTTACTTATAGGCACTTATAGTTGATTTCCAGTACAGGATCCCTAAGGTTCCTCTTCACCAGACTCGTAATTTAATTGTTTTCTATTACTGTTTTGTCCATGACTTCTGGATGTTTATGCGTTATAGTCGTCAGACCAATATTTATCTAGTCGGAGAGTAAAGGTATTAATTGATGGGGTCTTTGTTGTTTTATCTGGTAGTTTGTTCCTGGACCATGTTTTAGCAATTCAAACAGAGAATGAGTGTTTAAGTACTATATAAGAAATGGAATCTTTGATGAACGAGGTTGTTGCTGTTTGTCCTACTGGTTCTATGTTGAGAATCATCTGCCATTTAAAAAAAATGATCCTATACTTCCTTGTTATAGTTGCCATAGATAGTTTTGAAGGATTCAATCATGGCCCCTCGTATTCTCCTATACATGATAGTGAAGGTAAGCATAGTTTGTTAATTCTCACTCGATAGCTCATGTCTTTGAGACCAGGTAGATGTTTTGTTATCCTTTTCTGGACTCCTTCTATTTTATCAATATATTTTTCTTTGAATGGAGACCAAACTGAACTAGCATAGTAAATGAGTTCTGACCATGGTTTTATATACAATGGTATGAATGTCTCAGTACCCAAGTTCTTTCTTAGAACTGCAAATATAGACCTGACCATATTCACCTTTCCCTTATGTGATTTTCAAAAGTGAGTTCTGAGTCGATAAGGACTCCCATATCTCTTTCCTCTTTAACCTTTGCTATTTGATGATTTAGTAGGCTAATCATTTTTGAGTGTTCAGTGCTGTTTGACTTCTTACATTTTTTCATGTATTTACATTTTTAGTGTGAAATTTGAGTAGCCATTTGTCACTCGATGCTTATATCTTGTGTAGGTCATCTTGTAGAATTTCTCTGTCATTTTAATATTTTATTACTCTGAAGATCTTGGTGTTATCAGCAAATATAAGTAGGCATCATAATCCACAGAATCTGCATGTATTGTTGCTGTTTGTAAAAGTATAAGAATTGTTTAACATTTTGTCAGGGCTTATTCGAGATAGCTTATTCAGAAACGGTATGCATTTTTATCCTTGTTAAAGCAGTCAATTACATCTATATCGTTTAGTGTCTTTGATGGATGGTTGTTTCAAACAATGATACCGATCTGCTTATTCTATATTGATTGACGAAGGTTGACACGATGAATATTTGATTGTATCGATATCAACATTAAAAGGAAACTGAATACATCTTCAGGTTACACTGACAGCACTGCCTTTTAGATAATAATTCTCGGAGGCCAAAAGATAAAGTTGGTTGATAAAAACACAGCCAGAAACGCCAATTAAAAAAGATGACAAACTAAGAAGTGATTGGAACTGTAATGATCTTAGCATATTTTCCTGATATTTTACTCGACCTAGTGAGATATTTTAAAACTTGAAAAGATGTAAAGTTCCAGTCCCAATCCCCTCACTATCGCTCGGGCAAAAATAATCACAATTATAATGCCTACCCATGTTAAAACTACAATAAAGTATAGCTTGCATCAATTATTTCTTAATTTTCTGATGTAATCATTTAAAATTTTATTTAGAGTGAATATAAAGACTTATTTGTGTCAATTGACAATTTGTGAGAAATTCTCCAAAAGAGTTATTTAAACAAATGAAAGCTCTACATGTTTGTCAATAAATCAATCTTTAGAATTATAATAACCCATGTACGCGCATAATGCATCACACATATCTTTAATTCTCTTAATTCATTCTCTCAATTCTCACTATACACTATAAAACAATCAAAATATTAACATGAATCAATAAAAATGTACACATTTATTTGAAATCTTCCGAACCACTACATAAACTCCTCACCATAGCCCTCAATGTACTTTAGTATCTTCTACTAGCGCCAAATATACGATTCAAAATCATTCAATGTGACTACTTCTTATAACAGTAGCAACATTGAGAAAAACTATATAATTTCCTACTTAAACTGATAAAACTTAAAAACAAATAATGTCAGTCGAATGATATAGTTAGTCACATGCATCAAATACACTTGACAACACTACAATTCATTTAATCGTTACGGAAATATTTTAAGATTCGAAATATTGATTAAGTCCATAAGACCGGTGCTTGTATACATAAATGATCAAACTTTATGTCATTGAAATTGTAATTGATGTTCGTAACTTATACAAAGTTGATTTAAAATCAATATGATCGTAACATAAAAGAGGCATACACAAACATTATGCATAAATGACATATGCATTGATATTTGTAATTCTCATTGAATTCTTTAGTATCTAAGATACTCTTCCTTTACTGAGCTTGAAGTTTATCTGAAATATATGTTTAAACTGTTATTCCTGTTATATCTGAGTCAAGTTTCAACGCAAGTAAATAAACTCATCATAGATATCAGGACTAAATTTAGTATATACGCCAGACGCGCGTTTCGTCTACAAAAGACTCATCAGTGGCGCTCGAATCCAAAAAAGTTCAAAAGGCCAAATAAAGTACGAAGTTGAAGAACATTGAGGACCACTGTCCTAAAGGTTTTGCCAAATACAGTTAAGGTAATCTATGCCTGAGGTAGAAAAGCCTTAGTATTTCAAAATATTCAAAACTTTGTAAACAGTAAATAAATAAACTTCAACTAGGAACTATTTTGTTTTTAATATGTACTGCTTTCCAGAATGTGTTTTTTTGACGGACCCAACTGGGTGGAGCTACATCTTACAGAGTCTGTTCAAATTATTTTTGTAACAAAATCCGCTTAAGCCGGTGATAGAGGTCGTCCCAAAACTTGCAATGAGGTGATAGTTTTTTTGCTCCGTGTGGAGGTTTCACTGTGACTTTGAGATGAAGAACAACAATGTTTATTTGTTTATTGTATGTTTTTTGTTGTGCATGAACTGATTTTGTGTCATGGATGAATACCCCGTATCCTTTGTTTTTTTTAATTGAAAACCAAGAAAAATCCATATCCAGAAATGGGCCTGAACTGGCCTTTAAATAAAGAAGTGCACTAGTTCAAGAAAAATGGACGTCATACTTAACTCCAAAACATGAAAATTAACTAAAACTAAAAAAAGTATAAAACTAGCAAAGACTATATATAGCTAGAGCTCCTGACTTTGGACAGACGCAAAAAATGCGGCGGGGTTAATAGATATAGAAAGATGTGGTATAAGTGTCTTTCAGACAACACTCCATCCAAGTCACACTTTGTGAAAGTAAACCATTACGGAACAAGGTACGGTCTTCAGCATGGAGCCTTGGCTCACATCGAACAGCCAGCTATAAAGGGCATAAAAATAATGCATGCGCAAAACCATTCAAACGGGAAAAACAATGGTCTTATCTGTATAAAAAATGAGAAACGAGAAACATTTATAAACCACATCAACAAACAACAACTACTGAACATCAGATTCCTGACTTAGGCCCGGTACAAACAATTGCAGCAGGATTAAACGTGTTAATGATACCAAACCTTTTCCCTTATCTTAAACAATAGTGTAACATTACATCATAGAAGGACACACTATAAAATATTAATTGAAATGGCTTAGCTCGATTAAAAAACGTAGTAGCACAAATGACCATACACTGATCGATGATTTTAATACAAAGTTAATAAAAATAAGGGATGAATAATTAAACATGTGTTAAAGTAAAAGTATTATACAAAACAAATGTATATATACCGCTGTGAAATGCTAGACAATTTCTTAAAAACATGAACTTTAAAAAAAGTGCGTCATATTTTACACAGGTAAATGAAAATAATTTTGTTGTTAAGTATCCTTCATTTTTTGTCTGTATAATCTTCATGTCTAAAAAGAAAATGACCAACAGACAAGTTATAGTGCACAGAACACTGAGCAAGACGAACACCATAGAAAACTTTTACAGGTGCTTCGGAAGGGTAAGCAGATCTTGCTCCCTATGCAGCACATGTCTTGTTGCTTATGTTAGCACAAACCCTGTAATAATTCTTATTCGACAAATTACATCACGGATTGAATAGGGTATCTCAGGTGCTTCTAAAGGGATATAAATCATTTTCCCTGGTCCTCATACTTCCCCTGTTTTGGTTCAGCGAGGTTTAAAATCGTCGATAACTCGCATTGGTACTTTTTCAATCTAATAAAAATAATGGGAATGTGGTTTCAACAATTGGAACATATTCTTGATTATTGTTAGGTAACATGACTGTCAACCTAATAATGATAGAAATCTGACTTTGATTTATTAACAACAAGACATTGTATATTATAGATATATAATATTTATGTGATTACAATACATTACAAATAGCACCAGTATGTTCAGCTACTAAACGTTTTATTACATTAACGTCACTAGTTGTCATATTAGAGTCTTTTTCGTGAAATGCTGTATAAATCATGCGTGTCTTGTCTTTTTCTTTGTTTGTTGATTGCAATTTAAGTACAAGACCAACAGCTTGGCAATAAGTCATTGTGAACTCTTGATGCAGTTTTTTGACAAACTCTTTATCCTTGTAGCTGTTATCGTTTTTCAAACATGTAGGACAAGATATGTTCTCGAAAGGCTTATCAAAGTGGCACCAATTTTCTTCTTGATTTTCTCTTTGTAATATGAGTTTCGTTTTTTTGATAAGTTGCTTGGCTTGTTGGACTCGTTTGTCCCCTTTTTGTCTATTTTGAATAACGCAATAGTCTAAATCCAAGGATGCGATTAATAAAACGAGTTCTTCAGTATTTCTTAGCCATTCTATAAATTTATCTTTATATATGTCTTCTTCATTTTCTAGTTCATCTACATTAGTAAAAATCAAAAACGTTTTACGTTTAAGATGTTCCCCGATTTCTTTATCCAGAAATAGACTTTTAATGGTTTTAGTGAAACCAGGCTCAAATCTACCAACTCGAATTGTGAGTCCAAATACGACCTTTCTCTTTTCATGACATTGCAAAGACTTGTAAATTTCCTTAAACTCAGATATTTTTTCAAATCCCGGAGTGTCTCTTATAGTTACAGGAAAATCATCAAAGTTATATTGTTTTTCCTGCTCGGTTTTGAAATATTGTGTACCAAGAAGTGTATTGCCAGTTTCGCTCTTACCACTGCCGCGACATCCAATTAGCACGAAAACTGCATCGCTGCTCTCGTTGCTATAAACATAAAGAAAAGCAAAGCTACGATTAGCAATAAATTGTAATATAATAGTTCAGCACTTGTATATCCTTGGCTTTCAAATGTTTGGCTTTAAGCGTTCGTGTTGAAGACAAATTAACAAACGTGCTTTGGACGCAAGATTTTTTAAGCGTTGTTTTAATTTGTAAAGCTCTGGGTCAATATTGCGTGTGGTGGACTATGAGTTCAACAGGATATATTAATCAGCTGAACAGTCATTACTTATTTCATAATTTGTGAAAAACAACTTAATCTTAGAAAATGTTAGATTTTTTATTTTCATATTTCTTTAGGGTTAAAGAAAGAGGTATCATATTTGGTCATATTACTCTCTAACTGTTTCAGTTTTTATATCTTTATACATTTAAAAAAAGCATTTTTGACGCATACCAATTATAAAGTCATTCCCCCTCCCCTCCCAATTTTTTTGATAATGTTAAACCTTTAAAGTTTAAAGTTGAGGCATTCAAACAAGGAATCTTCTCAAAAGATTTAATCTAATTATTGATTAACTCGGCATACCTTACATTGACTGATAGTGTTCCTTATTAGAATATAAATATTCCATATTTACAGAAACAACAGAATAATTGGGCAAAGTTTAGGACCTAGTGACAAAAAAAAAAACAGTGAAAAATCCCTAACCCTTGGGTCATTAAACAGATAATTTAACCTTTAAATGCTATGATTTGATAGAGATGTAGCATGATTGTCAATGAAACATTTATCCACATAAGTTTAAATGAAATTGATGTAAGCAATTAAATGTCAACCGTTAGGCCTTCGACAATGAGTGTTTCCCATACCAGTACCATGCACATTGTGAAGTCGGCTATGAAAGGAAACGACATTAAATAAATAATACAATTCAATTTCAAAAAAATAACAGCCTAATTGAAAACAAAATTACTTACTAAAACAACAAATGAGACAGACTTGAACCAACAACTACTGAGCTATAGGCTTGGGACAGGAACATAATGAAGGTTGAGCTGCTCAACGTGGTTGTGAGCGATAAACACTCCCTTAAGACGTATTTCATTTTTGGTATATATAATCATGTACAATAACCTTGCTTTTCAAGATTTTTCTTTTAAGATAAATGTTGGTATAGGATTTTGAATACAGCTGTTAAACAAACCACGCGGCTGTTTATATATATGAAGGACGGACACAAATTTTTCAGCAGAAAAATCTGATTTTTACACTCTTGAGTGTAATTGTCAGACAATTTTAAACGCCTTTTTAAACTCTACTGACTGCCATTGGCGATTGCCAAATAAATTGATCACAAGGTGTTACAAAATGGATCTCTATATTAATTTTATGCCAAGTAGAAAACAACAAACTTGCGGCAAATATATAAATATATATATGTCTCTTCAGTGATGTTAGGGATCTAAAAGTATCCGGAAGGCCATTTAATTTACCTCAATTTAACAAATCGCATTTGACTAGCAGGTCGAGCAACTGATGATCTTTAACCCTTTAACGACTGCCAAATAAATTGTACACACGATGTAACCAAGCGGATCTTTATATCAATTTAATACCAAATAAACAAAAACAAACAATTTAATAACAAGTTTATTGTAAAAATCAAAAGACTGCTTTCAGGCTGGTGAGTAAAATGTGCACTTTTGGAATATCAAAATTGATAAAGTTAAACCCTTTTGAAGATTATTTATGATTCCAATTCGAGGTCAAGAAAATATGAAAGCTCGACGTTTGTGCTGTCACCTGCTAAAAAATAACGTCATTTAAAAAATGCCGTAATGACCGTTTCAGTTAGGACCCATTGAAGAAAAAAATGTCTCTTATGCTTGTGCTATCTTCATATTTTCGAATAGAGATGTGATAAGGGGTAGGCATGCGATAAAAGGATAGGCATGCGATAAAAGGATGTAGTAAAGGGAAGACATCCGATAAAAGGGTACGATAAAGGGTCTGGATCAAAGTTGATCGATACAGATTATACAGCAGACTATTTATCACATAATTATTCAAAATTACTGTATTTACTACTAAATATATGATAAATTAAAATATCATAGTTAGCAAACGCAGGAAATAATACAGCACAATACCAATAACGGAATAAATGACATGTCAAAAATAAAATATATGATTTGAAGTTCATGTTCATTGCTATAACCTGCTGTAAAAGATTTAAACAGCACTCATTACTGCTTTCTTTCATTTTTTTAACGCAAATATTTGTGTGTATCCTAGGAATAATAAACTATTACTGTAACAGTCTTCTTCAAGAGTCCATACTATTCAAAATGACTAAATCGAGAAAAAAATACTATGTTGCATGTAATGAGTGTCATGAGGCAGCATATGTTCTTTGATTAAACAATACTGCAACAAATTAATGTCATCATGCAAAATTGAAAGGGGTTTATTTGACTTCTTAGTAAGCACAAAGCAAATATTTTGCCCAATCTACAGGAAGAGGGGCCAATTTGAATATGAGAAAGATAAATATGCAAATAAACGTTATTAATATTTTTATATTATTTTTCACATTAATATAATCATACATTTTGTGTAATTAAAACATGTATATCTTCTGTGTCACTATCTTTGTTATTTTACGTTTTTTTAGATGAATATATATATATATATATATATATATATAAGAAAATTATTAAAAGGTAATAACGGTTTCAATTCATCACTTTTACTAGTAATTTCACTGCTTTCACAGATCTTTTGGTTATATAACACTTATTTGAACTTCATATCAATGGTGTGTTTAAACTTTTTAGGCGAATCAAATTTAAGAAACTCTATTAATATCTTTGATTAGTTAGTTATCAAAAGTACCAGGATTATAATTTAGTACGCCAGACGCGCGTTTCGTCTACAATGTACAATATTTAAGGAAAACATATTATAGAAATGTACTTCACTTTCAATCAGTTGGTGTTTTTGTAACTACGCTTATGTTTATGCCGGTCACATCTACTAAACTTTGTAGATGTATTAAAAATGTGTATAATTTTTTTTCTTTCAAAGAATTATGCAATTTGCAATAGTTAGATACACATGTATTAGCAAGAAAGTTTATTCACAAAATATAGCATATATACTTAATATATTTATATGTATTCGCATAAGGTCGATTAATTTGACGCATTTCATTTTAATATATTCAATTCAATTCAATTCAAAGTTTTATTGCCATATAAACTTTACAGTTTGTGACATATAACAACAACACAAACAATAAAAACAATAACTAAGTATTAAACTGAATATATATACACAAATTCAGGTAAATATTAAAGGGTCCCCTGTCCTCAGTTCCTTTGACTTTTTTTTATAAAGGATCCTAGTTTATTCACTTGTGTTGGTGTTGATGCACTGTTAAGAACCTGAATGACAAATTACGATACATTAACATGATAAATGTACTATTGTTACAATATAGTGTTTAATTATCATACATACCTTTCCGTAGATGATGACATAACTAGACTTATTCCTCGTCTTCAATTCAATCAATGTGGCAAAATCTGTTTTAAATAGTTTGTATATGAATATCTATAGTCCGTTCTCTAAATCTTGAGAACACTGCATGATAATATTTGGCTGTTTTTATCAGTTACAAGACAAGGATTGTGTAAATGACATGTATTTAATGTATGATGTAAGTTTCATGTCGGTAATAAAATAAACCAATTACATTGTTAAAAAGAAAAATGCGCTACATGTATCAAAAAGAATACATGATCTAATTTATTTTGTATTTTGTTATTTTGAAAATATTTCTAATTTCACTAAGAGAAGATAATTTATACATGTTGTAAGAAACATTGAACAGTTGAAAAATGGAACAAACTATAATAAATAGATAAGATATCACGTGTGTTTTTGACGCATTGGTAGTAGACTGTAAAACTAAATGTCTCATCGATGGATTGATTATACATCCAAAGAAGTGTAAAACATGTCACGGAATAAAGAGTAAGTAATGATAAAATTTAGCTAATTATTTGATTTGAATAAAAAGCAATTTCTTCTGAAACACTAGCATGACTAGTTGTTAAAAGTTATTGCACGTACCTACTTTTAATTGAGTTTGTCATAAAACTTTATTCTAAATGTTTTTGTAAGCTAAAACAGATTTTCAGTCTTTTGCTAATATTGATAAAACCATATCAATTTCAATAATGCATAAGCCACACGCGACGTTTTATTTAAACAGGATTGATTCATAACACCAAAATCTAACAATTTAAAGATACAAAGTGCATTAAGCCTGGATAGGTAATAAAAAGGAATATTTGATAAATGTCCTTTATCAGTATCAAATTTCCGATATAAATAAGCCACAAGTTCTTATGGATGCGGCGAACTTGTTTGCTTTTCCTACTTTGTAGAATTGGTTATTTCAAGCATAAATGTCAAGGTTTGTCATAATGAGAAAAATCTAGTTTAATGTAAAATAAAATCAACAATTCGATCAAAGTTTCGAACAACAATCTAAATTCATCCGCATCCTTATAGAATATTTAGTTGACCAATAAATGCTAAAATATATTTATCTCATCTGTCCATAAACAGTTGCATATGATATAAGCCAATCAATAAAAATTTGTAGGAACATTCACTCATTTATGACAGAAATGTGATGATCAACGAATAATCGAAGTAAAATTTTTAAATGTGTTCAATATAAAAATCGAAAAATTGCTTCTTTCATTTAAACTTACCGCATTTAAATGTTATATGTTTGTATTAAAATCCTATCGTTTGATCGATTCAATTATGCATTAGATATAAGTCTAACGATTTGGATAAAATAAAAATAACATTGCAATGCAGTATGTTAAAATAAAGGAAGTAATTTTTTTATTTCTATATTCAACAAAAAATGGAAAAATTTATAACAGTTTGCCATTTATTCTGTCATTTCGATTCATGTATATATATATATAGAGAGAGCCCAGGTGGTCGTGTGGTCTAGCGGGACGGCTGCAGTGCAGGCGATTTGGTATCACGATATCACAGTAGCATGGGTTCGAATCCCGGCGAGGGAAGAACCAAAAATTTGCGAAAGCAAATTTACAGATCTAACATTGTTGGGTTGATGTTTAGACGAGTTGTATATATATATATATATATATATATATATATATATCAGTCTAAAGATTTGCACAACGTTGTGCAAATCTTTAGACTGATATAATTTTTTCCTTATCTGCATAGTATCGCCAATTCTAGACGATCCGGTACATAGTAAATTTGCTGGTTGGTCCTTTTTATAGACTTTTATATATATATATATATATATATATATGCATATGATAAACTAAAAAAAAAGTTAATACGAAGATGTCGTTTTAATGACCTATTAGTATAAATCAATAAAGAACAATCTTCTGATTGTATTTTTTAGAATAAGAATAGTACTTATTGGCTGTACGGGTGTTGGTAAAAGTTCCGTTGGAAACACACTACTCGGAAAGAAGGAATTTGAAGAATCTGCGGCAGCAAATTCCGTCACTTCGAAATGTGAAGTTGGTGAAGGCACAGTAGGAACAAGACATATAAAAGTTGTTGATACACCCGGTCTCATAAGTTCCGATGGGACAAACATGATTTCTAAACTAGAGGGATTTTTCAAATGTCTTGATCCTGGTCCGCACGCAATTATCATTGTAATTGCACCTTTCAGAGACTCACACGCGGAACGTGAGGCTTTGGAAGATTTGCGTACTTTTTTTGGCGATGACAATTTTCTTGATTTTACCATGCTTGTTATGGTAAGGAAGTCTGATATCATTGGTGAATTCGGAGAATCTAAAGACATTACAGAGTTTATCAATCAGAAATCTGCAGAAAATGTAAAACAACTTTACATGCAATGTAAAGAACGGATCGTTGCTGTTGAAAATAAACAAAAAATGAGTGAAAGACAAAAAGAGGCTGAGAAGGTGTTTGAGGTAATAGACAATATGGACGGATTTTATGGTCATCATTGTTTTAAAAGAACATCGGAAGTAATAATGCAACACAAGGAATTAAAAGAAAATGCCAAGGAAATTGCAGATTTAAAAGAACAGGTCAAAAAACTTGAACTGGAAAAAAACAAGAAAAAATGGTTTTATTTTTTTTAAACTCGATATTAGACAGACAGTCTTGAAACAAATATACAACTAAGAGTGCTGATATTTCTAAAAAATATGAACAGTTTAGACCACTGGTCATACTAGTATCAAAGCTTTAAATTGACAATTGTCATCAGTTTTCTGTGTCAAGTTTTTAAAATTGTTGTTTTTCATTTTGAATCTTTTTTTCTTTTTCATTTTTTTTTATTCTTCTTGCTCATAGTTACTGGTGGCAATATAAGGTTGTTAAATGAAGTTATTGATTTTATATACGGTACGATTGAGTGATTGACAACTGCTTTATTGCTATATACTGGCTCTAGTGTTAATATTTATGTTCTTATTCAATGTATATACGGAAATAAATTGCTTTCGTATTAATATTAAGAAATAATGAAAAAAAAACCCAGATGATACGAATATTATAGTTGAACAATACTGATTCGGTTGTGTCTTATACGACAGATCCAGATTGAAACGAACATTCTAACAATATATTAAGGTCAACATATAGAATCCTTAAAAATCCTCCAAGTTTACAAAACTTGTTTTAAGGAAAGAAAAAAAAATCAGGATTGAGATTTTTATAAACGTTTTTTTCGTAAATGTTTTCCGAAAGTTATGTTTGGTGAATGGTATTTTTTTTAAATATTCGCTTGGATTAATCAACGTATGGCCCTTACCAACTTCCCCATTAAGAAATAAAGGACAAACATACACGACATATAAAAGGTAAACATGTAATTCCGTGCAAATATTTTTTTTTTTAATAGAGAGGTTATTTTTCAATTGTTTGTATCCCTAAAAAACGGAAACATTCAGTAAACATTTTTAAGCCACGAGTCATCTTGAATATTCATTTGATGTTTGCTATAGTTACAATATATATTCCCGCCTCCCATTCATCATGACACTTTATGCAGACCTTGTGAATGGAGACCAGATAAGATGTAACAGGCATAATGATATAAAATGTTTAATTATGGAAAGGACCTTATGAAAGTGGAAACGTTCATTCATGTGCTACATTCAGAGGTATTAAATTAAAAAAGAATGATTATGGTACCAATGTTGATGCACATGTATTATACATGTATATACTAATAAAAAAAAAGAATACATTGGCCAATATCAAACGAAATATACACTCTTTATTTAAGCACACAACAAAGAAAATGAGGAATCATGATAAATAGTATTGAAACATTTCTTTGAAATTTTTTTTTAACAATAATTCTAAGTACCATGAGTGATGTCGATAAGCTGAACAACCGATGATTTACAAGCTTAGATTTGGCTGAAATGGAAAAACGAACAGTTAAAAGAATGTCATATTGATATAAATAAGGAGAGAGCTTTCGTAACGCGAAGACAAAACTTACAGATAAGAAGATTGATATTCTTAAGTAGTAAGAGCTGAAAATTAATAACATTACCGAGGTAAAGATTCTGCAAGACACATTCAGGCAATTTTGTGTGTAAAATAAGCCTCATTAGTAACAGATGAAAATGAAAAGTAAATCTCCAAAAATATAAATCCTGGACTGCATGATACCCCAGCACCCCAAAATATTAAAAAAATATCGAAAATGTATGTCGAGTACGCTGCTCAATACAAATTGTCTATATTAAATTTCCACAAAAATATTTTTAACGCAGATGCACTTTACACATTTAAGGGGAACTAGGGGCAGCCAGTATGGTTCAGATTTGTTAAATTAAGGTACAAAATATTGATGATGAATTACTCACCTGAAAGTCAATAATTCGACCCCATTGAGTCCGTACTTATGTGAAATTCAATTTACCATCTAAGCCTAATTTTTTGTGAAATAATTTGTTGAAATAGAACTAGTTTAATACTATTAAAATCCTGAGTTTAATCAATAAATATCTACTCGATAAGTGCTTATCTGCATATGCAGCTACTGTACCCGTAAACAATAAGACATTTGTTTTTATCCTCATTGTTTTCAAAACTTTAAAAAACCAAGTTTACAAAGTTATGTGATTGACACCTTGTAATGGGTTCTCCACAACTCTTAACTGCAGCAAGATGGTAGTTTATCAGCATGAGAGAAGCAGGTATGTCGCTGTGATAATTGCATGTATTGTTGGTCTTCACCATTCCACTATAAGTCGTTTTTAGAATAAAAATCAGACAACAAACGACGGTAAAGACATTCCGAGATCAAGAAGACCCCCTCCCTTATAACATCTGCTAGGGAAAATCAAGCATTATGAAGGTTGGTCAGAAGGAAACCCATTGCAAACAATACAATCCTAAAATGAGAGTGATTACCTTACAGGAGACTTTAAACAAGAATGTTCTAGATCGACTCATCGCTACTGGTTATCGTGCGATAAGAATATTTCGGCACTTTGATTAAGAGCAAATATACATTGACCAGTATCTCGCTACCTCGTCTCTTTCCTCTCTTATTGTTCTAACGCAACCATGCACGCAGATTTTCCAATTTCATCAACGTTTCCGACTTACGACTGCGTATGCTCAGTATGGAACTTGCGACCAATATTTCTCGTAAGGCGTATGTCGAAAATAATATATGAAACGATCGATTACCATTATCAAGAAATATTTCTCGATGTACGACCTTTTGTGAAACCGTGGCCCGGTTTCTGACTTATGACATGTGCAGTGTGCCTTTTAATTTGAAGAGGACGAAGTAAAAGTTCCACGAACCCACATCCTCTATAAATGTCGTAAATAAAACTCTATGGAAACACATTGTTAACGTTATAAACAAGATCATGTACACTCAGTGGGTTTATATCACGAATAAATAAATATACTGTCAGTTTCTGCATTTCACAACTGAATAAGCGGTCAGTGTCTGCATATCACAAATGCATATACGGTCAGTGACGAGCAAATCACGATTGAATAATAGGTGTGTGACTAAGTATATATTCACGAGTCAAAATACGGTCAGTGAGTTGGATTATCACGAATGAATATACGGCCTATGACTGCGTATGTCACGTATAAGTATGCAGTTAATGCAACTTGACTGCTCAAATTCAGTTAGCACATTTCCAGTATACAGAGTCATTGGAAGTCTTTTAGTGTGTCATATGCTTGTTTTCCAGTAAATAGTTCAAAAAAGGAGATTCATAAACTTTTAATCTGTTAATCACTGCTAGTAGTCTTTTCGTCTACATTTTTTCGTGTAAAGTTATATGAAAAATCTGCGTACCGCCCATCCGACGTACAACAATGTTTAGTAATTTATCATGATTTTTCTTTAAATTTCTGCTTAAAAAAGTTTTATAACAAAAGATCGCTTGATTAGGATGCGATGAACAGAATACATATTGTCCTGATTTTCCTGCTATACGATTATTAACTTTATTTTAAACACTAAAGTATATTCTGGGTTGAAAAAAGGTATATTACTGCATTTTAGATAAATAATGATAACTCTTAAATCATGTAAACATCTTCACCAAAAATAAAGGGTTAAAACGTCTATCTGTGTATCTCATAAATGTTATTTCATCTTGTCGCATTTTGAAATTGATAAACACAATCAAAGATCAAAAGACAACTATCAGTTGATATGTTTACGTTTACAAATGGTATTTTTTTGCAATTATATAATAAAACTTATATATCAAAATATGTATCCTGTTTAATCTTAAGGTATCTCATTTTGATTGTCTTCATCTAATCTCTAGAAGGTAAAAAAAGTTTATACGGAAGGATTGATCAACAGTTTGTTCACTAATCTTGTAAAATTTAGATGCTTATTGATAGCATTTTTTTTACTGTACCATTGATAATAGATATTTCGGTCAAATATGAGTCCTATAGACAACCTTTGGATAATTTATCTATGTTTAAACCATTGTTGTTACGTCATCTATTCAAGAAACAGATGATTATTTTTCAAGAATCCACTGAAGATTTGACTAATATAATACTACTCACTGGTTCATTGAATGAGAGATGAGTGAGTAGATTACATTACAAGTGAAGACATGACTGATGTTTACCAATAAACAAAAATTGTTGACAATACAGAACACAGAAGAATTATACGAAAGCGTATTAGCGCCACAGTTAAAACGTTTTTCTAATACTTGCGTTATAACGTAAACCTTTGTGGTGTTAACACGCTTCCGTACGAATAGTTAACAAAACCATCAATAATTCATTTGGTTGGAAATTCAATTAAATAAAATGCTTGTTTTCTGCTCTTTTATCGGGTTGTTGTCTCTTTTACACATTTCATTTTTATTTCTAACGATTGAGTAAAAAAAGGTCATTGGTAACATTTTAACGGTTAACGGCTACATCTAATAAAGTATAAGCACTCATATCATACATTCTTCTTTATAAGACACTTTATGAAAATGATCAAATATTTATACATGTACATCAATTTATTTCACAAGAATGATAGTTGGTCCAAAACTGAGTTGTGTATTTAACAGTATCGAGTAAAAATCCTTCACACGTTACTTTGAATTCCCAAAATTAACTTGAAGCGTGATGTTGATATTATGGCCATCCACTTGAAAGGTAGACGGTGAACTGTTAATTTATAGTTCTGAACGGGGTTTCTTTTGTTCTGATGGCTTACTGTTGATTTTCTAGTTGGCCTTTCGTTTCATTTCGGTATTTGTTCTTTTATATTCGCGTAACTGCATTACTTTTATGGCCTGTTATCTCAGATATAGCTGCTCGTCCTGACCATCTTCACATAACCTAGTAGCAGCCGTGGCACGAATCGAGTGGTTGGACCTGAATCCATTCAGTCCGGCTTCTTTGCATAACCTTGCAATCGTTGCTGTCAGCATATTTATACCCACTAGTATAGCATCAAACCAAACTTGTCCAGTCGGTTTTGATAAGGGTTTCAAGTAAAAGGCATTTTTTGTTTTTTTTTTTCTGGGCTGAAAAATACAAAACACTTAATAATATGTTTGGAATAAATTCTAAGAACTTACTAAGCCTGCCCCTTTCTTGTTTTTTTTTTTATTTACTTGTATATGCCTATCCCGTCAGTGGTTGTTGTTGATTGATGTCTGTTTTATTCTTTTCTAAAATTGTTTTGTAATAAATAAGGACTTAATTGAATTTTATCATTAATTTTCATGCCTGTGCATTTTATGGCCAACTATAAACAGGAAAGGAATTCTTGTTTTGAATGATAAACAATTTTTTAATCAAGTACATCAACTTTATTAAATTTTGATCTTTGACGGATAATTGTGTCATTGGCAATTATCTGCGTTATACCACATTTCCTTCTTCATATTGTATAGGTAATATTTTAAGGTAAATTTTCGACATGAAAAAAGGTATACTGGTAATAAACCCTTGTCACTATAGAAAACTTACCAATGAGATATGTAGTCTCTATAAAATTTAACAATACATCTCTCGAAATTTTCTTTGTTCTCATACGCAAAAACTACTTTTGTTTGCACTTTCTAGATTTAACCCGCCTTGGTTAGACTTAGAAACATCCTCTCTGTAAACCAGGTAGGAATCACCATTGGTGTCTGTGTGTTCTGATATTTGACTATTTTCAATTCGTAGATCTCGATGCTCCTTTCCAGCACGAATGCGAAATTTAGGCCAAATAAATAAATAGTAGTATCAAAAAGTTTCTGCGGTGTACTATTTCCTAAAATTCGTTTCTCCCATAGTATATTTTCTTCATCATAAGAAATTTCCTGCGCTTTTTTCTTATGTGTTCCTAACCCAGCTTTTGCTCGTTCTTTCATCGTGTGATCAAGTGTGTTCTTAATTTGGATAAAACACAATTGGTCCTTTTTCATGACTTCTAGCTCTGATGAAATAATACTTATGTTAAGACGGAGATCAGCAAAGGCTATTGCATTTCTAAGGGTTTTCCAGGTGTTGAACAGGTTATATGCCCATTTAATTTTCTTTTTAGTACTGTCAGCTAAACTGAAAAAAAAGAAATGTTGATGTGAAATATTTATTTTATGAGGTATTTTTATCATTGTACAGTTCATATCATACAATTGATATTCGGATTTCAATTTGAAGGGGTGGTGCATTTCTTTTTTGTATGGTATAATATACCAGCTGACAAAAGAAACAAGACACAAGACACAAATTTAAATCCAAATTTATAATAAAATATTAAAGGTATAAAATACTGTTCAATTATAAAATGACAAGAAATCATTTACGAAGCAAATAAATATGATAAAAATAATCTTTCCAAATTAGAAAGTTAGATCTATTGCCTTATTGAACACAAGGGTCAATTTTTTTTTGCGGAAAATAAAGACAAAAAAGTCGGCATCTTTATTTCGAAGATGAGAATCAAGTATTCAAAATCAGCAAAGGTATTCAAAATATTATCCAGAGCATGTTTGAAGTTTGAAAAAAATTCATTTCTGATATCGATTTTGGAATTTTTAGGTAAGAAATATGATTTTTGAAATAACGTATTAGTAAATAAAATCTTGTCTTTCAATTGTCTTAAATAGATTCTTTTGATAACTAAGATAAGACCAATTGGTCAAGTATTTACCTAGGAACAGTGTATCATATTTCATTTTATATGGAAAAAACGTGAATGCCTTGTATCGTTTCTTTTTTTGACTAGTATACTAGGTAAATTTAAAGTGACAATTATTATTCGAACACACCTACGATGTTCCAAAATTGTAAACAAGTGTATATTATGATTACTATAGCGTGGACTACATTGTTGAATAACGATTAAACAATTAGCCGTTTAAACTTGATAATCATCTACTTTATTTCATAAGTTTATTCCAACGTTCTTTTGAATATAAATATGACAAAATTTAGCAGTTAAAAGATCGTTTTCCTTGTTATTGTGTATATATGTAACCCGAAATTTAATTAGATACTTTTCTTTACTTTTCTTGCTTTGATATACACACTGTGTCTAAACCACACCGTCTAAATTTGCTCGGACTCGATGGTATCTAACATCCGGCACAATGACGGAACACCAATAGACAAAAGAAAGGTAGGTTTCTCCTTATTTTTTTATTTTTTTTATGATATCGAAGAATATATATACATATACAACTATTTTCTATTGTGAGATGCAATATTTTCTACAACCGTTCTATATTAACGGAGAAATAAGTCATAATGCATGTCAAAATGACGAATTGAGTGAACCTTGCCTCGAAATTGTTTAATTTCTCGTTAAATTGTTCACATTGTACGGAAAGAAAGGTACGGGAAGATAGATATTGACACGGAGATTGCAAATTTAGTTATTATGAGCATCTCAATAATTGTATTTCTGTGTATGGAACGAAAGAAATGGGTCATGTCAAATTAAAATAAACCGGTTTCGTCAATGTTGTTACTACCCAATCACCCGGTTTCGTCTATATATATCACCCGGTTTTTGGTTTTTTTTAACAAACAATTTATGAAAAGAAACTTTGGCATGGATCTGAACATTGTCTTTCGAGAATTTAAATATATATTTATTGTAAAGTAAACTTGGCGTGTTAAAATCTATTTTAAACGGGCACTTTTGGACATAGTTAATTATGATAATACACATTTTCCTAATGAAAGGCGTATCCCTTATTTCACTTAACTTCAAACTAATTTTAAATGGAATATAAATACTGAATAGCAAACACTGTATCTAATTATTTTGTAACATTATTATATTTTCTTTGTTTATAATAGTAGTATGTAAAGATGAAAAATAAAAGGATGTGTTTTGATTGTGCCATAACTTTAATTTACTATACTATATTATATACACTTAGTTTACAATATTTACTATCAATTATTAATACATTTATGCATTCAATCATTGACGAACAGTCCCAAACCGACTATAGTCTATACTGTTCTGCACAAATTAATCATGCATGCAGTCCTGCCAGATTTTCTGGTACTATATATACTGTCTTACTTGCACACTAAAGCGAGTTTTCACACTTAACAATCAATAACATAGCAGTGAGATTTGTAACTTTCTTCCCGTTTCTGGTAGGCACATTTATTTTCATAGGCATGTTTTTCACATTATTTCTACAGTTCAAATTCATTTTTTGTACAGTTCAAATTCAATTGAAACTTCAAGATATCTTTCGAAAACAATATCTGACAGTTTTGTATTTTCAATGTGAATAAAAGTTGGTTTGCAAAACATGACCGTCATTTATATCTAGGTCTTATTAAGAAGAAATGACGGTAACCACTTATCCCATAAACATTGACAATGAGACAACTTTCTTTTAGACACAAAAATTATGTTGAATTAATCAAGTTTAGGTCAGCGTATGCCTTAAACAATGAGAAAAACACACAAACTGCATGAAAGCAAGCTATAACAGGGTCCTAAATTATAAATGTAAAACAATTCAAACAAGAAAACTACCTGCCTATTTTATGTTCAAAACGCATGTGGTATAAAGCAACTAAAGACAACCATGGAATTACAAGCGTGTGATTCGGGAATGGACTGAGTCAAAGTGTTGTCGCTGACACAAACAGTACAACAAAATTCTGATTTCCCGGGTGTCCCTGTTTTCTCATTTCTTACAATATTTTAATTCGGT
The DNA here is from genome assembly GCF_963676685.1 of Mytilus edulis. NCBI lineage: Eukaryota > Metazoa > Mollusca > Bivalvia > Mytilida > Mytilidae > Mytilus > Mytilus edulis. Next base: position 40,032,455 of record NC_092357.1, on the reverse strand, counting down.
ATACACTTTATAAGATAAGTGGCGAATCTAGATGACGTATATGTTGCACGCCCCGATCCCACCTTTGGTTGCCAAAACTATATTGATTCCTGTATTTAACGATTTTGTAAAGCAAAAAATAATCAAAATATTGTTCGACTCACTACTCTCGGCGGTATGTAAAAGTTGTTCGAATTACGCCCACTTTGAAACAAAATGAATCCGTCTGTCCGTATATATTGTCAAAATATATTGACCAACGTCAGTGTACGATCATCATAACACAACGGCGACAGTACAGACTCGTTTTTAGTAATGTTAACAAAATAATTATTATCGAATTTTGTCGATGACCTGAGACTATTATACTAATTTGTACATAGCAGTATAGTTACAATAAGGGATAAAAAAAATTATTTTAATGCATGGTAGTTGTAATCCTACATTCATTTTCTATGTCGATTATGCATGCATATACAGTTGTCTTATTATCAACGTTTATCCTTAAGGAGATTTATTTTTAACGATTGTAGAAAAGATAACATACATAGAATGATTAGATTACTTATAAAGGTGTCCATCCTTTTGTGCGAGAAAATCACATATCAATTATGTGTTTCGATTTTTAAGACCGTAAACTTTAATTTCAAGTTTAAACATGTTCAACATATTTTCCCATAACTCATATAGAAAACGCATATTTAGACAGCTTTAATCTCAATATGCTGTTAAAAAAATTTCGGAATGCAAAGTAAATAAAAATATTTGTGTTCTATAAAGAGTAGGAATTCAAGTTTTTGCTTATTATTTATTTGAATCTGAGACTCATATAAATAATAAGCCGTTGACGGTGAACGAACTTGTTTTCCAACGACCCACAAAACTCCTTTTGAACGCTGAAGTTAAATAATCAATTATAATGTAATGCGATTATGATTTTTTTTATTTGACCAAACCGGGTTATGCATTTTGGAATCTATGACGAAACCGGGTTGTGTACATTGACGAAACCGGCCAGTTCCATTTTGACATGACCCATTTCTTTCGTTCCATACACAGAGATACAATTATGGAGATGCTCATAATAACTTAATTTGCAATCTCCGTGTCAATATCTATCTTCCCGTACCTTTCTTTCCGTACAATGTGAACAATTTAACGAGAAATTAAACAATTTCGAGGCAAGGTTCACTCAATTCGTCATTTTGACATGCATTTTGACTTATTTCTCCGTTAATATAGAACGGTTGTAGAAAATATTGCATCTCACAATAGAAAATAGTTTTTTAAGAATATATATTCTTCGATATCATAAAAAAAATAAAAAAATAAGGAGAAACCTACCTTTCTTTTGTCTATTGGTGTTCCGTCATTGTGCCGGATGTTAGATACCATCGAGTCCGAGCAAATTTTGCCGGTGTGGTTTAGACACAGTGATACATACCAGGGCTAATATGCATAAAACTACTTAAGTTGAGATTTATCCCGACCGAAAGGATTTTTTTTGCATGTCAAATGATAACTTATTAGTAAAATTAGATATGTTAACTTGAGTGATTTTCTACATATCAGCCCAAAATTAAAGACCTTGATTTGAATGTTTACTAATGATGCCTATAAATGAACGACCATTTAACTTCTTAAGGGTGGTGGGAGTACGGATGTCAAATTGGTTCAATATTCAACATTCAACTTTTAACATTCAATTTTTTTTCTTGTATCCATTTTCAACATTCAACATTCGATTTCAATATTCAACATTCGGTTTTAACATTCGATTTTCAACTTTCAACATTTAATTTTTTTTCTTTTTTTTTTTGCATCCATTTCAACATCAACATTTGTTTTCAACATTCGATTTTCAACTTTCAACATTAGTTTTCAACATTCACCATTCGTTTTCAACATTCGATTTTCAACTTTCAACATTCGATTTTTAACTTTCAACATTCGATTTTTAACTTTCAACATTCGTTTCAACATTCACCATTCGTTTTCAACATTCGATTTTCAACTTTCAACATTCATTTTCAACATTCAATATTCGTTTTCCAAATTCGATTTTCAACTTTCAACATTCGTTTTAAACATTCAACATTCGTTTTCAACATTTAACATTCGTTTTCAACATTCGATTTTCAACTTTCAACATTCGTTTTCAACATTCAACATTCGATTTCAACATTTAACATTCGTTTTCAACATTCGATTTTCAACTTTCAACATTCATTTTCAACATTCAATATTCGTTTTCCAAATTCGATTTTCAACTTTCAACATTCGTTTTCAACATTCGATTTTCAAATTTCAACATTCGTTTTCAACATTCAACATTCGTTTTCAATATTCGATTTTCAAATTTCAACATTCGTTTTCAACATTCAACATTCGTTTTCAACATTCAACATTCGTTTTCAACATTCAACATTCGTTTTCAATATTCGATTTTCAACTTTCAACATTCGTTTTAAACATTCAACATTCGTTTTCAACATTTAACATTCGTTTTCAACATTCGATTTTCAACTTTCAACATTCGTTTTCCAAATTCGATTTTCAACTTTCAACATTCGTTTTCAACATTCAACATTCGTTTTCAACATTCAACATTCGTTTTTCAACATTCAACATTCGTTTTCAATATTCGATTTTCAACTTTCAACATTCGTTTTCAACATTCAACATTTGTTTTCAACATTCAACATTCGTTTTCAATATTCGATTTCAAATTTTCAACATTCGTTTTCAACATTCAACATTCAACCTTCGTTTTCAATATTCGATTTTCGAAATAAACAATGTTCTTCATCAGAAATGGTTGCTGCTACCTTAGCAACAAATTAGTCGATTTTTGGCAGGAATCAGAAGATGTTTAGATGCGGTTATCCGTTTGAATGGAGACTGCGCACAAAGTACTAATTCTTTGGCGTATAACGATCAACCATGATGTGAACAGTCATCTGAAGATTAATTTTGAAATGTCTGATATTGTAAGTTTCGACTACAGTAAAAGTTGTAAAATGCATTTTTTTGTACAAAAAACACTTCATTTTGTTATTAAAATTGTGGTTATATAAATCATTTTTTTTCAAACATTTTTTGTTCGTTTCAATGCCAATGTTATCATAAACTATGTTTCAATAATATTATACAAATATTTTGTTATATTCCATCCAAAAAAAGAGGCTGATTTTTCAAATTTTAAAAAATCAAGGTGTTGCAATACTTTTTTCCATGTGTATATTATATTGGATCCCAGACAAATTTGACCAATACCTGATTACATTGTACTATTTGGTCGTATTCGATGATTTTTCTACATTTTACTCTGTTATATACGAGTATACATGACTACTACACGTTTCTTTAAAAAAAAACCGTTTCAGATCTAAAACATCATAACTGTAAGAATAAATTGTCTTTGTTTTCCCCTCCTGCATGAATGTTGTGGGGCATACTAATTTACCCTGTTGCGTCCGTCCGTCTGTCCATCGTCATTCCGGGCTAGGATACATAGTTTTTCAAGCTATCTTCTACTACAGTTTCAAGGATGCTTATACACATGCAGCATGAAAGTTTGCATAGTATACATATTTTTTAAGGGGCCAGCTGAAGGACGCCTACGGGTACGAGAGTTTCTCGCTACATTGAAGACCCATTGGTGGCCTTCGGTTGTTGTCTGCTCTATGGGCGGGTTGTTGTTGCTTTGGCACATTCCCCATTTCCTTTCTCAATTTTATTGCATGGACACAGGATTATGATTTTTTTCAAATATTCTGAAAATGACTGGTATTTTTGAATATTGAAAACGAATGTTGAAAGTTGAAAATTGAATGTTGAAAGTTGAAAATCGAATGTTGAAAGTTGAAAATCGAATGTTGAAAACGAATGTTGAATGTTGAAAACGAATATTGAATGTTGAAAACGAATGTTGAAAGTTAAAAATCGAATGTTGAAAACGAATGGTGAATGTGGAAAACGAATGTTGAATGTGGAAAAACGAATGTTGAAAGTTGAAAATCGAATGTTAAAACGAATGTTGAATGATGAAAACGAATGTTGAAAGTTGAAAATCGAATGTTGAATGTTGAAAAAGAATGTTAAATGTTGAAAACGAATGTTGAAAGTGAAAATCAAATGTTGAAAACGAATGTTAAATGTTGAAAACGAATGTTGAAAGTTGAAAATCGAAAATCGAATGTTGAAAAAGAATGTTGAATGTTGAAAACGAATGTTGAAAATTGAAAATCGAATGTTGAATGTTGAAAATTGAATGTTGAAAACGACTGTTGAATGTTGAAAACGAATGTTGAATATTGGAAACGAATGATGAATGTTGAAAACGAATGTTGAAAGTTGAAAATCGAATGTTGAATGTTGAAAACGAATGTTGAATGTTGAAAACGAATGTTGAATGTTGAAAACGAATGTTGAAAGTTGAAAATCGAATGTTGAAAACGAATGTTGAATGTTAAAAACGAATGTTGAAAGTTGAAAACGAATGTTGAAAGTTGAAAATCGAATGTTGAAAACGAATGTTGATTGTTAAAATCGAATGTTGAATGTTGAAAATGGATACAAGAAAAAAAAATAAAAAAATTTGAATGTTGAATGTTGAATGTTGAATATTGAACCAACTTGACATCCGTGGTGGGAGTGGGGTGGAGCGGTTGTCGTTTGTGTATGTGTTACATATTTGTTTTTCATTCATTTTTTGATATATAAATAAGGCCGTTAGTTTTATCGTTTGAATTGTTTTACATTGTCTTATCGGGGCATTTTATAGCTGACTATATGGTATGGGCTTTGCTCATTGTTGAAGGCCGTACGGTGACCTAAAGATGTAAATATCTGTCATTTTGGGCTTTTGTGGATAGTTGTCTCATTGGCAATCATACCACATCTTCTATTTTATATGGAGAAGGATTTCACGTCGAATTTTTAATTTATTTACGGTAAAGATTCTTCTTATTGTTGAAGGTTTAACAGTTACACTTAATTTGATTCCATTCACTTCTTAACATTTCTGAAAAATAGTTGTCTCATTAGCAACCATACCACAAATCCTTATTTTTCGTACGGAAAGGTGGTAGAATAACAAGTTGAATAAGGTAAATCGTTTTTCGTGTTAAACACAATCAAATATACATTTACTTTTGGGCTCAGGGCTAAGTTTATGTTACCAATGCATCAATTTTTGTTAGGAGAAGTAAAAAAAGTAGTGGATTCGGAAACGATAGTTGAACAATCCAAAAATAATATTCCGTTTATGTTTTAGTTAATTGTGGTACTCTTTTTTTAAGTTTTCCCAATTATGGCTTTTCATATTTCTGTGTAGTTGTTTTTATAAGTTAAAAGAAGAAAAAACGATAGTATGCGATATGGATTTTGCTCATTGTAGAAGGCCGTACGGTGACCTATACAGTTGTTAATTTGTGTGTCATTTTGGTCTCTTGTGGAGAGTTGTGTCATTTGCAATAATACCACACCTTGCTTTTTAATAGACACGCTGAAAATTCAGTTTTAAACGTTTTTTTTAGCGAATCTTTCATAACAGTCATGCAACTCGGAACTTATTCAGTGAACTTTTTATATAACTTTTTTCATCCATTTTCCTTCATTTAGAGATCTTTATAGACATAAGTATCTTGATAATTTGCACCAAAATGACAGGCAAACATATTTATATCATTTATTCTGGACTCGTTTCTCAAAATTTCGATCCTCATTAGGTTAAGTACGGAAAGGGGTCTTTCAAGTGTAATCTTGTAATGTTCTTAATGAATACAAAAGAAAGGGAGGGTGGGGGAGGGGGGGTGTAATTTGAAAATAATATATGTAACAAAAAGGAATATAAATTACTGACCTCCTAACAGAAAGTTCCTCTATTTTGTTGTCGGAAACAATCTTGCTCAACCTTGATGGTCCTGGCTTATTACGTAAGTCAGTCTACACGATCTACTAAAGTGCACATTAACTCTTCATCTAACGCAGACGATATATCCTCATCAATCGGCTTTTTTAAAAAAGTAGCTTCATTTTCAGAAGCTGATGATATGTCCTCATACATTAGTAAAAAATTGCCACTTAAATCCTCATCACTTTTAGTAGAATTATCACAGAACATTGACTGAGTTATAAAAATATTTTCATCGTCCGATTCCGTTGTTACACAATTTTTTATGAGCTGTTTTTACTCAAACTCATACATTTATACATTTTCCTTTAATGGGTTAGTTCAAAACTTTTTAAATTGCAATTGTTATATTATTACATAGTGATTAACATATAACCCTTTTCAAATATGTTTTTGATTTATGATGATTATTTGTAACTTCAATTTTGTTCTTGCAATTCGTGTATTTATTTGATTCAAACAAGAAAATTAATTTGGGAACAGTATTTTTTTATTTCACCTTTGAAATAATCCATCCATGGAAGAACACAAATCACTTCGAATAGTGATTATTTAATCACTTTATTCGAAAAAATGATTGAGATTTTGTGATTCGTAAGTGATACGTTTTATTAGGTTCCGAGTAAAAAAAAAATCAAAATCAATGGTTTAAGTAAGAGAATTGATAAGAAGTAGTGGATTCGGAATCGATAATCAACTCGCGACTGACGTTGCTCGTTGATTATCGTTTCCTAATCCACTACTTCTTATTAATTCTCTACTACATCTCTTCCAGATTTATCAGCAGGGCATTATGACGAATTTGTCTTTCCTTGACACATTTATTGACTCACGAACAAACCGTTATATTATTTCACTTCTTAAATCTTCAAACGAAGTCAGAACTGTATTCTTCCAAACAATTACCAAATGTAAGAACCCAATTTTGCTTTTATTGCCACGTCCTGCTTGTCTGCTGAGTTAACTTTAATTAATTACAGATAATCCTTAAATATAATATGAGGAAGGCGCTACCTTAAATGCCAGCTATATACTAAGACAATGTCCTATATATTGATTGGTTGTTGGTTGTATAATGCCCAGTGGCAAATATTTCATGCATGTTCAGAACGAATGTCCTAGGGTACATTAACATATTGTTTATGTCTAAAAGAAAATAATAAGTTCAGATGGAAAATGTTTAGGGAACGAACATTGAATTTGAAAAGACATCAGAGGTTATGGTATTTTTCCTGAAATTATTATGTTACCCACATCAGGTTTTGTTTCAATTTAGAATTGACATATATTCAAAACTTCTTACAGTTTGTTTAAGCCTCTAATGCTACCTTTCTTTCATATGATTTCTTGTCCTCACGTATAGTGTTAGTACAATTATTTCTACTTGATGCATCACTAGTATATGAAACTCTTGAACTTGAATATTGTTTTTTTTCCATGCTCTACGCTTTTTTAGTATAGCTGATTTAGTTCTCCTATCCATCCGCATTGGCGGATTCGTAAATGTGTTACTATGCCTTCTTTTTGGTATATATTTTTCTATACACTGACTTAATTTTGACTTGAAAATATTCTATATTTGCTCAATGCTCTTGTTTTCAAATATATTAATACATATAAAAGTTTGTCGATGTTTACGATATATTATACAAAGAAAGCTCCATCGTTATCTGTCTTGTATTTTGATAAAGAAAAAAAAGTAGTGCTAAATTATTTTCGATGGAAAGCTTTTTAATTAATCTTAATCATACAGAACACGTTTCATTGTCTGTTGAATTGCATTACACAGATCATGCTAAAGAATGACGACCTGTAGAATACATTGAAAAGTATAATTTTCAAAGAAACAGCAGAACACAAGTCGACAATAAAAAGCTACTCTTCGGGGTTTTGATAATTTTCCCTACCCTATCGATAAAAAAAAGATGGTTTCAATTAAAGTTAATCTTTAAAATCTGTCAAAGTATCACACACTCATTTAAAACAAAATTTTATTATAACAATAGTATTTGCCAAGAAAACAAACTATCAACATGATCAAATTTGCTTTGTGGTGCCCACAAATATAACTGTACGATTAAGATTTGATGGATTTTCGTTGAACAACGGAAATGAATAATTTCTTATACTTTGAACTGAATAGTTCTTATAAAAAGAAGTTTCTCTTATATTGGCATACGATAATATTTGTAAGTGTGACATTTTAACCTGTGATTAGCAATGTGAATCTTCAATGTCGACTTGCTGACATGTGTATGTAATACATTTATGTTTCTGTGCTATAAGATCTAATAATGATGCCGAAATGTTGACCGACGTTTGTATTGAAGTCTTATATGCTCATAATATTTGACATCGACTTTATCCGTTGGTCTGTTGATTGATAACGTTTAATTTTGTTAGTTTTTATGAATTTGAATTTCTACCTTGGCGTTAATATTTTGGTTATACTATTTACACTAAGTCTTATATTTTTTTCAATCGTTAGAAATTGTATGTATATGTTCTATTTTCATATTCATTCATTCTTTCTTTATTTATACATTCTTAAGCAGTTTGCTAATTAAATGGGTTTCCGTCGCCGTTTGTAAGTATATGAACTGAGTCAGGACAGAAGTTTATACATAGGAAGAACAGTGCAATTCCCTTTAGTATTGACATGATTCATAATTTTTATCTGTCCTAACCTGGTTTACTTGTAATTGAATAAATATACATGACGTATACAATGGTACAGATATAAGCATTTTCTACGATCTCTGACAATTCTTTATTGAGGCATGCCATTTTTCGAATAGAGAAAAAACCAATAATGTGTAATTGTATTATATATACAAGTTGTTTTAAATTTACAGAATTGATTTATGTAGCAGCATTATGTTCAGTTTGTAGCCTGAATTCAACAAACATGATCATGTATCTCGGACTAGCACTACTTGTATAATGTGAATTCTGCATATGTTTTGGTAATAATGCCTTGGTGAATACATTTGCAAGGAATATCTTGATAAGACAATTGCACATTGCCGTAAGGACAAGTGATGATTTCGATTTCAGTTTCATCATTGTAAGCTTTCATTTCTGTATACTCACATTCATTGTAAGTTTTCTGTGTTAGGTTTTGTAACTGTTGCTTATTATTAGTATATTTTGGGAATAGTTAACTTATTGACACTGTATTTCAATTTTTGTTAATATTTTGATTTTTTGTTTTGTTTGTTTTTATGCATTGTTATTGATGGCAGACAAGCTGATGGTAAAACAAGTTTTTTTCAACAACCGTGAATGCACTTTAACAGTGAGTTGACTTACAGATGTCTTGTAATTGTCATTGTCGTGCAGTTCCTGTGTTACTGACGCTTAGCCAATACATCCTGTAGAAAGATTGACAAAATATATCAGATGGACATCCAGCTCTCAATTTGAAATATGAATGTCATGGACTACACGTAAATGACAAAAACTAGTATACAAAATATAACATAGAAAAAAAGAGAGCAAAAGGACTCCCTATTTCCGAAAAATAAAGAGGGGGATATCATGTGCTTTGAAGAGTTAACATTTTTTGCTCAACAAGTGAGCCATATAATTATTGTTTATGAATTATTGGTAAAACATTTATCCTCTTTTAATCACATATTTGAAGGAACAGAAAAACAGGTCTTGAAACTTAACAGAACTTGTACTCCTGAAATAAACAAATAACTTGCAGAATAAACATGAAATTAAGATGCAAGTGATAAATTTTAACTTGTCTATTCTATGTGTTCGTAAATATATACAAACATTTATTTCTATTGTGCCTCAACGGTTACAAAGGAATAGTGAAAAATGTTTCACTGAGTGTTCTTCCGACCGTTGAAGAAATCCTTCCCAAAAAGTGACGAAAGATTGGTTATGCAGTATGTATCAATTTGAAGTCACGACCAATTTCAATCGGTTAATGACTTTTGAAGAACGGTATTCTACTGCTGTCATTATTTTTCACCATTCAAATGTTTCCCCAAAAATAGTGCCGTTTTTAATTAAATATTGTTATTTAATTATACATAACAATGTGATGTAGAACGTAAGAAAAAGTCTGACTTATGGTTAAGACTAATACAATTATAAAAATCGAAAAGATGATATTCATGGTTGAGTAAATAGATATCAGAAGATGTGGTATAAGTGCCAATGAGACAACCTTCTATCCAAGTCACAATGTGTAAAAGTCTTCAACATGGAACATTGGCTCACATCGAAAAGCCAGATATTAAGGGTCCCAAAATGACAAAAAAACCAACAGTATAATCTATATAAAAAAACAAGAAACGAGAACCGAAAAACACTTATGAACACTTATCAACCACATGAACAAACTACTGAACATCAGATTCCTGACGTAGGACATGTCCAAACAATTGCAGCGGATTTAAATGTGTTAATAGCATAAATAGGTACCAACCTTCAACCTTATCTGAAACAAAAGTGTAACATCACGCATGTATAAGAGAAGATTTCAGACACAATGTGACATATAATCATTTCACAAAAATTACACGGTATGATTGATAAACAGCTGTTTTTTTGTAAAACATGAAGAAGAGGATACAGTTTTAACAAAAAAATCCTGCGTTACAATTTTCATACTGCTTCCAAAGTGCTATGACTACTTTTTCTCGCGTATTGAACTAAATGACAAACATACTATGAACATTGTATTGATGTTTCACAGAGGTATGATGTTGAATAAAACCGAGAAAAACACATTGTCATATTGCTATTTACCTAAGGATTTTTTATAATAGGAATCAACATATCTTTCCATCTGCAAAAAGTGTTATTTATTGGTAACATAATCGAGTGTGTGGTCTTTAAGATGTTTATTCAACTTGACCGGAACTTGTTCATACTTTTTTGTTAAAATAGAGTTCAATGCGTTTCATAATTTTACCACTTCAAACTCATGTTATAAAGTCCGTTAAAACAGATGTAAAACTAAGTTATCATGTCAAATTTTAAAATAGCTCTTATTATCAATAAATGTTTGTTCAATATAAAAATATATGCAAATTCAGCATGAGATTATTTCACATTGTTTCTGTCAAATTTGACACAATAACATTATGATAATTTTTAACGTACGTCCTTGTTTACACTGATAAAAAAAACGAATTGGATTACTTCAACTTTACCCTTTCGTACTCTATGTACAATAACTTCCCGTATGCTGTAATCCTCAAAATTGAATTTTCACCGCTAGCATGTGAACTTTTGCTGGTAACATTCCAAAGCTCTGTCTTTTTTATATCATATCTGGGAACCAGGACGTAAACCAAAAAAAATCTATGAATATGATCACCCCCAAAAGAGGCCTGATTTGTGAAACAGCCGTATTTACAAAGTGCAGTCATTATGTTGTACATTCTTTTAGATATGAAAAAGGTTTCGTCCCCGAGGGTATCACCAGCTCAGTAGTCAACACTTCGGTGAATATCAATAATGTGGTCATTTTTTGTTATAAATTTCCTGTTAACAAAAGTTTAAATTTTTCGAAAAACTAAGGATTTTCTTATTCCAGGCATAGATTTCCGCATAACTTTTTGGAATTTTGGATCCTCAATGCTCTTCAACTTTGTTATTGTTTGGCTTTATAAATATTTTGATATGAGCGTCACTGATGAGTCTTATGTAGACGAAACGCGCGTCTGGCGTACTAAATTATAATCCTGGTACCTTTGATAACTATTTACACCCCTGGGTCGATGCCACTGCTTGTGGACGTTTCGTCCCCGAGGGTATCACCAGCCCAGTAGTCAACACTTCGGTGTTGACATGAATATCAATAATGTGGTCATTTTTTGTTATAAATTTCCTGTTAACAAAAGTTTAAATTTTTCGAAAAACTAAGGATTTTCTTATTCCAGACATAGATTTCCTTAGCCGTAATTGGCACAACTTTTTGGAATTTTGGATCCTCAATGCTCTTCAACTTTGTAATTGTTTGGCTTTATAAATATTTTGATATGAGCGTCACTGATGAGTCTTAGGTAGACGAAACGCGCGTCTGGCGTACTCAATTATAATCCTGGTACCTTTGATAACTATTTTAAAGAAATAAATATGAAAGCTAAAGATATAAACCAATTTTCCGTTTTGATGATGATTATTTCAGATAGAAGAAAATGTGGTATGTGAGCAAATGAGACAACTCTCTGTCAATGTCACAATTTGTAGAAGTAAACTGATACATGTCAAAGTACGGTCCTCAACACAGAGCCTTGTGTCATACCGAACAGCAAGCTATAACGGTGATTTCTTTACATTGCTTGTCATCATGTTCTTCTTTTTGTAAATATGAATATGCTTGGTTTGTTCATGAGTTTATTCTTGTATATTTGTTTTTGCACAAAATATCACAATAGCATAACCGAACATTTGAATTAAAGTATACGGAAAAACAATGAGTTTATGAAAACAAAATAGGTTTAATCAACAACATGTATTAAGAAATATTTTTTATCTTGATCGTGCAATTCATAAAAAAAAACATATTTATATGTGGCGAAGATAAGCATACAATTAAGGATGTATTCTTCCGGCATTTCAATCTTATTTAGTCTCATTGAAATCTATAGTACTATAGTGATTTTATTTTGTTTGAATCAATCTATCCAAAACTCTACATCGAAGAAATGGATTGAGGACTCATCTTTGAAATTTACGTCATATTTTTACCGGAAGTGTCAACTTTATATTCAAACATTTACAACATGATACAATAAGTGGTTTTGGGGATAACTTAAAGCCAAAAGTTTAATGAACAGCACAAAACAAATCATTGTCTTTACATTTAAAAAAAAGTTGAATATTTGAATAATAAATTGATATTTCTATGTCAGCCATTTTGGATATTACCGGAAGTAAGGGTTTTTAAGACATATGTCTTATACATTGTATCCATCAGAAGCACCAAAGAAAGGTTCCTGCACAATGTAATGATAGTAGCAATACGTTAAAACACATTTCAATTACCCTCCCTAAAAAATAAGCTTATTTAAGTACAATGTCCACCATGTTGGATTTTAACCGGAAGTAGGGTTCCTGAAGACATCTAATCTATTTAATTTATCCAAAAGTAGTAAAAAACAAAGGTTTGTACCAAATATTATGATAGTAGCGTGATAATAACACCTTTTCAAATACTAGCCTTCGATATTAGGCTGATTCAAGTATGACGTCCACCATTTTGGATTTTACCGGAAGTGAGACATTTTTTTCAAATGCCTTCCTATCTGAAATGAAAGAGTAATAGTTGAGGAAGGTCTATGACAAATTTCATGCTTGTAGCAGGATGTGCACAATTTTTCACAAAGCCGCCGTACTTATAATGATTTAACGGAAGTAACTCATATTTATATTACATGATTTATAACTATCATGTTCTCTTAAGGGGGCTCGCGGGTCTAAATCAATTTTTTGTTGCTAATATAGGATTTCTCTATATTTTTTCATAAATGAACTTTATCATATACTGAATAGAAAAATGAAATAAAAATATGTGGTCACCGTTCATTAAGCTCACAATCTGCTTCCGAAAGAAGCATACATTTTTGCTAATGTCCTTTTTCTCTGTTGACCTAATAGGATAAATAATGGTCATATCGAAATAAAAAAAGAACTAAATTACAGAAATCGCTCAAAGGAGTAGGTCCGGTAAGGACCAATTTTGGCCTCAAATTTCAGGTTTAACTGACGAAAGATTTTGACCACTTTTCAAACACTTTAATGTCGATTTCACAAATATACATGTGCAGATTGTTTACATTAAAATCTGTGGTAACCCTTCATCCGAGGTAGGGGTACCGGTAGTTAAGAAAATTAGTGTTAGTTTAAACTCTGAGAAATTCAGGGCATATAAACGTTGAAAATATGCCGCACAGCCCTATATTTTGACCTTTGAAAAAAATTGTAGTGCATATGAACTTTCAATTCTAAGATAAGATTTTTTTCAAAACTTCATAGGAAAAGTGGTACAGATTTAGCCGTCAAAGGAGTTCCTATAGGAAATTACATTGTCAATATTAACAGAAATGCAACCTTAATAATGTGGCATAATGTGGTTACCTTTGTTTATAAATTGCAACAATAGAAATGTACTAGTTTAAAGGATATTAATAATTAATGAAAGAAATGCTGATGCTTCTCATTTTTCTCACGTTTGCATTGAACTTCTAATTGCTTTTAAGTTTAGGAACAGGCATGCACCAACACCATCATATAGTTTCTTCCAGAATTGTTCGTTTATTTTTAACATACCTTACATCTTAAAAGTTAATATAGTACATGTATTACCTACATGTATTTCGAAATTATGTACAGCCCATTGTCAGAAATTAAAGATTAAGAACTGATCTATTCAAATGCATGTGTAATAACATATATAATGCCCAAAGGGATGTAACTCAAATTTGAATTTACAAACTTTATGATTTCATTTAAAATATTTGTCGACTTCTTTTCTTTTATAGTTTGTAGGTGGTCAAATATTTATTTTCACTTCAAACACACAAGTTCATCAGTCTGGATCGCTCTATGTGTTGTATAGTTTTAGATTACATGCGTTGTCTCCATAATCATTAGTGTCGACATATTTATTTATATGCGCTACGCGTAGTACTTTTCAGTCACGTATGCACTTTGGAAGAACGGGTTTGAATGTCGCGGATAGAATATAAGGAAAGGATAATACTTTTTAGTTATAAAGGTTGAGCGATGACCACGTTAATTACTATAGTGTAGACATATACTGTAGTGTAGAATTGTTATGTAATTCAGAGATAAATTTACTATGTACTAATTATGTTGTTTGATTTTAAATATTCTGTAAAGCTTTTGTACCGTGACTTATCTTTTATTCAGTTACGGTACACAGGCCTAACAGAATATTTAGTGGACGTGATTTTGATACAATGAAGCCGATGGTTTTGTGAATAGTAAATGTGTTTGAATTAGCTTGTAATGTTTAATAAAATAACAGAATCCCGTAACCGAACGAAATCAGAAATGCGTTTCTTTATTCATATCGATTTTAAAGAGTATATTGTTTCAGTTTGAAATAGGTTTCAGAAATTAAGTACCTTTATGCACATACGTACTTTATTTTCGTTTGAAAAGTGAACTAGAACAAATATCGGAGAACATTTTTAATACAGATGCTTATGTATGATAAGCGAAAATGTCAAAAGTATATACAGCTAACCTAAATAAATCAGCATTTCATAAAAATCCGGCACTGCAACCTACACTAATGCCGTGTGAGTCATATTTAGTCATTTGATTATACATCAAATTGGTTTCAACGTACATCTGTGGATTATAATTCACTTATTGGACAATTGTTTTTTCCAAATTATCATTCAATATTAATTTTCAAAACATTTGCCCCTTTTTTTCGAATGTTCTTAGCAAAGCATATTTTGGGAAATTGTATCATACCAAAGACTATTTAACCCACTATAAATGGCAAGAAGAAAGACCTTAAAAGAATTAAGTTTTTTTTTTTAAGAAAAGTAAATTTACTCTTGTTCCAACTGACTTTTCTGACGTTGGAGCTATTCAGAGCTTAATTATGTTCGAATTAACTTGAATAATAATAGCAGCTACCTCCAAGTTTGTTTTATTTGAATATTGTATGAACCATGTAAATGTTACAAATCTACTTTTGCATTAAAAATATTTACGTTGATGAATTTTAGTTTTGATTTTTTTACATTGGCATAAATATCGATTTTGTCATCAGCCAAATAAATTTGTAGTACTTGTAACGGGGTTTATTTGTTGGTATGCATCATGATCATCAACGTTCATGTTCAATATAGATATCACTCTACCTATGTTTTGCATTATACATGTACTTATTTATTAAAAGGTTAACTCCAAATTATCCTACTGCGTGTCGAAACTTTTACCTATGGCATTGCACAAGTCATTTCTTCTTTGAGTGTCCATGACGTTAAAATACAAAATCCTCTTGATAGGTTTTATTTGACTTTAGTCACTGATGCATGATTTTTCATGTTTTATTGTTTTTAGCTTATAAATAGCCTGCTGTAACTGCTAGTTCGTTGAACTCGTACTTTCCAGTTAATTTGAGCTGTTGGTATAATGTGTAATCCTTTTTTGTTATTAAATGTTACTTATTTTGCTTTAATGCTCGACTCTCATTTTTAAGAATATATACTAGATTTAATATTGTTTGGTATGACTATAAATTTTAACTTCTTTTCTCGAACTATAAACAATAAAAATATTTATTTTGTAAAAAAATATTTCCGTATTCCGTTACTGTATACCTTACAACAAAATTATTTTCATTTACATATGTACAATACTTTATTGGTAGGCATATCTATTGTCCAAGGTAGTGGTTGTCTTTCATGTATTGTTTAACATCTTATTCCTTATTTTATTGATTTTGTATTTACATTGTGTCGTAGATCAACTTTATTAGTTTAGGTTATGTTCTTTTGTTTGTGCTGATATGTCTTTTGCTCTTAAATGATATCTTATAGTGTGTCTTTCTATGTTGTGATGTTACACTATTGGCCATGGATTAGGGAAGTATAAATTAATCCGTTGTTTTTCGCTTATTTATAAAGATTAGACCATTGTTTTTCCTGTTTGAATGGTTTCACACTTGTAAATTTGGGGGCCGTTTATAGCTTGCCACTCATGTGTCTTTTAAAGCATGAAATGGTCGAGGGTAGCTAAAACATCATTGGTACAATTTATAGAACATCGTAACACAAACATTTTTTGTAATTCGTTCTTATGTTGTACTGTTACACCACTGTCTCGAGTTAGGTGGATGGTTTGGATCCCGCTAACATGTATAAACCCGCCGCATTCTGTATATATGTGTCCCAAGTCAGGAGCCTGAAATTCAGTGGTTTTTGTTTGTTGATAAGTAATAAATTTGTGTTTCGTTCCTTTTTTGTACACAAATAAGGACGTTAGTTTTCTCGTTTGAATTGTTTTACATTTGTTATTTCGGTGCCTTTTATGGGCTTTGCTCATTGGTGACCTATAATTGTTAATTTGTATGTCATTTGGTCTCTAGTGAGGACTTGTCTCTTTGGCAATCATACCACATCTACTTTTTGTACTTAAAACATATACAAAAGAAACGAATTTTGTGAGCATGCTGACGTACCCAAGAGCTCCACATTGTCACTGGGGCAAACGATTTCAAAATTCAAAGACTCATTACTCAGACAAACTTCAACTTATAAACATTTCTTGTTGAGTTGCACATCTGCATATTATTCTAGTTGCTTATTCTTTAGTTTTCTATGTTGTGTCTTGTGTTATATTATTTGTCTGTTGGTCTATTTCGTTTTCGCCATGGCGCTGTCTGTTTATTTCGAGCAATGAGTTTGATTGCCCCTCTGGTAACTTTTATGTCCTTCTTATCTATAAGTTTAAATAAAATTCTGTTGCGTGTTGTTAGAGGAGTTGTTAAGTCAATCTGAGCTCACTTTCATGTACCAGGTCATAGTTATGCATTCCTATTTTATGTGTTTGGACATGAGCACAGTGTCAAGATTGTTGTTGTTTTAGACTCCCTTTATAAAAGGAGGAACACATTGATAAAGTGGCCCTACTCATCTAAACAACCGTAGGTTGAAATTTACGATAAATTGAGAATTGAAATGGGGAATGTGTCAAATTGGGAACAATCCGACCAAAGAGCAGAAAACAGTCGAGGCCACCAAATGGGTCTTTTTGATAATGTTGTGATTCAGAGGATCTTGGGTAATGTTGATGGTTTATGTATAAGAATATAAAACTAATTTCTCTAAAATATTTATATATAAGTAGTCATTATCATGGTAGATCTGAGATAATAGGTGATTGTGATCCAATTACAAGAATTACAATATGAATACAATCATCAATGCAATATTCAGAATTAAATAAATGATTATGACAATAATGACAATAATTATATAAGATAAATATCAATAAAAAATGATACGAAAAATAATAAGCAATCTAAACTTTTTTATAAGATAAGCTTATTTTGGTTTTAATAGAATATTTTATTCACAAGTGACGAATGATAGCAGATTTTCGTTTTCACACATATCTGGTTGGTTTATTTTCCATAAATTAAAACGTTTTTTTTTAATATAAATTCATAAGTAGTTAAATTCTGAATATCGGCTCGGATGCATGAAATTAATAATTTTAACACTAAATTACTTATAACATCACAAAATTTGATAATGTCAGGTGAGACGCCATAGCCTTGTTGCTACACTTGTTAACTTATACTCATCGTACTGAGCAGTCAGTTTGAATATATATATATATGGCAATGGAGGTCTCCCCTATTAGCTGATGAGCAATGCCACAAAATATACTTGTATCCATGACATTCCCAGTAAGTGATTCAATAACGTTGTAGCTAATCGCATACAGATTTTGTAAATGATGTCTGCATGGTGTAATGTCTTTTAGGTGGAAGCAACATAAGAAGCTAAGGAAATGTGCAAATGATAAGGGATGATACTCAACATTAACCTTTGTTGTAAGATCTAGTGCTAGTTCTTGTGGAATAATTGTTGAATTCATGTGAAATGCAACTGGATAAATCAACAATTCTTTTATTATTGTATACAATTTTTCTGTTTCCATCAGCTTCAGCGCATCTTTTGGGATATCATTTAAAGTTTTTCTTGAAGCTGGTATATCCAAGAACTTGTTGAATAAAAAAGCGCGTAAAATTTTTCATCTCTGTATTTATGCAAGGTTTGCTCTATTACGCTTAATGAAACTTTGTATTGTTTATTAACCATTAACTACAACCATCCTGATACTGGATCTGTATGTGAACCAACCAATAAAAGACTAAGATAGTATTTGTACATGGAATACTATAGTTTGTTTTGTAAGCTATATTGATACTTTATTGACTCTATATCAGAAGTGGAAGAACCTGTAAATTGCAACGCAAACAAAACTTTGGATAACGCAGTTCTAGAATTATGTAAAAGATGAAATAGTAGTTTTTTAAATGTTCTAACACAACGAAATGTGGAAAATGATGGAATTATTTGTTGTATAAGTCTGATGTTTTCACATTCAAAGGATTTGGTGGTCTCGTACGAGTGGTTTAGATAATTCTGCAAGGTCTCAGTAGATGCAAAGCAATGTATTCCTTGCTAGTATAAATTTTTCAGAATATAAATCAGTTTGCTTTTGTTTTTTGCATTGAAACTTTCATTGAACAGGCTGTTGTCACAAATAAAATAATGCATCAGCACTGAATAACTTACACCGTCAGGCAAGGATAAAACTAAGAAAGATAAAAGTGTTTTTTTAATATAATACATTGAACTTGCGAAAATATCTCACCTAAACTCGTTTTGATCGGACCAGTGAAACCTACTTGATGCTATAGATGTTACATTTAGGGTTTTTAATACGATTTTATTCATTGAATTTTGCATGCATAGTTTTTATTAAAAAAAACAAAAAAACAAAGCAAGAATTAATTGGCCTGAACAGACAACACTCATTATTTTGCATTCGCATGTAACGTAGTGTAGGGAAATTACAGAATCAAAAACAAAATAAACATTTACCGAATGAATATTTTGAAGGACCTTATGCATCTAGGTCTGTTCGATTAGAAGTTCTGATACAAGCTGTTTAAATAGCTAATTGTTGAAAGAGTTTACTTACTGTTTTCTAAGGTCTGGTTTTTACGAATCTATTTCATGATTACTGACAGATTAAAAACATCAAATATATATAAAAAGAAGTTGTTGTGCAAAATAATCATTGGTCAGTTGTAACTGAGGTCTGTATAGGGTTTTGAATGCCTCATTTATTAAATAAGAAATCGTTATTTTGAAAAGTTAGATTCAAAAATATAGATTTACCCCTTAATTTTGTAAAAGTATCATTTGGTGTTATTTTAATGATAAAAAAATTATAATAAATAAATAATTAAACGATGTACTCCATTTAATCGGTCCGTTTCCATTGCAATTTGGTAACTGTTAAGGTTCATCATAACCTTTTAGCAAATATGGCGGTATTTACACTATAAACTTCACTCTGAGTACAGACAAACTTGTGCATTTTGAAAAGTTTCAGAGTATGGATGTACCTAGATAAATAAAATTTAAACGTATTTTAAGTTTCAAATTATTAAAAACTTTACTAGATTTTGTTATTCATTTTTTTTTCGTTCCTTCAGAAGGTGCCAAAATAAACTAAGTTGGGGAAAAGTTTGAGAAGCTCCCCTGATATGATACACGTTGTGAGTTGTATAGATGTAAATGGACAATCGATGGACAATAGACATCTGCCAATTATAGGTGATTTAAACTGTGTAACTGAGTGGACCGTATCCTCGTGTGTTTGTTTATTTTGCTATCTTCTGCAGACTGAAAAAAAAATGCACATCAAAATCCAGGTAAGTTTTCAATTTTCTGAAACATAGACTTTATATAACTTTTATATATCTAGGTCCTGATATGCCTTAAAATGTTCCTAGATGCATCAATTTGTCTGTACTCATAATAGATTTTGTGGTGTAAAAACGGCCAAATTTTTCAATTCCTTCAATGAACCTTAATTGTATATTATATCAGTCTGAGTACTGTTTAACTATCATTTAAGTTGAACATATTTAGACTCGTCCAATTTAGGGGGAATAAGTTTCTGCAAGTGCTTTTTGTGTGCTTTTCTAATTTTTTGTGACGGTTTGTAAGTCAGTAAAAGTTCAATAAGTTCAATTAAGTTAACATTGACATTAAAAGACCTCCTCACAAAAAGGGCTGTTCAAATCCACATATAGTCAGTATCAAAAACGAAACTACCTATTATTCTGTTTTTTTGGTATTCCATTCTTGTTTATTGACTATTGTAGGCTATTAAACATTCAGGACAAACATTGGTAATAACACTCCATAAATTTCGTGCGTCTGAACCTCCTTTGTTTTATTAAAACTCCATATCAGGAACGCTCTGACCAAAAATTTGAAAGCAAGAACTTTAAATACGTAGAAACGTTACCCAAAAGGGATCAATGAAAAGGATTAATATTAACATAAGATCAACTTTACCAGAAAGAATTGGAAGCTTAGTTATATGTTCACACTAAAAAATAATCCTTAGTAATTTTTCTTTACTCATTTTGAGTAATTATATTACTTACATATTTACTTACTATTACTTACAATTACTTACTTTTACTTAGTTTTACTAAATATTCTAAAGGAATTACTTGAAATTACTTAATTAATATTTTTACTTGATTTAAGTAATCCAAATAGTTTTAAGTAAAAAATGATTACATAATTAGTAAAACTATTTCAAAAATTACTTAGTTAATCATTTTTACTTAAATGCAGTAAATGATTTACTAAAATTACTTCTGATTACTTAAAAAATTTAGTCCTCATTACTAGGTAAGATTAGATAAATTACTTAAAATGATTACTATATAATTTTACTCTATATATTTACAACTTCTGAAATAAATATTGCGTCTAGATAAGATTTCAATTTGATTGATATCAATTTGGTGTTTGGTATCTAGCCATTTGCTGTAATAATGTCTTGATTGTGAGTTTAGGTCTTGTAAATTGATTTCTTAATACAAATTCCTTATTAAAATTTGTTTTGTACAAATTCAAGAATTACAATGTATTTGACGTGTATACATCTATATACATATATGAATTACTTCTGATAACATGGATATAAAACTTGTTATTACTAAGTAGGTTAATAAGGCACTATATCATATTGTTTTCTTGCTTAAGGCTAATTATATATAATAATAAATGCTTACTATGAAATTTTACTCCATAATTTAACAATTTCAACAATATGTAGGTTGAAGTCTGAAAATTGCATAATTTTGGATAACAATTTTCTTTAAACAGGCAATTATTCCATCTTGGAAATATTTTTAATTATATGGAATTTGCATAATTTCCTGTGCTTGAAATTTTTTATAAATTTCATGTATATTCTGTATTTTAAGGTTCAGTGTGGCGCCCAACACTTTATATTCCAAAGTAGATAATACATTTTTAATAGAATGTACTGTGCTGCGCACAACACTATCTATACAAAATACATTGCTTTAAAAAATTTGATCGGAATTACTTAGTAAAAGAATTACTAGTCATTACTTAACCTATTTTCAAATCAAAATATCTTCAAATTATTATTATCTATTTTTAATATAATTTTTATCATGTAAAACAACATGACTTAGTTTTACTAAAATAAAAAAAATAACTATTTATTATAAATGTACAAAATTGTATAATATTTCCTGTGTTTTAATAAGTAGTTTTTGATTTGAGACTGAAAAAATATTCGGCCAATTAGAATTAAGGTTTCATTTGACTTTGGTAAGCTATTTTTGAAAATTGGCTGGAGCTCATTCAGTTTTGAATTTGAACAAAAGTTTACAGAGTTTGTTGAAATACTTACACGAGTTACACACATGAAAGGAAAGGAGAACCTTACAAAAAGGACACTTTGTGGGTTTTCATGTTTCTGGCTACTCTTTGTGTACTAATTTAATTAAATGGAAATGTAACACAAAGATTTGCTGGGGAGGTAGCCCATGTTAACTTACAACAAACAAGAGAAATGGATTATAACAAAGGATATAGTATATGATCATTCTTTAAAAAGGTATGTTACTATTTCAAATTATATGCATTTATAATAAAACAGTGTAGAATTTTTATTTTAATCTATAAATATATTATAAATATATATATAATTTATGTGTAAAAGAATTACCCAATAAATATTAAAAGAATTACTTACTTTTATTAATACAAATAATCAATATGTATTAAAAGAATTACTAACTATCATTAAAAGAAATACTTAATGCGTATTAAAAGAATAAATTACTTTGAATTGCTAAGATTTTTAATAAGAATTACTTAAAATTATCACTAAGGATTACTTACAATTATTACTTAGGATTACTAAAAGTTATTACTTAGGATTACTAGAAATTATTACTTAGGATTACTTGAAATTATTACTTATGATTACTTGTAATTACTTATTATTTTACTGAGAATTACTTAGGATTATTACTAAGGATTACTTTAAATAGCTTGATTTATTACTGTGAATTACTTGACGTTTTACTGTGAATTACTTACAATTACTTGTTATATTACTAGTATTTACTTGTAATAAATACTTGAAATTACTTATAATTACTTATGTTGATTATTTTGCTTACTGAATTGGATTACTTAGAATTACTGAAAAAGTAAATTACTTGTATTTACTTGAAATTACTTAACATCACCAATAATTACTATCAATGATCAATAATTTTGACAAATTCAATTACTTGAATCAAGTAATTGAATTACTTTTTTTGGTAATTCCAAGTAATTTTTTTTTAGAGTGTGTTCATTTTCAATATATCTATCTGGCATATATATATGATACAATGTTTATGTCAACTGAAAACCAAACTACATTGCGATATTTTAACAATGGAAAAAAAACTATAATCGTGGATACATAATTATTTTAAGATATTTTAGTTGTTATTGGCTTTGAACTGATGATTACTGAGTAACTTCGAGTACTATCAGATCGGTACTTGATGGTTTAAGTACTTTTGTTATTCATTAATGTTGTGCTTTGTGTCGAGCAAATGAGTCAGACCTTTTATTTTGTGCTATTACGCCAATGCCCCATGTTTACCCTCGCCTCATGTTGTATGTGCCTGTCCTATATCAAGAGCTTATTATTCAGTTGATGTCGTTTCTTGCTGTATATCATCAATGTTTTTCGTTTATTGGGGTTTTACACACATCCGGCCGTTCATTTTCTTGTTTAAACTTATCCTGTCGATGCTTTTGATAGCTAGATACACAAATGTATGTATGCGGAAAGATTGTTTCCTTGTTGTTGAATGCTGTGCAGTGAAACAATTTCTACGTCATTTGGTTAATGTTGGAGAGTTGTCATATTTGCAATCACACAATATATTATTATTTCTATGTATTTGCCAGATAATTATTTTAGGAAAGTAGTATACAGATTTTTTTTTTAAAACAAAACCGAGTTTAAATAATTATTACGCGTTAACATCACCTCACTAGAGGATCTCAAGAGCCTGTGTCGCTCACCTTTGTATATATATATATTCAACAAAGGACACTCTCCAACATTGTCGACATCTTATATTATTGATCATTAAAGTCTGTTTAGTTTCTCTCTAACTTCATGATCTTATTTAGATTTTGCTCAAAGCACAAAAAGAGGCTTAAAAAAACTCATATAAAGAGTAACACTCTATTTACCATATCAGCAATATTTGACGTGTTAGCATGTCTTATCTTGCTAATTATTTTTGATTATTTAAGTTTCTATCTATCTATTATAATTTTTATCATATAAGGCAAAACGCAAAAAAATGGGATAATAACTCCAATAAGGAGTCGTCAGACAATTTCCGAATTTTGTCTTAATTGTAGATCTTGTCTTGTTGATCATTTTTGTATTTTTTAAGTTTCTTTCTATCTATTATAAGTTTTAAGATTTTAGACAAAAACGCCAAAAAATTGTACACATCGGCTTCAAAGGGCAATAACTCTAATGAGACGGTTTAGACCATGCTGACTCATTTGTAGAACGTGTTCATATGATCAATTTTCAATTTAAGTTTCTTTCTATCTATTAAAATTTTCAAGATAATAGGCAAACATCGAAAAAAAAAAGTGTTAAAATTTGTCATTTATGGGCAATAACTCCTACGGGAAATCGTCTGACAGTTTTGGTGTAATAGATAATTGGTAGAGCTCGACATTCTGATCAATTTTACTCTTTTATCTTATTTCATCTATTTATAACGGTTATCAGAATAATAGACAAAACCTGCATTTAAACCCATATGATTTTTTACATGTCGGCCTTCTTTGTTGGCAGGCGGAGTCATCAGACAAATTTTTTAAACTAAATAATCCAATGATTATTGTGGCCAAGTTTGATTCTATTTGGCTTAGTAGTTTCAAAGGAGAAGATTTTTGTAAAAGATTACACAAATTGTAAAAAAATTGTAAAAAAAAATAACTTTGAAGGGCAATAACTCCTTAAGGGGTCAATTGACATTTTTATCATGTTTAATTTATTTGTAGATCTTAATTTGCTGAACATTACTGCTGATTACTGCAGTTTATCTCTATCTATAATAATATTCAAGATAATTCCTAAAAACTGCAAAATTGCCTTCAAAGTACCAATTCAGGACAGCAACCCAACAACGGGTTGTCTTATTCGTCTGAAAATATCAGGCACATAGAACTTAACCTGATGAACACTTTTACCAATTGTCAGATTTGCTGTAAGTGCTTCAGTCTCAGAAATATAAGCCGTTAACTAGATACATTTACCCCAATGATGATTGTGGCCAAGTTTGGTTAACTGTGGCCCAGTAGTTTCAGAGGAAAAGATTGTGGTAAAAAATAACAGATGACTGACGACGACGGACGCCAAGTGATGAAAAAAGCTAACGTGGACCTTCGGGACCGGGTGAACTAAAAAGGTAACTATAGATTAATTTCTCGGGGTTTATTACAATCCACTGCCTTTTATAAAAACTGGTCTCTCAAATTAAACTCATATTCATGGTTTAACAGCTTTATGTCTTTATTTTGAGCTATTTACAACATAACCTCGTATTTCTGAACATTTGAACAAATTAAAGACGTCAAGGAGTCTGTAATTCAGGAGGTGTCGTTGATTGCTGTCTGTCATGTATGCTTTTCATTTATTAATTGTTTTATCATCAATTAGAATGTTGGTTTTCACGTTTGCATTATTGGACGTTTTATCATGTCAGTGCCTTTCATAGGTAACGATATGGGTGTAACCTAGACGTTAAAGGCCTTTTGCTGACCTTTAGTTGCTTTTATCAACGTCAAATAGATCCCATTGACGATTGTCTCATTATGTTAGAAGACGATGTGTAATATAGACAAAAAATGAAATTGGGACAGAAAATTAATAGCGATCTATTTTTTTTTCATAGAACATGTTACTTTCAGATTTGTTCAGACTTTTTGCAATTGTTTAACACGCATAGAGCGCAACCCTCTTCCTACACAAGGAATTGATCAATGTTTTTACATTTCCATTCCGACCGAATGTGGTTGCTTATTTGTCCAATACTCACAGCTTACCGAACACCTCCTTTGTCTTTTGTAGACGACCAGCGTGTCTAGGGTATACTATTAAAAGCCTGTTATATCAAATGACTAGGTTTTTTTAAAGGGAGTTTTTCTCACAGATTTTAAAGTCCATGTGGCATATTTCTATACCCTAGTCAACCATTTGAGTTATGATACACGATACAAATCGGAAATATCTAGAAACATTTATACTCCAAACTGCTTAGAGTCTGAAAAGACCATATTTTGTGCTAGATCACATATTTTACTCGACTTGACTTGACATTATCTCGACAGTACTTAACTGTACTCGACTTTGGTCTCGACTTAACTTAATAAGTCTGATTCAGTACTTTATAATCTTGGTGAATTCTAGAATGGTCTCAACCAAGGCTCGACCATTATCGATATGTCTCGACTACACTAACAACGGTTGGTTTTGTCATTATTCTGGCCGTTTAATTTGAAGGCTTGACAAGACTTTAGCATGTCATAATTTGCATTGCATTGCAAAGCTACATAATCTTACTGAGTAGACGTACTACTATTTCTATAAAAATAGTCTATCCTCTTTAGCCTGTACCAAGTCATGATTATGGCAGTTAGTATCATTGATTGATAGCGTTTGTTTTTGTCAGTTTTTATGGACTTCTCCTTTTGAATTTGCCTCAAGTATAGAGCTCGGATTAATGTTATATACTTTTTTGTATTACTAGAGTAAATAATGCTAAAAAATCAAGCTGTTTTACATTGTAAAAGAAGAACACTCCATTAATAGATTGACATTCTTTATAGAAATCAAAGGAAATATTGCTACAATGTCTTTTAACCTGACCTTAAGGTTTCAATAAAGAGACATTTAAACTTAATGTAACCACGTGATTACGAAATAGGACACGGATTATGAGGACAATTTTGTTCTTGTGATAATTGTAGTTTATCAACGTCCTGAATTGTCATATGAGATCCCATTTCGTGTAATGCTGTATGAATCATGCGTGTCTTGTCACTTCTACTTTTTGTTGATTTAAGTTTCAGTACAAGATTAAGTATTTCGGAAGTATTTATTTTCAACTCCTGGTGTATTTTTCCAAAATACTCATTATCCTCGTTGCTTTCATGTTTGATCAAACATGTAGCACAATCTATGTCCTCGTCAGATTTGGAATCACGGAAATGACACCATGTTTCCTCTTGATTGCTGCTTATCAATACGCGTTTTATTTGCTCAAATAGTTTATTTGCTTGCCAGTATCGTTTGATTCCACTTTTTTTATTTTGAATAACACAATAGTTTAAATCTAAGGATGAGATTAACTTGACGATGTCCTCTTCTGTTCTTAGCCATTCTGTAAATTTATCTTTACAAATGTCTTCTTCATTTCCTAGCTCATCAACATTAGTAAAAATCAAAAACGTTTTACGCTTAAGATGTTCGCCAATTCCCTTTTCTTGAAATATACTGTTAAGCGTTTCAGTGAATCCAGTCTCAAGTCTACCAACTCGAATTGTGAGTCCAAATACGACCTTTCTCTTTTCATAACCGTTCAGAGAGTTGTAAATTTCCCCAAACTCTAGCATGTTTTCAAATCCAGGTGTGTCTCTCACAGTTACAGGAAAGTCACCTGAAACGAATTGGATGTTCTGTTCGCTTTCAAAAACAGATTTACCAATGAGTGTATTGCCAGTTTCACTTTTTCCACTTCCAGGATATCCTATTAGCACGAAAACTGCAAAACTGCTTTCATTGCTAAAGAAATAAAATAAAATAAAAAAAAAAAACTTTGGAATTGACAATACACTGCACTGCAATATATAGTATATTACCATAAGTAAACGCCATACGGTGACCTATAGTTGTTAATTTCTGTGTCATTTCGGACTCTTTTGGAGAGTTGTCTCATTGGCAATCATATCACATCTTCTTTTTTTATATAAACATATTTCAACTGTTCTTTTTTAAAACTTTTGCAAATAAAACACAACTATTCAAAATATACAGTATGTAAATAGTTTAAATTATTTTCACTTCACAAAAAAAATTTAAACCAATTAAAGAGATAAAGCCAAATACAGTTCTACATACTGAATTATGCATACATGTATAGACTTTATATAAATTAATCTTTGCATGAACATATCACTTATTCAGTTTATATATTTTTTCTTTTTATTAAATACACTTTTGTTTATAACAGCTACAGCACTGACATTAAACTGGGGTTGACTGACTCAGAGTTCTAATTAATTAGCCATAAAAAATAAGACAAAACTTTTATAAATAATATTGACTTGTCAGCCATCTTGGACATCCCCATCACAACATAAACAAATTTTGAAAATGAGGCATCATCTAGTAATCATACTACCTCATTAAATACCTAATTTCTTTCATTTAAAGTATCAAGAGATGATAAAAGAAATCAAAAACAATACAAGATATAATAAGGATGCTTATTATTACCAATGCCAGGCATCAATGTAGATGATCTAATTAGCAAATAAAATATCAAAGGAATTTACTCACCACTGTTTTCTTTTTCAAAGTCCATCATCAAAGACAAAGTTGATACAACAACACAAATTATAAAGTACTGTCTAAACATCACACATTTATCATCACATATTGTCTACATCACTTATTATTTCTTTTTAAATTCTAAATTAAACAAAAACAACTCAAATTACACTTTATGGTTTCAATCACACTAATCACCTTCTAACACTTCAAAATTTAAAACAATACATTTGAAATATGCATAATTCTGATTGGTTAATGTTAATCTAATTTGATTGGACCACCAATCATATGATTTGTAACTGATCATTAACTTGAATGAGGCTTCCTGATTAAATTTTAATTAATTTACTCAAAATGGTTTCAAAAACAAATTTGAAATAAAAATAAAATACTTCAGAAAAATACATATTCAACTACCAAATTTTACTATGAACACCACTTTCACCACCAACATGAGCAATCAGCAGGGTATGTGGACCCCTAACCAGTATGTGATGCCAAATAGTTACCAACCAACTTACACCAGACCAAATACCTCAATGGAGTGCCCAGTTAAAGACTGTTCCTGTGAGTGCTGCAAGAACTCACAGAGAGGTACACCTTGTGTCCGTCAAGCCAATACCCTAAAGTCAGATGCATCATCCCAGACAGAAGGTGTGGACTTCCTAACACAAAAGCCATCAGACAACAAGGTTTACTTCAAAAGAGGAACATTTCACCATACCCTTGTACAAGTAAGACAGGTTTTACTTTATAAACAGTATCCCTTCAGAATGTAAAAAAAAGTTAAACTTGAATTTATTTGTCCTATCTAAATAAACCATTTATAATTTGTTTAAGTGTCATTGAATATATATATAAAATATATATGAGAATTTTTTTTAGTGTAGTGTCACATTAACTTAAATGGTAATATTTATAAAAATACAGTTCAGATTTGATGCATTTAATTCTTAATACTTTATTAATATTTTTGGCTTAATGCAAGGAGAAATTCTTTCCCCTATATTATTCTATTTCATGATAATCACTTTAAAAATGAATTCAGCATTAATGGAAACTATATACATTGGTCCCATGTATAGATCTTTACTTTTAACATGTTTAATATTTCAATTTACATGCATTATTGACTTTTGTTACCTTACAACCTATCCATTAAAGCATGTTAAATTTTTAATTGACCACCAGCTTAAATTTAATATAATTTACCATCCTCATATATAATTAGTTTGTATATTATAAAAATTTCCATGCATTAAAAGTTATTAAAAGAACAAAAATATTCATGATATTGTTTCAACTCAAATAATTTTTAAAATGCTATCCCTGAACATGCTAAATGCAAGTTACGATTTGATAATTACTAATCACTGTATAATCGTGTGATGTTTTCTAATTTATTTTTGTTTGAAATTCAACATTTCATCATTTTTTTCTTTTGTAGAGAAAAATCAGTGATGTTATAAGCAAGTATGAGTTAACCAGCAAAAAGAATCTGTTATTTGGCAAAGCAGTTATTGAGGTCCTGACTTCTTTTCCTGGCCTTGAGTTTTCCACAGAAAACAGAGACAAAGTGTGTCAACGTGTTGCAAAGGCCATTAGATGGAAAAAGTTCTCAATCAAAAGGTAAGTGTACTTTTTTTATGCCATTCTGACTAGTAATGCAAATTTTACTTCTTATGAAAGGGATTGCAAATTTCAAATTTTATTCATGTTCAAAAGCTGTGGAGTAAACATCAATGTCAGAGACAGCAAGCTAACAACACATGTTTTACATAAGGACATCTTACTTTAGTTTTACTAATCATGCTAATAACAAACATGTGTTTATATCATATATATAATCAACTAAGTTTAATATTATCTGTCATTTGCTTGAGAAATGCTGTATTATTCAATCAACTATATCATGTATATCATGTATATTATGGCCTCTTGCCTGTCCACTCAATAATTTGTCTATTAACCGTGTTTACAGTGAATTGTTTTAATAATTAAAAATAGTACTGATAGTGAGTTTAAAAACATTTTTTATCAAACAATGTCACAAAAAAAGCAGTAAGCAATATATTTATATCCTTGTTTTTTAGAAAACTCAAAAAGCAGGAGGTACACTATGAAGTAAGACCTGATGTGCCAGTAATAGCAGATATTGTTCCAGAACCAAGAGCTGACAGTCCACAACCAGCAAGTCCAGTGGCAGGCCCTTCTGTGCCACTTACACCACCAACTGTCCAACCGAGCCAAAGGTATATTTAAAGGCTGCATCACACTTATGATCACTTATTCTAATACAATTTTAAGGGGGTTCGCGGGTTTAACTCATTTATATAGGATTTCTCTATATTTTTCTATAAATGAACTTTATCTTATAGTTAATAGAAAAATAAAATAAAAAAATGGGGTCACCGTTCATTTGCGCTCACAATCTGCCTTCGAAAGAAGCATACATCTTTGTAAAAGTGTTTTTGTTCTGTTGAACTAATAGGAGAAATAAATGTAATATCGAAATAAAAAAAGAAATTTATTACAGAAATCGCTCAAATTTTACAATAATTTAGTTTAAGTACAGCATATATCGAAATTATATTAAAAAATGTAAGTCACCGATGAGTTAAAAGAGATATTTCAATTTTAAAGCCAAAAAATGGGATTTTTCCATCAAAGGGAGATAATTTGGAACTTTTTCAATGATGTTTACATTTTAAAAGTCATCTGAAGCCAACACGAATTAATTGTTTTGAATGTTTTTTGTACCATATGATAAAGTAACAACTACAAAAGGTAATAAATAAAATTTGTAATGAAAAACAAATGTTTAATTTTTTTCTGAAATTTTTATACCCTCGAGCCTCCTTAACTAATATCATTAATTATTTTTATTTAAATGTTTAGCCAAAAAATCCACAAATATTAATACTATGACATCATATTAAATGAGAATGAACTCAATTAAGTGATGAATGGGAATAGAATTTTTTAAGTAATCATTGTAATTTAAGAATAAACAATTTAAAGATTTTTTTTAATTTCCAATGATCTAAAGTGAAATGAAAAAATATAGTAAACAATGCATACCAAATATGATAATGTAACAACAAAAAAGGCTCTGATTAGAAGCATCGAGTTTCCTAATCCAAATACACTGTATAAAGAAAATATTTGCAACTACATGCATGTAGTCAAATATAGACACATGATACAAGGGTGATCAAACTTTGTAATTCTGTAATTTTATTAATTGTAAATTGTAACCAATTATTTTCAATTTACTTTCAGTGACTTAGATTCAGATGATGACATCCTTCTGAACTGCCTCCAAAAGAACCAGCAAGACAAGGCAACAGTATAAACATTGTTTAAAATAAGTTTTATTTATTGTGTGTTTTTATTTATGTTAGTAGAAATCTTAATCATGTATCTTTTGGTGAAATTCATCAAATTTGTTTTTCTTTTTATTTATATATGAACCTGTGTTTAATTTGAAGAAAGTATATATATGTTATATATTTCATGTCATGTACATTAAGCATGTGATCAATGTCAAATTAAACTATGAAAAAGATGACTTTATGATTTTATTGTATAATTATAGTGTGGTTCAGGAGTTTTGTGTGCCTTTACAGCATTATACATTTGTTATACAATCATCTTGTATCTCAATACCCCTGATAGTTTCATTTTCAACCCTCAAGGCAATAAACTGTAGTGTTATAATCCTTTAATACCTACATGACCTCAGGGTGCATATATAAGAATTCCAGATTATTACCTTTAAAATGTTAAAATCCTGTTTATTACCTATTCAAATTTCATGACTGGCTTTTTTGTCTGTATGTGATGATTTCTTGCTCAGTATTATATTAATTATTTTCAATATCATGTTACAATTTGCTTAACTTTTAATAGAAATTTATTTATTCTCAACTTCTCAGAATACTTTACTATTATTCGTAAAGAGTGATGCTTATTGAGATACTTATTTGGGTTTGTTTTTACTCATATATATGCAGAGCTAAAATAAAACATTGACCTGACATGTAAAAAAGGAAAAAAGCTGAACCTGACAGAAGTGGATGAACATGATGAAATGAAAACTATTTGAGTTAAATACAGTGTATCAATCATGTCAATGATACTTGTACATCATTGTACATAAACCAAACAAAAAAGTAACCAATAATACATGTAGAAGTACATATAACTATAATAAAATGACCACCACTTACATCTTATAGCTACATTTTGTACATGTATATATAAAATTTCACATATTTGTTGTTGTGGTGGACCATACATGTCAGTATTGAAATATGAATAAAAGGAGTTGATAGGTATAAATGCAAAAGACAGCAGCCCAAAAACAAGACGAAAAAAAAGTCCATTTGAAATTTGACTTAGAGGGAACAATCTATATAAAATATGTTGCACATGCAAGCACACAAGCATCTTTCTTTCTATATGTATGTCACACAAGATTGTTAACTGGCATTACTACAAACGTTTTGAGGACAAACATGTTTTCACATTTTCAGCGTTTTCTTTTTTTTATAATACATTTTGTCCATTAGTCTCTATACTTTAGACTTTATCACACAGTTATTGTCTTTTCTTCAGTTTTTAGCAAATGATTCTCTTTGTCATTTATTCATTTATTCTGCACTTTTAATGTTGTCCCATTATTCTCTATCCTGTTACCCAACCCAGACCCTCATATGATTGTGATTACTATTGAGCATGTTGAGTGTGTAAGACTTTCTAAAATATGCGGTCAATATAATTTGACTGCACATGAAAGTCAGGAGTGCACGTTAAACATGATGAAGTGACTAACAGAGTCATTTCATATTATTTTTCATCGTATCAGCACATAGGGGATAAATTAGTGATTTCCTATTATTAATTTTATTGTACATGTATATATGGTCAGATCATATAAGTTTTCCTACCTCATATGAATTAGTACTAAGCATGTATTTTCAATGGAAATTGTTATGTCACAATGAATTCTTAATAGTAAAAAAAACCATGAGACGAGGATATGGATAAGTATTTCTTGAAAGACAGAACATAAACATTGTGCTGTGTGCTGACAATTGGGTAAATTGGGAGGAGGGGTGGATAGATAATGCATTTTCTTTAAAGAAGTCCCCTCCATGGGCTGTCTAGTTACATGCTATTGTACAGGAGTGCGCCTATTAGAACGGTGATTGATAAATACTGTATTAAGAAATATATGTGCACAAACACAGTTCAACTGTTATAATCCTGGTTCTGAATAAACTCGTAAATGTGAAATAATAGCCTGTTGGCTATACATATCGTTTATTTATACTCACCAAATGCAATTCCCGGCTCAGCTTAACTTTGGGTTCAATGATATGTTTCTGCCCACGAACAATGCCATAATTGATCATAATTATGTGTAGATTCACATGCGGCCGGCCGACCGACCGACAATAGTTAAGTAACTATAATTAAAGTCAAATAAATCGTTAACGGTGAAGAATTATTTCCGTTTGAGATGTCATCATTTTTTTCAAATATAATAAACTTAATCTCTCCTGCATTGTTGTAAATTTCTAATCCTAATATTTTATCGGAAGCTTCTGGTATGATGAAACCAGAACTTTGACATACAGCACTGAATAAAAGAAAGACGGAATATATTTTAAAGTTGGATGCCATCATGGCAAAAAACGGAAAATAAAAATATAATACAATAATTCATAATAACATTAATTATGGACCATTTCATAGCTGAACCAAATCGTGTATATAATGAGACTAAATAATTTCAAACGTTTGAAACGCTTAAATATTTGTTTTAACAAGTACGGACTGTGATAACCATTAAAAGGTTTGTTTTAAACATTTAACGACTGTGACAACCTTTAAAATGTTTGTTTTAAACATTTAACGACTGTGACAACCTTTAACACGTTGTAGTAAACATTTTATGACTGTTACAACCTTCAAAAAGTTGTAAGAAACATTTTAGAACTGTCAAAACTCTAAAAACGTTGTAACAAACACTTTAAAACTGTCAAAACTCTAAAAACGTTGTAACAAACATATATTGACTGAATCAACTTCTGAAAAGTTGAGACAAACAAATTTTAACCGTCCCAACGTTTAAAAGGTTGGGACAAACATTATACAACTGCTACAACTTTTGAAAAGACTGTTACAAATAGTTTTTGTCTGTGACAACCCCGTAAACCACTGCAACAGTTTTAAAATGACTGTGGGTCACAATTTTTGTTTTTCGCAACCCCTAAAAGTGTTGGGACAGACATAAATGAACTGTTAAAACGAAAAACGGCAACTGTCACAACCCTGACAGTTGTTATCAGTTGATTTGACAGTCATTTATGGTCTTGTACAGACACAGACAGTCCTACAACAACTGTTACTGGTATGGACAGTTGTTTTTTCGTCCAGTAGTGGAGTCAAATGTATTTTTTATTTCAATTGCCTGTTGATTGATACTCTATTACACATTTTAAGATAAATCATTACTAGTAATAATCTTCATGAAAATGAAAATAGTTTTCAAGTGAAAGACATTATCTATAATAAGTTATATTATTTGAAAGTCAAAGTAACGATTTTGTCACCCCATCAAAATTTGAAAGAAATATTTTTTTACATAAGGTTTAAAATTTCAAAGGTACCAAGACTTAGTTGATAAATATTCCGTATCAACTTCACAAAAATTACATGATGATGTTGGTGTATAGATTCTGCGTGATGAAATTGTGTATCGTCTTAATAAATGTGTTATATTGTTCTTTTATTTGTCTTTGTTCTATTATATTACTTTTATCGTTTGGTCTGTTGTTGGTGATGTCCATTTGACGTGACTCGTTACTTCTGCATCCCGTCAATGTGTTGTTTGTATTATCTTTAATTTTTGTTTATATGCTTTGTACATGTGACTTTTTGTGTTTCTCTGGTACATATGACGTGGCTCTGTACTTTTAAACATCCCGCCATTATGTAAATGTTCTATTATAATGCCATTATATGTAAATGTTCTATTATAATGCCATTATATGTAAATGTTCTATTATAATGCCATTATATGTAAATGTTCTATTATAATGCCATTATATGTAAATGTTCTATTATAATGCCATTATATGTAAATGTTCTATTATAATGCCATTATATGTAAATGTTCTATTATAATGCCATTATGTGATTGTTATATTATAATCCCATTATATGATTATGTTTTTGTTCTATTATAATTTTGAAAATACTTTGAACGTCAAAATTATTTTATATCTCTACCTATGTGACGTTTACACTCTGACGTCAAACACGCAATTCTACAGCAGAGTCGATCTGAACATAGCCATTCAGTCACAGGACTTCAAATATTTCAATCCTTTATGGGTTGGTTTAAAATTTAAAAATAATGAAGCAATGAACGTGGTTGTTAAATTTGATATATGCTTTTTTGTGCTTCTTTGTTAAATATTTGTTTGTTTTTGTTCTGATTGAGATTGTGACATGGTGATGACTGTTGTACCCTTATTTCGACCATTTTACCTATTATGTCTGTTTTTTCACGCATCGTTGTAATTATAATGGAATTTGATGCGACTATCATACAAGTGAGAGGTTTAGCGCTATAAAACCAGTTTCAATCCACCATTTTCTACATTTGAAAATGCCTGTACCAAGTCAGGAATATGACAGTTGTTGTCCATTCGTTTGATGTATTTCATCATTTGATTGAGCCATTTGGTTAGGGACTTTCCATTTTGAATTTTCCTCGGGGTTCAGTATTTTTGTGATTTTACTTTTTCCTTTTTAAAATTAGATAGTACTTTTTACGCAAAACAGCAAGTTATAATTTTATTTAAATTCTCTGTACGAGGTTATCATGCTTACTATTGAGTTGTACATTTTCTGTATTCAACAATAAATAAAGTGAATTCATTTTATAATCTCAGTTCACTTAAAGCGTTGAAAAAAAGTTTATCACAGCTGGTGGATTATTAGGCCCTGGCGGTATTATCAGCTCAGCTGTTATTGCTTTTGTACTGATATGAGTTACAGGTACAGCATAATCTTTTTTTTTAAATTCTCTGTAGACAAGTTCAGAAACTATGATCCCTTTTGCAAAGGTTATTAAAATAAATTTTGCTATTCTGTTGAGGTCCCTTCTAGTCATATAAAGTCTTGTGTATTAACAATGTTAAGGTCATGCTATTTATATATCTCAGGCTCTCAAATGATTTCGGTTGGAGTGTTTTTGATGAAGTATAGTATCTAATTAAAAGTGTTTGAAGGAACAGAAGTTTTTTTTAATTTACTGCCACTTAGTCGATACTTTTACTGTAGCGCTGTTAGTCCATCAAAGAATCAATACCCCCAAGTACATTGTGGTTCTCAATGCTCTTCAACTTCGTACTTTATTTGGTCTTTTTAACTTTTTTTGATTCGAGCGTCACTGATGAGTCTTTTGTAGACGAAACGCGCGTCTGGCGTATATACTAAATTTAGTCCTGGTATCTATGATGAGTTTATTTAGAACCACTGGGTCGATGCCACTGCTGGTGGAGATTTATTTCCCCGAGGGTATCACAAGCCCAGTAGTCAGCACTTTTTGTGCTGACATGAATTGTCATTGATATGATTATATTTATAAATTTACTGTTTACAAATTTTTGAATTTTTTGAAATACTTAGACTTTTCTACCTCAGGCATAGATTACCTTAGCTGTATTTGGCAAAACTTTTAGGAATTTGTGTTCTCAATGCTCTCCAACTTCGTACTTTATTTGGCCTTTTTAACTTTTTTTTATTCGAGCGTCACTGATGAGTCTTTTGTAGACGAAACGCGCGTCTGTCGTATATACTAAATTTAGTCCTGGTATCTATGATGAGTTTATTTAGAACCACTGGGTCGATGCCACTGCTGGTGGAGATTTATTTCCCCGAGGGTATCACAAGCCCAGTAGTCAGCACTTGTTGTGCTGACATGAATTGTCATTGATATGATTATATTTATAAATTTACTGTTTACAAACTTTTGAATTTTTTGAAATACTAAGGCTTTTCTACCTCCGGCATAGATTACCTTAGCTGTATTTGGCAAAACATTTAGGAATTTTGGTTCTCAATGATCTCCAACTTCGTACTTTATTTGGCCTTTTTAACTTTTTTTTATTCGAGCGTCACTGATGAGTCTTTTGTAGACGAAACGAGCGTCTGTCGTATATACTAAATTTAGTCCTGGTATCTATGATGAGTTTATTTAGAACCACTGGGTCGATGCCACTGCTGGTGGAGATTTATTTCCCCGAGGGTATCACAAGCCCAGTAGTCAGCACTTGTTGTGCTGACATGAATTGTCATTGATATGATTATATTTATAAATTTACTGTTTACAAACTTTTGAATTTTTTGAAATACTAAGGCTTTTCTACCTCAGGCATAGATTACCTTAGCTGTATTTGGCAAAACATTTAGGAATTTTGGTTCTCAATGATCTTCAACTTCGTACTTTATTTGGCCTTTTTAACTTTTTTTTATTCGAGCGTCACTGATGAGTCTTTTGTAGACGAAATGCGCGTCTGGCGTATATACTAAAGTTTATTTAGACATGTAATTTAGCATTCATGTCCTAAATTCTCCGTTGATATATATAACATATCATTAATATACTAAGTTTCATACACCCTACGGCAATGTTGACCTTAAATGAATTTGACTATTCTTTGCAGGTACTTCGTGTATTCAGGTATTTATACATGTTTTACATCCTTACTTTCAAATGTTTGGGTTTTAAAGTTCCTGGTCAAGGTTAATTAAGAAAAGTCTTTCTGACGAACAAAATTTGTAGTGGTATTATCATTTTTAAGCAAAACTACTCCAATTATAGAGGTCCTTACGTTCTCACTAACTGATAAATGATTTGAACTGTTATGTTAAGATAACGAAATTATTAGACGAGAAATATATTTGGAATGATCGTTGGAATATGATTCCAATGTAAATGTTTACCGTTTTCAAGACAACAAAATCGTTGTAAAAGAACACATCGTTAAAAATTAGTTATATATACAGATTTGTGTAAAGAAAATAATTCAGATACTAAAGTAAAATAAAATTTATGTAGCAACTTCATAAAAAAAAAGACGTAAGATACTAAAGGAACATTCAAAATATTTAGTCGAAAATACACTGACCACGCCATGGCAAAATAAGAAAAAGACCAAAAGACAAACAAAAATACACAAAATACACCATAGAAAGCTCACGACCGAACGGAAGTATCTTTTATGAGTTATGCTTAAGATATCTCATTATTCAAATGTATCTTATTATTAATTAAATTTATGTTGCTGAAATTCAAAATGGGTAAATCCTCATTTTAACTTTGCAGAATCTTTGTTTTATTAAACTGTAATTTACATGACTGGCATGAACATTTTGCAATCAATTAAAATAGTCAGGATAAGGGTCGCCAGTTATGCATGCATAAACCCTATGTGATTGATGTCGTATCTTGGTAAACTGAGCTGAGTAAACGATAATTCCTTACAATAAATCTACAAAATCGTTGTATTAACTCGTTGTTCATGACATTTTTATTGAACAACAACAGAGCAGTAAAAAACATCAAGTGAAGGCAGCCTGACACATCAGAACGTTGATGGAGTAATTCCAAAGGGAACTTAACAGAACAGAGAACACGGGTTGTGTTTTGTTGCACTTAAGCGTTTCTGTTGTTCCGTTGTTATCTTCTTATACACTACCAACAATTTGCCTAACGTTTACATGTACATTAAATGCCGCTATCTATATAAACATTACTTTAAGGAAACACCACTAATCAGTACATTAAATGCACTATATAAACAGTACGTTTAGTAAACATAACTAATCAGTACATTTAATGCCGCTATATAAACAGAACTTTTAGAAAACATCACTAATCTGTACATTAAATGCCGATATATAAACAATACTTTTAGAAAACACCACTAATCAGTACATTAAATGCCACTAAATAAACAGTACGTTTAGGAAACATCACTAATCAGTACATTACATGCCGATATATAAACAGTACTTTTAGAAAACACCACTTATCAGTACATTAAATGCCACTAAATAAACAGTACGTTTAGGAAACATCACTAATCAGTACATTACATGCCAATATATAAACAGTACTTTTAAGAAACATCACTAATCAGTACATTTATTTATATATCATTTTTAGTAATGTTGAGAAAAAATTGATTTCAGTACTGAAAATTTCGGACATTTTTCAGTACTGGACATTTCAGTCACTTTTCAGTACTGAAAATTTCAGTCATTTTTCAGTACTGAAAGTTTCAGTCATTTTTCAGTACTGAAAATTCAGTCCTGAAAATTTCAGTCATTTCTAAGTACTGAAATTTTCAGTCATTTCTCAGTACTTAAAACTTTTTGTCATCTTTAAGTGCTTCTACACATAAAACATAACGTCAATGTCAGAAAAATATAAAATGTTTGTAGGAGGCTGTTAAACTAGGGAAGGGCGATATTTTACTGAGCCCTTTCCCGGTTCTATGCCGAATACAAAAAGTTTATATCTTTATGAAATTTACTTACTATTGTTTGTATACTGCAATTTAAATTAATACATTGATAGCTTTTCAAATCGTAACTATTATACAAGAATAAAATAAATATCAAACTGATTTTTATCCCATAATGAATCCCTGATTGTGGAGAGTGTGTTCCATGATGAAATTGACATTGCACAAAACATAGAAATCAACAACAATGGAAGCCCGCAATGAGAAAGGTGTTTTAATCTTTTGCTGACGACAACTTCAAAATCTACTCTGGACTAGAACTCTTTAAGGTTCACATTTCATTTTGTTAGTACGGTATGGTGGTCATGAAATTAAATATGGTGTTCAAACTTGGGGCATTTTATATGGGTGCAAGACAAGTCTGTCCTGTGACAACCAGGACCGTCTGAAATAAAAGGAAACTCGGACCATTTACAATGACAAACTAAGTTAAAGTAAACAACCCCCATCCCCTTGTTAACCCAAAAAAATCAAATGATTGTCTCCTTATTTAACACGAGTTTAAATTTATTGATTGTTGGTTGTTTGTTTTTAACGTCTAGCGACTAACATTTCATACATGTTTAGACAAAATGCAAAATTAAAAGTCATGTATACAATATCAAGTAAGGAGATGTGGTATGATTGCCAATTTGGCAACTATCAACCGGAGTTCAATGAAGTTCTAAATAATCAAATATGAGTCGACAGATATCAAGCAACAATTACGACTGAACTATATGCTCATGATAATGTGGCAGGATTCAACATGTTTGTGAGCTCTTAACCCACCACTAAACTTAGACAGTTGTGTAACAGTATAACATAAAAACAACGTGTAAAGTCAGTTGCAATTGGATTATCCCAAAAGATCGGTACGACACACAAAAACAACTAACATTAACTAAGGATGATGAACGTGAAGCACATGAAATAAGAGTATTTGCAGTAACTGAAAACTTGTTAAAAGCCAATTAAAACCAACATATGAATCATGCTCTTCCAGACTAAAGTATCAACCAGTGGCGGATGATAAAATGTGCAGAAGGGAGTTGGGGCAAGAGGAAACTCGCTCTAATCATGCTTCAAAAATTCCCTATATTATCACCCAGATTTTCCAACAAAAGTGGGTTAGGCACCCCGCCCCCTAAATTGTCTTTGTCAATCATTACACAAAAACGGATTTAGTCATAAAGAGTCTGAAAAAAACCATTACTTTGTATACTTGTACCTTGAAAACATACACATTTGTACGATTAAGGTTCTTGAAAAAGTGGTTTTGACCAGTACTAGTAGATATTTTTTCAAGGACCAACAGGGAATAAATATTTTGAGAACTCTTCAATAACTTTAATATAATAAAGAAAATATGTCCCTTTCGGTCATAAATATATATTACCAGTAAAAGATTGACAATTGTATGTATAGTTTTCGATTTATATTTCAACAAGATAAATAGTCTTAGCTTTAAGTCGTATTTGTTTATCTTAATTAAGTTAAAAAAACATAAAGAAATAATATCACGTACACAATGGACGTCAAGTTGGTAACTTATTACTTATTCCTTATTCGTTACTTATTCCTTATTCCTTATTCGTTACTTATTCGATTTTTAATATTCTTCCCCCTTTTTAATTGTTTTTATTCT
This sequence comes from Mytilus edulis, assembly GCF_963676685.1. Lineage (NCBI taxonomy): Eukaryota > Metazoa > Mollusca > Bivalvia > Mytilida > Mytilidae > Mytilus > Mytilus edulis. The sequence continues at coordinate 39,990,568 of NC_092357.1, read as the reverse complement.
TATCTCTGGTAATAGTTCTAAGTTTGTTGAGGTAAAATGACATTTTTATGACCTATATGTGTTTGTGCTCAACCGATCCTTTTACTTTATGTTCGATACTTATTTTTTCCTTATTTGATTTTTATACGTTCTACTTTTTAACTGCTTTATATCCGTATGTTTGAAGATGGTTCTTGGTTCACATGGGTTTTAAAAGTTGGAAAGAACTGAAAAAAAAACATTTATTTCAGCTTATTTTTGTCATGTCTTATAACAAAAAATGGTCACTTGTGAAGACCAAACAAGATAAAAACAGGGTATCAATCGAGCGCTGAAACGGGTACATACGCACTAGTAGGTAGGGTTTTTCTACCTGTAAGGGACAATAGTTATCACCAGAGACAAGATAAAAATTAAAAATCTAGTTTTAACAGTTGCAGCGTATAACGCACGTATCATGAGCAAATAAGGAAAGAATAAGTAACAGAGTATCAGTCGATCGCTGAAACGGGTACATATGCGTTAATAGGGTTATTTCATCCCTTAAAACCCAAAACTACCACCAGAGAAAAAAAAATAAAGATCTCTTTTTTGAAAGGTGCGACGTATAACACACGTATTATCAGCGAATATGGGACGAAAAAGTAACAGCCGGTTTCAGTCTAGTGCTGAAACGGATACATACGCGTTAAAAAGGTTGTTTAATCTCTTCGAAGCCGTAGTTACTACCAGAGACAAGAATACAATTGAATATAAAGTATAGCCAACGTATTATAAGCGAATTAGTAACAAGTTAAAAGTCGAGCGCTGAAACGGGTACATACGTGCCACTACGGTAAGTTCACCTCTATGAACCAAAAATTACCGCCAAAAACAAGAAAAAAACAAATATAAATCTTTCTTTTCAAAAGGTGCGACGTATACCACGCGTATAAAGAGCGAACAAGGAACGAATAAGCAACAGGGTATCAACCGAGCGCTGTAACGGGTACATGAGCTCCGATAGGATTATTTCATCTCCAAGAACACATAGTTACTTCCAGAGACACGAAAACAAATCTTTTTTTAAAGTACAACGTATAACACACGTATTATAAGCAAATAAGGAACGAATACGTAACAGGGTATTATATATAACGTGACTGAGTTCAGTACAGGGGGAAGTAATGAAAAGTACAACGGTAACCAAAGTATATCTTTTACATATCAGCCCATTACCAGTCGAGCGCTAGAACGGATACATGTGCTCTAATAGGGTGATTTCACCCCTTAGAACCCCTAATTACCACCAGAGACACGAATGTCTTCTTTTTTTTAAGTGCACGTATTTTTAGCGAATAAGGAACGAATAAGTAACAGGGTATCTGCTGAGCGCTGAAACGGGTACATACGCGCTAATAGGAATTTCCCCCTTCTTCTAATACATAGGTACCACCAGAGACAAGAAAACAATTGAAAATCCTTTTCTAAAAGGTGAAACGTATAACAAACGTATTATAAGCGAATAAGTAACGAATAAGTAACAGGGTAATTACCAAGCGCTGGAACGGGTACATACGCGCTGATAGGGTTATTTCTTCTCTATGAACACATTGTTATCACCAGAGACATGAACACAATTCAAAATCAATTTATTTCAAGGTGCAACGTAAACCCCTCGTATTAAAAGCCAATAAGGAACGAATAAGTAACCGGGTATTAACCGAGTGTTGGAACGGGTACATACGCGATAATATGGTTATTTAATTTCTAGGAACACATTATCACCACCAGAGACATAAAAACAATCCTTTTCTTAAAGGAGCAACGTATAACAAACGTATTATAAGCTAATAAGTAACGAATAAGTTACAAGGTATTATCCGAGCGCTGGAACGGGTTTATACATGCTAATAGGGTTATTTCACCTCTAAGAACACATTAGAATGAAATTCAAAACAGTGTGGCTGTGGCCATTGATTGACACATCAAATTCATCCATTGACTGGGACAATTTACGTGAACGTTTGTCTGTAACGACCACTGTTCACGACGTACTTACGATAGACATTTAAACTGTGGGGTTACCAAAGGTTTCTTAACGCCTTTAATTATAAAATAATTCGAAAAAATAATCAGGAATAACCTTTATGTTTTGATTTATATAATTGATATAAATCAAAAATCGTGTTATTTCTGATTAATTTTTCGAATTACTTTATTAAGGTGTTGAGAACCTTTGGTGACCCCATAGTTTAAGTGTCTTTAAAAAGTACATAGTGAGAAGTGGTCGTTACATACAAACGTTCACCTAAATTGTTCCAGTCAATGGATGAATTTAATGTGTCAATCAATGGCCACAGCCACACTGTTTTAAATTTCATTCTATTACCACCAGAGACATGAACACAATTGAAAATCCCTTTCTAAAAGGTGCAACGTATACAAACGTATTATAAGCGAATAAGTAACGAATAAGTAACAGGGTATTAACCGAGCGCTGGAACGGGTACATACAATGTACGCGCTAATAGAGTTTTCTCAAATCTACCACCAGAGACAAGAAAACAATTTAAAATCTTGTTTTAAAAGGTACAACGTATAATACACGTATTATAAGCGAATTATAAGCGAGTAATGGAACGAATTAAACAAGGTAATAGTCTAGCTCCGAAACGATGCTAACATGTTTAACCCCGCCACATTATGTAAGTATGTGCCTGTCCCTAGTCAAGAGCCTGAAATTAAGCAGTTATCGTTTGTTTTTGTGCTACATATTTGTTTTTCGTTTATTTTTTTGTATATGAAATAAGGCCGTTAGTTTTGTTGTTTGAATTGTTTTACATTGTCATGTCTCGGCTTTTTATAGCTGACTATACGGTATGGGCTTTGCTCATTGTTGAAGGCCGTACCGTGACCTATAGTTGTTAATTTCTGTGTCAATTTGGTGAATTGTGGGAAGTTTTCTCATTGGCAATTATACCACATCTTCTTTTTTTAGAAGCGCTAAAACGGTGATTTTACCCCTTCGAACCAAGAACCATCTTCAAACATACGGATATAAAGCAGTTAAAAGGAAGAACGTATAAAAATCAAATAAGGAAAATCGAACATAAAGTAAAAGGATCGGTTGAGCACAAACACATATAAATAGGTCATAAAAAGGTCATTTTACCTCAACAAATTTAGAACTATTACCAGAGATAAGAATATAAACAATTAAAAAGGGGGAAGGATATTAAAAATCTAATAAATAACGAATAAGGAATAAGGAATTAGTAACGAATAGGTAACGAATAAGGAATAGGGAATAAGTAACGAATAAGGAATAGGGAATAAGTAACGAATAGGTAACGAATAAGGAATAAGGAATAAGTAACGAACAGGTAACGAATAAGGAATAAGTAACGAACAGGTAACGAATAAGGAATAAGTAACGAATAAGAAATAAGGAATAAGTAACGAATAAGTAACGAAAAAGGAATAAGGAATAAGTAACGAATAAGGAATAAGGAATAAGTAACCAACTTGACGTCCATACGTACACAGCGATTTCTTCCAACCATTTTTTTGTCTTTACACTTATATAATTACATCAATGCCAAAACAGAGAACACTATTAAAGTCATGTCTACCAAATAAACTGGCGTAACTAAATTTTTTAATAAATTATCGTAAACTTTGTTTATGTAATCCAACATGAAAAAAATGTGCCATATTCGATGGCAAATTGTATAATAAATCTGATGATTTTGTGCAGATTTATGGCCCTTGGACAGAACATTCACTTAAAAAATTTCTGCACTTTTGCGATTTCATGGAGATATTGACTTGATATTTGTTATATTATTCAATGTAGTTTTTAAATATCAATTTTTTAACCGATAGGGTCTATAATATATTGCGATGCAATACTCACAGAATGCTTGTTATTTCTGTTGTTTGAAAGCTGTGTGAGAAAGTAGTTTTTGTAAAGTTTTGATAGATTCTTTTTTTTTTTTTGGTTTTGTTACAATTTACTCATTGTTGATTCAATTTAATTACTATATGACGAAATGAATACTTTGACTGACAGGTTAATTAAACGGGCACTAGCTACGAGATACTGGCATTAAAAATCTAAAATATGATTTTTTTTTGTTCAAACATTAATGAAATTGAAATAGTGAAATAATTATTCGCTTTTAGCAGCCAGTATAGTTCAATTTTGTCATGAAATTACCTCCTAGTATTGACCATTTGGTAAATGGCCGTGTTTCGAGCAACAAATAAATGCAGGTCATGCATGATTTAATTTGTTGAATGAATCAAATCTTTAACTATTAATGGGTGCCGTAGGAGGTCCATCGGAATATTTAGCGAGGTCTTCTTGGCATGGGAGAAAGGAAGGAAGACCATTCACAAGTTAAATAACATTTGTTTTCCCTGTTTTGATTAAATAGAAAAGATAAACCTTTCAAATGTAGAGTTCATAAGATAAAAAGATTCCGAATTAAGCTTTTCAATATAATGGAAATTAAACCTTGCTTTCTAACCGGATCGGCAGCCAACTATGGTTTTATTTCATAAAAAAAATCTCCAGTGCCGTTACACACATGCATGTTGTCTCCTTGGAGTCTATGCCACAAAAAGAAAGAAATAGCCTAAATCCAAGATGATAAATTCCTGCATCACGTGAGTATTGCCATGTGGAGCTTACATAAGAATAAATACCGAATATGAAAAGTGAAACTACAATTCACGGTATATATTAGTCTCGGTTACCCAGCCGCTTGAATTTTACAAATCAAACGTCTGGGTTTTTGTAATGGTAAAAAATCTTGCGTCAGATTTCTGTCGCAGAAACGGAACAATTTGGATTATTCGTAGATCCTATGAAGAGTACCGATAGTATCCGTAATGATATTTTGACCCACAACATCCAAAATGGCAGCCTCCATGAGTGCTTGTTTTTTATCGACTTCGACAAAAGAACATCAACATGCAGCTAACATATACTTGTTAAATGTTCATACTAAGTGTATTTAAAAAAAAAATTAAATGTGGTACCAAAAGGCAGTAGGTGAATAGTAGGTTGTCATTACAAGTTGATAGGTTTAAACAAAAAAAGTAAAGTCGCGCAACATTATTATTGAACAGTTGAACATCTGAGTTTCAAAATAATTTTAATTTTATTATTGTATTAAGAAGACATTGCCTCCGGAACAACCCCCTCAATTGCATGACTATCCCTTTTCTGAGTAATACATCAGTGGCGGATCCAGAAATTTTCATAAGTGGGGGCCCACTGACTAAGAGGGGGACCGCTCCGGTCACAGGGGCTTGTTTAGTGGATCAGACGAGGTTTTACTGACCCACTAAACAAGCCCCTGTGCTCCGGTCATGCTTCAGTGATTACCTATATAATCAACCAAATTTTTCCAAAAAAAGGGGGCCTGGGCCCCCTGGCCCCCATCTAAATCTGCCTCTGTACAACTTAAGAAGTCAAGTGATTAATTTTGTTTTTGTTGTAAAAGCCACTTGTTAGTACAAAATTTATGTCACCTGAACATATATTTATATTATTTGATGAAATGTTTCCCATTGGCATTGAAAGAACTAATATATACAATAGACAATATTTATTAGCACAAACACATTTAAATTGACAATAGTTAATAAAATCAACGGTACCAATTTTGTTGCACCAGATGCGCATTTCGACAAAATATGTCTCTTCAGTGATGCTCGTGGCCAAAATATTTGAAATCCAAAGCTTATATAAAAGATGAAGAGCTATAATCCAAAAGGTCCAAAAAGTATAGTCAAATTCGTGAAAGGAATCAGAGCTTTGCATGAGGGAGATACATTCCTTAATTTATAATAATTTCTAATATTTTGTAACAGCAAATTTAAATAACACAAAAAATCCGTATTTTCATGCCAGTACCGAAGTACTGGCTACTGGGCTGGTGATACCCTCGGGGACTAATAGTCCACCAGCAGAGGCATCGACCCAGTGGTAGTAATAAAATCAACGGTACCAATTTTGTTGCACCAGATGCGCATTTCGACAAAATATGTCTCTTCAGTGATGCTCGTGGCCAAAATATTTGAAATCCAAAGCTTATATAAAAGATGAAGAGCTATAATCCAAAAGGTCCAAAAAGTATAGTCAAATTCGTGAAAGGAATCAGAGCTTTGCATGAGGGAGATACATTCCTTAATTTATAATAATTTCTAATATTTTGTAACAGCAAATTTAAATAACACAAAAAATCCGTATTTTCATGCCAGTACCGAAGTACTGGCTACTGGGCTGGTGATACCCTCGGGGACTAATAGTCCACCAGCAGAGGCATCGACCCAGTGGTAGTAATAAAATCAACGGTACCAATTTTGTTGCACCAGATGCGCATTTCGACAAAATATTTAATTGATTATAATTATATTAGAGTGACATTGGTATTCACAGCGAAGAAGAAAAAGACTATAAATATCAACAGTTAAATGTATTTATCAAAGTTGTACAAAAGTCGAACATGAAGAATGTTGTTGTTGTTTATAGTTAACACGTGTTTAGTTATTTATAGTAAGGTCGGTTTGAAAGGGGTTTAAAGTTTCATGCACGAGTGAATTCAGGTAGTTTAAAGTCATTCGAGCCATTGCAGTTAAAGTGACCAGTAGCCAGGTAGCACTTTTCCAAATAAATAATATAATAATTTTATATTATTTATTTTCAGATTTGTTCATCTTTAGTATGCGGTAACCAGTACCAGATGAGAATGTTCGGTGTATTTACACAAAAACATTGATTCATTATACATATACGAATAATAAAATGTGCACTTGTCTCTGCAAGTGGCGTCTCCCATGTGAGAGTTTGTGGTTATTTGATAAATATTTTATATTCGTTTGAGTTTACGAATTAGAATTTAACACATTATTAATGTTCATGAACAATTAAAAAAAGAACACAAACAAAAATTGTGTTGCATATTAAAAGAAATACAAGTCATACAGATGTTCTCAATAAAAAACAATCATTAAGGGACGACATCAAAAGATCAATGTAAGATAAAAAACTTAATTCAAATAGTTTGGGGTTGGGGGTTGAACTGCTGCAAGATTTGGTTATCCGACATTGATTTTTACATATATCCATATGGGTCAATCAATTTTTCCCAAATTAAGTTAATAGGGGGGTAGGGGGGTCAGTGAAAAAACTATTTGAATTAAGTTTTTTATCCTTCATTGAACTTTTGATGTCGTCCCTAATATACATGATATACTTTATGGTGATTTTTATAATGACTGGTAGACTGCTTTTTAAAAGTGCAGTCAAATGCTTCAGTGTTAAAGCGGACTGCAATTTAATAAAATTGAAATTAAGATTTTTATTAATATTTTGTATATATACATGTAGGTATACGTATCCCTCAATGATTTATAGCATGGACAGATTGAGAAGAAATGGTATTCATCCTCAATTTCTTGTCTGTTACAGGATAAGCAAATGTGTTTACTTCTTTCAATGTTGGTATAATGCCCTCTTTCAATTGCTAGGGAATAGGCACTTAGTTATATATAAATCTTTCTGGTATTGTAAGTCCAAGAGTTCTATAATACATTGTAGGCTTGGATTTATATCTTCTGTTATTATTATTAAAAATAATAAGACCCTTCTTTTAGAAAAACCTGTTTCAAAAATAATAAATTTTTCCCCTTTTAAGTTAGAAATCTTAATTGTTCCCAACATGCAGTACAATAGTCAAAATAATTTGGACACCATAGGCGGATCCAGAGGGGGGGGGGCCTGGGCCCCCTTTGGTGGGAAAAATTTGGTTGATTATATAGGGATTCACTGAAGCATGACTCGAGTGGGCCCCCCCCCCCCCTTAGGTCAGTCAGCGGGCCCCCCCTGAGGAAAAGTTCTGGATCCGCCACTGGACACTTTGAAAGACTTTTCTATTTTTTTGCTTTAATATGCATGAGTGAAATCTGGTAAAATATTTATAAACCAAAAGAAGGTCAAGTCATTTGTCAAAATTAACGTATTTGTGTTTATAACATTTTGCTGAACCATGGTAGAAGAATAACGTACAAATGTACTTTACATTTTTTAAATAAAATGATTTATTAAACAATCCAATCAACACCTGCAAGTTCCAATATTCAAGACAATGTACCATCACAAAAATTTACGATAAAAGAAATGATTTTTTTTTTCATTTCCTATGGTTAATTATATATTTTCAGATAGTGACGTTCCTTTGTCACCATCTATTGGTGTTTTATATTTCAACTTCGCTCGGTTATTTAGCAAAGTACAACATGTATTTGATGTTAACGATAAAAGAAATCTCAGTATTCACCGTGTAGAACGCCACATGTGGGGTGTCGGCTATGTTTAGCACGGGGTGTCAATTTCGAAGCGGAGAAAAACTAACAAAGTAGGTTCAAGTATCAAAATTTCTTTTTTTATAATTCTTAGTACCATATAATGAATTGCACGGAATGAACTGAAACATAATCTATTTCCTGCAAGCATAAGCAGTCGTTTACAGTGCTCTGTTTCCTCAAACACCTCTCCCTAGTTTTCCATGTTGCAGATTTTGAGGCTTCATATGCAAATTTCTGGATAAAAAACTACTTTAGACGACTTCCTCCCGTATAATTTATATAGAATTGAATTTCTATCATGGTTTTTAACCAAATACCAGCTTCTTTCCTAAAATTAATTGGTTTCAGAACAAGTTTTTCGTCAAAATATGAAGTGTCGCTCGGGGTGTCAGATTTTGCGTCTCAAGGGGTAGAGGCTTTTAATAAAAATAAAATATATTTGCATATAAATCGGTCTTTATCTGATACTTTTTAGTTCAAACACATCTACTTTATTATGATAAGACATTACAAACTGAAGGTACTTCATTTGCCTCTTTTTTGTCTTTTAAGACATATGATTTTGATTTCGTAAAAAATAAAAAAAAAGACTCAAAATACTTTGTTTTAAAGGTGGAAAATGATTTCTTTTCCTTTTTAGATACTATCAAGGTCAGAAAAAGTCACAGTCGAGGCACAATGCACAAAAACATGGAGGAAAATCACAGAGCACACCTCCATAAAAGATTAAGCCGAAGACACCAACAGTCAAACTCCAACAAAGTGCATCACCAGGTTCTTCTCAAAAGCACTCGTGCAAGCCGCAAAAAGCACCCACTTTAAAACAAACTCGATTACTCTCTCCATTGAAACACTCACCGAAATCTTTCTCATCAAATGACAATAAGCTTCAAGGACACATGAAGGCGATGACACTATTATTATTAACGAATTTTAAAACAGAGATTAAAAATATTTAAAACATAATCTGGCTACTGATTTTCTATATTTTATCGAAATGGTAAAATAGAATTATTATTTTTCTTAAGACAATAGTTCTCCCTTTCTTTTCGTAGACCTATAACATCTCGTATCAAGGAAACCATGTCAGCCTCATGGAATATGATGAAATGTTTCAACGTTAAAACCAAGATACCTAAAGCAGAGGTAAGAATTTGGGATATCAAGGTCGATGGCGATGAATTCTGATCGTATCTTTTGGCTTGGAACTTCAACATTAATTCCTGTGTCTTGGGGATCGTCATTCCGCGCTAACACAAGTTTTCTGTAATGTGTCCAATACCTTTTGGTCCACCCATAAAATATATAAATAAGTATGTAGCCAGTTTTCCAAAACTTTTTTGTTGTTTCCCGATACCACATTTCCGATGTTATTCTTTTTTACATAAATCTGACCGTCTCTAGCATGTCTAGGAAAAGAAAGGGAGAAATATTGTCTTAAGAAAAATAATTCTATTTTACCATTTCGATAAAAGATAGAAAATCAGCAGCCAGATTAAGTTTTTAAAAATTTGTAATCTCTGTTTTAAAATCGTTTATAATAATAGTGTCATCGCTTTCATGTCTCCTTGAAGCTTTCTTGTCATTTGATGAGAAAGATTCCGGTGAGTGGTTCAATGGAGAGAGTAATCGAGTTTGTTTTAAAGTGGGTGCTTTTTGCGGCTTTCACGAGTGCTTTTGAGAAGAACCTGGTGATGCACTTTGATGGAGTTTGACTGTTGGTGGCTTCGGCTTAATCTTTTATGGAGGTGTGCTCTGTGATTTTCCTCCATGTTTTTGTGCATTGTGCCTCAACCGTGACTTTTTCTGACCATGATAGTAACTAAAAAGGAAAAGAAATCATTTTCCACCTTTAAAACAAAGTATTTTGAGTCGTTTTTTTTACTTTTTACGAAATCAAAATCATATGTCTTAAAAGACAAAAAAAAAAAACAACAGGCAAAATGAAGTACTTTCAGTTTGTAATTTCTTATCATAATATAGTAGATGTGTTTGAACTAAAAAGTATCAGACAAGACAGATTTATATGCAAATATATTCTATTTTTATTACTCTACCCCTTGAGATGCAAAATCTGACACCCCGAGCGACACTTCATATTTTGATGAAAATCTTGTTTTAAAACCAATTAATTTTAAGAAAGAATCTTGTATTTGGTTACATTCCATAATAGAAATTCAATTTTATATAAATAATACGGGAGGAAGTCGTCTAAAGTAGTTTTTTATCCAGAAATGTGCATATGAAGCCTCAAAATCTGCAACACGGAAAACAAGGGAGAGGTGTTTGAGGAAACAGAGCACTGAAAAAGACTGCTTCTGCATGCAGGAAATAGATTATGTTTCAGTTCATTCCGTGCAATTCATTATATGGTACTAAGAATTCTAAAAGAAGAAATTTTGATACTTGAACCTACTTTGATAGTTTTTCTCCGCTTCGAAATTGCCACCCGTGCTAAACATAGCCGACACCCCGCATGTGGCGTTCTACACGGTGGTATTACTGAAAAAATATTACGCCAGGGTTTGCGATATCACAAAGTTGTAAAAACATTTATTAAGTTTTATCATCGGTACTAGAATATCATTCGTGCGTACATTATGGACATCTTATACCTTCAGGTGTTTCACATCAAATCTTTCATAGTAATATTTTATACAAATCACAAAAATGTCGTCATTCAGCTCAAAGCAAACACAACCTTTAAACAGACTTATTTAGAAGGAATATAGTTACGATACTGTTGATAGGTCACTAAAATAGAATTTTTGGAAATAATATTGATTCACTAATAGCATGTATAGGGTCTCGGTATCGGAAATAAACACATTTGTTCTAAATCCAGTTGTTGGCCAGAACGAATTATTATTCAATCCTATATTCTATGACGGTATGATACTAAACCTGAAACGGGAGGGATTGTGCTTGATTTTTCATATGATCAAACAAAACAATCTTTGAAAATTATCAGATACTTGATTACCTGATTAGCAACACAGTTGTTATGTTCGAAGGACGTTTTTTTTAAAACATTGTAAAACAAGCAATCGGATTCCTTATGTAAACTGATTGCGTTCCTCGTCTTGCCACAGCAGCTTCCAAGAAAGAATGGCAAGAAGTTATCATGATTCTTTTACTCCACGCTACGATGTATAAACAAGAGGCTTTCTTGTTGAATAATTCAAAGCTTGGAGACTTACATTGATTGGTTATCCAGTTGTTCTTGTTTGACTTTCAGTTTTTCTTTCAGAACATCAATCTCATCTGTAAGTCTGGCTACTGTTTCTTGTTCCGTCTGCCTGTACGTAAACGATATCAATAATACACAAATTATGTATATATGTTTTGCATTCTCTAATAGTCACATGATCGACCTAATCCCACATATAGAAGATATCTTGTTTCCAAAGTTTCATCTAAACAATTGCTTTAATTGCCATACTATTATCGCCGGTTTCATATATATATGGACTTTGGATTCTAAACATCATGTGAATGCCTGTTGAATTTTTATAATCGCTGTTTCTCCGAGTACAGGAACATGAAGAATGCTTCTGCACTTCTTAATGTTACAACGACCACAGCAAAATTTGAAAAAAACCCATTAAATATAGCAAAATAGTCCAAATGATAGTTGTATGTGTCATATGTGTATATTCTTTGTAACATTGTGTTTATAAGAATAAAGAATCTTAAATTTTCAATTATGAAACTTTAAATCAACCCAATCAATACTATCTATGCAAATTAAGTTATAATTATAATTATAATCAAGAGCTGATACAAAGGAAAACACATGATACAGTCATTCCTTCGAAAGTTTTACGGACGACATTTTGAGTATTTGTTGACCGAAATATCTGAGTCACAGATGACCATGGAAATCAATCTATTGTGACTTATATTCTTAAAAACTGTTCTATGATACGTAGGGGATGTATTTTGCAGCAATGATCTTTACTTGAATACCCTTTTTCAACCAGTATGAAATGTGCATTTGTCTATTTGAGATACAAATGGAACATGAACCCTAACAGCGGAATTAGAACGGCGTAACATGACCTTTCACATGGGCATGACACGGAAATATTATATTTTAAATTCATCATTCAAAATAGCATCAGCTCAGTTATGTGTTATTTCCCAACACGGAGGTTATAAAAACAAACAGCAACAAATTATGTTGACGCCGTCAAGAAATATACAATTATGTAATCCAAATGTTAAATATCGCGCCAGTCAACACAAGTAATGCCAAAACGTTGTATTCCAGATAGGACATTCAATTATGATAAAATATGTAAATGGTGTTCAATTACCACATGATTCACATTTACCTATCAAATCCGAATTTTAGAACACATAGAAATGTATTTGACACACAGACGGTTGGAGAACCTATTGCATACCAAACTATATCTTACAATGCGAATGCTCTAAGTAGTCCCTCTTGGATCTCTGTTTTTAGCTTGTTATTTTCGTCTAAAAGTTCAATTTCTTTTTTCTCCTTCAGTTGTAATTCTTGAGATAATCTAAACATACCAAACGAAAAGAGATAGACATATATAAAATTTATCTATAAAAACAAAAACATGCGTTTAAATTCTTATCTACATTTAACTCTAATAAAAAGCATTATTTGTCATTTTAAACGTGTACAATTCGGTCTTATATTATCATAGACATCAATGTCAACAAAAGTAGGCCAAATCGAAGATCTGACGGATTACGTTTCAAACCATATAAACGGGGTATGATCATATTTTTAAAACAATACACGTTATATTGCTTAGTCTTCAAAGTGATTTACGAAATCTCTTTCTAAATTATTAATTATTAAAATCTATGTTATTGCAAAACGAAAAAAATGCCAAACAAAACACTCTGTCAGAATGAGTTAAAGGAATAAGATTGTTGATACAACGCAGAATCCACAAGTTGGAAAACTAGATAAATGTTCGACCTAAGTCCATGTTTAGAGACAAAGAAGCTGTGAAATATCTGACAAATGTGGTGTTATTCCAGCGGACAAAAGCTATTACTACGCGTGTCGTATTAAATATTTCAGAAAAATTAATACATGAGTAACACAATTCATGCTGCACTCGTTCTATTTGAACAGTCGAAATGCGTTGACTGTATATTTCTATGTCATATACAGTCACTGAACTGATATCATTTTTCTTATCAATATCTAAATAGTAGAGCTGGAATTATATTTACATACTCATGACAACATCTTCAAGCTGTCCGTTTTTCCAAAGTATACAACGAATCGTGGAACGACTCAAACTTATTTCTTTTACACTTGATGGAAAAACATATTTCAGTTGTTAATACTTTTTGTTTAAAACCTATAAATCATTTTGTTTAATGCTTATTGTTGATCCATACTCCAACGAATTCGTTCCCCATCGATTGGTTTCAACAGGTTATGTACACTTCATCATGTTCATTGTGTTGTATATTACTTCGTCAGATATGAGGCCTATTTAATTTTTTACCCAAATATCAAATAAATAACAATAACAAAATAAACAACAATCGCAAATGTTTTTGTTAGATTGCAGTATAACGACACTAATAGTGTATTGTCTACGTACATAATTGTCACCTTTGATCAGGATGAGATATTGGCAACCACAAGTCCTTCATGGCCTCACTGAATATTTCAATGAGCAACACATATGTTTCGATTCCCGTTGCGGGATTAAAATTTTAGGGACTGAACTTTCGGCTCTCCCTTGACACCATTTGCGATTATGGTATCGAGGAAACGATGATAGTCCGTCGGAAGGGGACGATAAATGGCTGACCCGTGTTGCCATATCTCTTGCACGTAAAAGACTTCCTTGTAGATTTCCAAAAAGAGCAGGCTAATGCCCCTTCAAGGCAGCACTCGCACCCGCAAAATGTAGAGGGATTAATATAAGTTGCAAAACTTGTTTCCCAATCCACTATAAAAAATATGTTTAAATTAAACTAAACACATCTGAGGACTAACATTTTTTGCCTTCACTACTCGAACTAAAGCAAGGACAAACTACGGAACAAACATAATGTACATTTCCGGCAGGATGGATGTTCTGCCAAGGAATATTTGATTAACCAATTTACTATAGTCCGCAGTGAAAGAGTAATTATTAAATACTGTGAACCTTTTTACTCGTGAACTGACATTAAACATTATAGATTCTTAAGACTCTAAAAAACTTCTGGGAAATTATAAACTCGGTCATTCTCTGAAATAATTTCTATCACCTTTTCACCACAATACCACATGAAATATTAAAAATTCATCAGAAATAAAAAGTAAAAACACAAAAATACTGAACTCCGAGGAAAATTCAAAGAGGAAAGTCCCAAATCAAAAGTTGAAACACATCAAACGAATGGATAACAACTGTCATATTCCTGACTTGGTACAGGCATTTTCTTATGTAGAAAATGGTGGATTGAACCTGGTTTTATAGCTAGCTAAACCTCTCACTTGTATGAAAATCCATAGTGCTTCCTCCCATACAACTGGTACCTTACACTCAACTTCATTATTTTAGTATATACCCAGTCAACAGACTAACAGTGGGCCAACGTTGGCAAATTGTCGGTCCGTTGGTCGACCGTTGGTGTTGGCTGCACAACATTGGCCCAACGTTGGCAAATTGTCGGTCCGTTGGTCGCAAGTTTATGTTGGCTGCACAACATTGGCCCAACGATGGCAAATTGTCGGTTCGTTGGTCGCACGTTGGTGTTGGCTGCATAACATTTGCCCAACGTTGGTCTTTTGTAAATCCATATTATTATCTCATTCTGGTTATAAAAAATTGGGCAAATGTTGGCATTATGTTAGTAGCAACATAGGGCCGATATGACATTTTGTTAATAAAAATTGATTATGAGATATTTTTCGCTTTATTTCTCTTGGGAGACGGATAATTTCGATTGATGCATGCTTTATGAAAAGTAAATGTTATACCGAAAGTGTTTATCAACTGAAATTGCATTTACAACTCTATGTTGAGCCAATGCTGGGCCAACGTTGTTCATATATTATACTCTATATATAAGCCTGGTAAAAATTATACTGGAATATCATTACTGTAATAAAAAATGTATATCGTAAACATAGATTGCCTGGTTAAAAGTTTAAATTTATTGCAATCATTATTTATAACATAGATGTAATGCCCATTACATCTATGTTTATAATAACTTTATTCATTAAACTTTGTAAAACATAATAATTTAGCATTATATGCAGAGTGATATTTGATACAGCCAGTCTGTTCTGATAAGGTTGACGATATGTCTGACTTTCAAAGATAGTTGCTATGGTAATTAAGTTTATAAGAAATCTTAATGTAATGGGATGGTCACTTTTGTGGCTATTTCCTGTTGTGTATTTGTAAGAAAGCAGTAAAACGAAGAAAACAATTATAGAGAAATCATATCATCTGATGTTCAAAGAGAAAGAAAGAAACATGTAAGTTGTAACTTTAAAAAAAACCTGATATATATATATACGATTAAGAATGACAAACACAATATACATTTTTAATCTGAGGGATGTTATTAAAAATTAAAACATATATTACTTTCTATCATTTTATAATGTTGATCTTGAAGTTTATACGTTTCAGGAGAACTATTTTCTAGATTTTAAATCATTTCAATCCTATATCATAATGAAATATTTGCCAATGAACATTAGTATCTTCAAACAAATTGTAAAGTACCAATATTTTAGTAGTTTTTTTTTCTAAAATCTATAACGATAACATTTATGACCATTACTGAAGTTAATGGAAAAAACCTGTCTTAAGATGTACCCTATTCCGTAATGTTTATGAAATAATTAGGTATAATGATTTCTACTTCATTGAAATATAAATGAATTTGTTAGTTTTATTGTATTTTTAAATCGCATGCAAACATATACGATATATTGTTGAAACCTAATCATATACACACTTGCATGTGTTATAGTGTATTAGATATCAAATAGAGTATTTTTTTCTTAATCTTATTTAAAAATCTTATCTAAATTTATTGCAAGAATATGTTGTTATTTGTATAAAATTATACTGACTCGGCTGAATTTAGCTTTTGTCCTCGGCAAAACTTTTGCAAAACAAAACCAATATTTGAATAGTTTGTAGGAGTAAATATCAGTCACAAGAAGATGACGCTTGAAATATATAAAATAGGGCGAGCGGGGGGAACACACAGACGGATATTTATAAAAGAAAAAGACTATAAATTAGTGTCTGAATTACTTGAAGTGGCTTTTCTTTTTAATATACAATTTTACATTTTAATATTAATGTATAGGTCAGATATTTGAGTACAACAGAAGACAAAATAAATCAGAGTGCAAAAGGAAAAAAGAGAATTAGGAATAATAAGAATTATTGACAACATCCTGGCTAGAAAATGCATGGTAATGGAGATGGGAAACAATGCATTCTACCATTTGATAGCCCAGAACTAATAACTTTAAGAAAGTAAGTTAACATAATAGCCATCCTATGTCTAACCATTATGGTAAAGCATGCAATATGCTTGTTGCCTTGCCGGGCTTGTATAGGCTAAGAAAAATAAAAAAAAGAGGATTTTTCTAACTATTGTACAAAAATGTAATGTGCCATGACACCAGAAACAATGTATTTTTTAAATTTTTTAAAATTGTTTTAGGAGGATTTAATATATTCAAAATATACATACATTGAGTACTCATTTATTTATTATTTTATTACAGAGTCAGTGAAATAACTTTTATGACGATATGCTTAATTGGATAAAGGATTTAACATAAGACAGAGCCAGAAATTATTGACAAAACAAAGTGTACCAGAAAACAAAAGGAAAACTCTTGTGAATAAAAACCATGTTGGAATACAGAACTAGAAAAATAGCTATATGAAATGAATTATCAATGCCTCCATACAGAGCTTGGATATTTCTACATAAACTGTAATGATATTATGCAAACGGGATAAATGAATTATCTGTTTTCATTCTAGATCTGATTAAGCAACGCATAGATACAAAACAATTTTTTTTAAACTTAGCTGGTTGTCTAGCTAATACTATAAATAAATTATATTTAATCATACCTTTGTATTTACATTATTTAAGAAAATTGGGTAACATGGATATGTTGATTGCATTCATTAAAATTTGGGTAAAACTCAGAAGTATAATTCCTAAAGAGAATTGGTTGTTGGTTACTGAAACGTCCATTGGCAAATATTTCATGCATGTTCAGGAAGATGGAGAGAAAGTGGCAAAATACAAAATTTTCGGGTAGTATGTAAGACACAACATGGTACAGTGGATAAGAAAAACGCAATAATTGCAACATCTTAAAAAGTAATAGTTTCGCCATTTTGAACTGATGTTAGAACCAGGAGTTATTGCAGTTGTTGCCTGGAAGGGATTTTAGTATCCTTCATATGGAGGTTTATAGATTGAACCAACGTTTGCTAACAGTTTGTATTACTACGTTGGTCTAACGTTTGTTCAACATCAGCAAATATTATTCCATCATTGGACCAACGTTGGGCCAATGTATTGTATAAAACCTTACAACGTTGTGCCAACGTTTAGCCATCACGTTGGGCCAACATAGGGCCACTTTGCACTTATACATTGGGCCAACGTTTAAAAATAACGTTGGGCCAATGCATGTAGATACGTTGGACCAACGTTGTGCCAACGTACCAATGTTGTCTGGGTAATTCTTCATATATAGCTAAAAATTTGCAAGTAAATAAATTTGAATAAATTGAATTTTCCAGCAAGTTGTTAAGATCGCTAATTTTTCCCCTACGGTTTCATTCCGGTTGTCTAACAATGTCCATATAAATTGTTACTACTAATTATGAGCACTAAAATATTGCTTTGTACATGTATCTATCTAAGTCAGGAGCCTGTAATTCAGTGTTTTGCTGTATGTCATATTTGTTTTTAATTAATCATTTTGTACATAAATTAGGGCGTTCGTTTTCTCGTTTGAATTGTTTCTCATTTGTCATTTCGGGGCCCTTTATATCTGACCTTGCGGTATGGGATCTACACATTTTGAAGGCCGACCGGTGATCTATAGTTGTTAAATAATGTAATTTCTGCATTTGTCATTTAGTCTCTTGTGGAGTGCTGTCTCATTGATAATCTTCCTGTTTTCTTATTTTTATAATTAAGAGTATTCTTCAAACAGATACTTATACTTTATGTATTTTCACGTTTTGTTTACGATTAGAAAAAAGGTATTTTTAAAAGCTGCAAAATCGTTAGGACTAGTAAATCATATCTCGTGATTATTCTGAGATAAACAAACACACAGGAATAAGCACAGTAAAACTCAGTTTCAGAGAAGTCCGAATCCGATGTTAAAATAGGAAACAGATGAAACTGTGCAAAATGCATAAATGATGTGTTTCAAAGTCTAATTAAGAATTTTACAATCCTATTTTTTTTAAGATTTTCTATTGCAACGTAATAGTTACCATGAACGACAACATCTACGCATGACAGGTGATTTTTTTTTACTGTTTCGAATGTTTGGAAAACAATCTTGTTTAATTGTTGGTGCTTCCTTGGTAACTACAGCCTTTTAGAAACGCCCAACTTATCATTGTACATCTGGATCTGAACCTGATTGTTATCATTATCTTACAGTTTCACAAAGATTTATCTAGCCATATCCAAAATAATGCTGGATATAAAGACGAAAAATTCAACTTCGTTTAGGATATCTTTTTGAATGTGTATGTGTCATCAATTATTGAGAACTGTTTAATTTTGTCCGACTTACTTCGACAGGTTATCAATTTCTTCATGTTTTCCTTTCAATTTCTCATTTAGTATATCTACTTCTTCTGTAAGAACGACAACTGCTGTTTCTTGCTCTTTCAATCTATAAATAAACCATTAAACGACATAAATAGATTAGCGCAACGATGTTCAAATCTCGTTAATCGATTCTGAATGTGCAACTTAAGGTAGAAAACAAAAAAACTAAGATTTAAGAAATAAAAAAAAGTGTCTCTAAGCATGCATGAATCGATAAACAAGATGGTTTTATCATGTTGAATCGAATAAAACACCGACAAACAAGGCAACCTATTTGCGTGAATACTATTGAGAAGAGTCTATCTAAGAGGAATCAATTCTACAGTTTGTTAACGATTATTACTTTTTGCAGAAAGAGGTTGATATTTGTTTCTACGTTATTCAACAGAAAATGACTTCTAGATCTAGAATGTTCATTCCAGATTACAAAGGAAAATAAACTCATCATAGATACCAGGAATACAATTTAATATTTACCCCAGACGCGCGTTTCGTCTACAAAAGACTCACCAGTGACGCTCGAATCAAAAATGTTCTGAAAGGCCAAATAAAGTACGAAGTTGAAGAGCATTGAGGACCAAACATTCCTAAAAGTTTTCTGATTATAAATGAAAAAAAATCATCATTGATAACATACCCCATTTGAAACTGTTTATCAATTCCGTCAATAATAGCTCTCCTAAAAGTTTTCTGTTTGAAACCTGACATTTGTCTAGGGCTAGACAATGGTTGCTCACTTTCCTCAGTCATGAGTTTGTTTTCTTTTTGCAGATCTTTCCATTCCAGAAAGAACGAATTGTCGTGTGGTTCTTGCAGGAGATTTTCAAACTTCAACAATCTGTCAGAGGATTCATTTTGAAGACGTTGAAAGAAAACGCGTGTTCCTTTTAAATTGTGTGTCTCGGTATCACGAAAGTCAAACGCATTATTTATTTCAACTTGTTTATAATGATCAATGATCTGAAGTATCTCCTCCGACGTTTTATCCACATCCTCGATGTAAGAATCACAACAAGATTGTATGAGTAACGAATGTTCGCCATCAATAGTTTGTAATGTCTTTTTTATTTCTTCAACTTTCGTTTTCAACGTGTTTATTTTCTTGTCCACAACCTGCCGATGGCTATCGGTAATTTTTTTAATTTCCTTTGTGATGTGTCCATTATGAGAACTTGTCATGCATTCCTTGCATGCCAAGCAGTCACACTTACTACAATAATAAATAAACTCTTTCTTGTGAGAATCACAAACTGGCACCGGTTTGTAAATACGATTTCCAGCCTCATGAATATCTACAACATTGTGATCCAGACAGACTGCCACTCTATCATGAATATCCTTTTTGCATTGAGAACACAAAAATTGCTTGTCTTCATAACAAAATAAAGTTGCTGGTTTATTGCAAAACGCACAACTTTTTGACGGAGTTTGAGCCATTTTGACACCATATAACAACTTAGTTCTTTTCAAGCCAAATGAAATGATCTCGCAGAATAGTCAAAATTATGTTATCTGTTCAATCGATAAGAATTGAACAGGTTATTTGAATATTAAGTGTGTCAATCTTTTGACAACAAAAGTATTTTATCAGATATAACAGGTTTTATAAGTTCATCAACGAATACAAAATAAACATTGAAATAACAATTTAGTCAGAGTATAAACAATGTTGTACATTTGTGTTACTTTATTATAGACGGAATTGAATGTGTCATTTAATGTAGTTTTGAAGTTTTCCTTAAATTTTGTTGATGCAGAATTATCACCCTTTAGTCGAACGACTCTTGGCGGTACTCAGTATTTTTTTATTTTTTTCAATTTAATATGAATTTAAATTGCTGAGTAACTGTGAAAGTACTTTTATTCGTGGGGTACCAATTTTCGTGGTTTTCGTGGATGACTTTATAGTAGTTACAGAGCAAATGCACTAAAAACTACAACTGCAGGCAGGATTGTACCCATTAAATCTTTAAAAACGTAAACTGTCAAACTTTTGCTATTTTAATTCTCATAACAAAATATTGTTGATCAATGATATTCAGATTCCCGGCATTGATATTCTATGATAAATTGTTCATTTCATGTCCTCAAAGTTCATGTATGAATTTGAAATAATAATTTCATGCTTGGCTTGCTTTTAATAATAAATATTTTACAATTCAAGATAAAAATGTTTATAGCATTTGATTTATGTATCTGTGTTCTTTAGGTGACATGTTTTGACCTAATTAACACATTTGATAGTCTTTAATCTGTTGAGCACTCTATCTCAGTTAATAAGTGTGATCACTTCGTACTGGCCAACTTTGTAATTTCCTTCAATCCAGACAATTATATCCTGCGTTTCTAATGGCTTCAATTTTCATTTTTTTTAAAGAAAACTTAAATCCATGAATTTTAAAAACAACGAACATGTAAATGTTGCTCATGTTGCTCTAACCACGAAAATTGATAACCACGAATTAATATACTTTCACAGTAATTGAATCATCTTAGCGACTTTAAAGATCTGATCACTTCCTGATAGCATATACTATCATCATACTAATCATGCATGACACTCTTTGTCTTATAATGAGTTAACAGAACAGTGATTGCAACTCGGTCATAATGAGTCAGAGCAGATTTTGATCATCCTCGTGTACACACTTGTTTAGTTAATAAGTTGTAGTTCCATTGATTATTTAATCAATAATTCTTTTATAACATGTATATTGCAATACATGCTTATCTTAATCTTTAGTATTCATTACGAGGTAGCGACATGCAATTTAGAATTGGATTTATACACACACATTTTTTTTTCATATATTCGTTCAGTGTATGTTCACTTGTTTTTGTTAATATGTCTTTCGATTGAGTTCAATTGATATTTCATAGTATGTCTTTCTATGTTGTGATGTTACTTTATTGTTTCAGGTAAGAGTTTAAGTTGGTACCTATTACAATGTTTAATCTAGGTACATTTATTAGCACCTGTCCTAAATCAGGAACCTGATGTTCAGTGATTCTCGTTTGTTGATGTGGTTCATAAGTGATTCTCGTTTCTCGTTTCTTTTTTATATTTGACTGTTAGTTGTCCTGTTTGAGTTGTTTTACACTAGTCATTTTGGTGCCATTCATAACTTGATGATTACTTTTACAAATAATGACTTGGATAGAGAGTTGTCGCATTAGCATTACTTCATTTCCTTCTTTTATCTATTTTAATCTTTTTTCTTTTGATATATGTCCTAATATGTATTTTCCCAGTTAGACGTCAGTAAACTAATTAGTTCAAGTGATTGATCTACAGGCATTTTTATAGATTTTTCTTCTTCAAATAGAGCAATTTGAAAATTTTCGCTTTAAATTATAATAAAATTTTATCTTTGGTCGATTTGGACTTCTAAATTAACTCCTCATCATGATTAAGGTTTATGTACCCTTCTGTAGCCATTTTTGTACGATTTTTTAAAACATCAATTGTATCAAAACTACAGATATAATGAATAATAGAGACAGGCCATTTTGAACATATACTAGGGGGAAACTTGATGCAAAGTATTATTATTTACTGTTGCATTGCATTTAATAGAAAAAGAGTACTTTGTGGCAAATAAACCCAGATTTTTATAGAAAATCCACAGCCTTTAATAAAGAGATTTTTGCTATAAAATTTGAAACATAGATTACTCACTTGCTTTTCTATGATGTGCTAGTGTTTATTTTTTACAAAAAGTTCTAACCAACCTGTAAATTCCAAAATACCTCGTGCAGACTAACTAAAGTCGAGCGCACCCTAAAAGGTGTACTTGATTTGGTCCATATTTTTATTTGTTTTAACCAATAACTACATTAATAAACTTGTTTTAAGGAAATCAATGCTAGCACTGCATGCAATAATCCTATATCTATCGGTCATCAAATTGCCAAATATGACAGAACAAGGATGAAGGCTGTGGATTTTTTATAAAATTTCCATATGTTTAGCATTGAATCAACACAAGGGTACATAATCCTTAATGGAAGATTTAAAGATTTATGAAAATTATATATAGTATGATCGACAATGAGATAGGTAATCCCCACGGACTCATAATAGACTCATTTTGTGAACTTTATATTTATATTGCAACATTCGAAAAGCGCCAGCATACGGAGTGCATATCTCCCTGATGATTACGATATTCAAGGATTCGTAATTCCTGAAAAATTTCCTTTATTGAGTGTAACTGCTCACAAGCAAGGAAGCTATTAAAACTAGAGTTCCATGAGCTGAGTTTAATATCATCTCTTCGTAAGTTTTACGACGCCGTCACAAGTTGTTTGACCGTAATGGAATATCCGTTTCACAGATGATAGCAAACATGTTCGATATTCCGTAATAAAAAACCTTTTCCCTTTCCACGAATGCGATCTACTTAATTAGTATTGTAACCGGGTTTGTACTAACGTCAATAACATGACAAGCGCCACATATGGAGCAGTATCTGCGAACATATCCTGAGCAAATTACTTCAACCCTTGTTATTCATGGGGTTCGTGTTGCTCTATCTTTACATTTTCATGTTGTTTGTCTTTTTTCTTTTTCGTTTAGCTATTATAGTGTTGTCAGTTATTTTCGACTTATGAATATCCATTAGATATGTTTTGCATCTTTTTCTTAATCATATGTGATTAAGATTTGTTTGATTCCTGTCAAATCAACATACATTTAAAATTTCGTTTAGTAACATTTCATTGTCTTGAAGTCTTATTTGGTTGCTGTCACATTAATATTAATTTCTAACGCACACCTCATTCTTTTCAAAATAACCAAATATTTTTGATTGTTTGCTGAATGCATTATACCCTTGGTATCTTCTTTTTCCTATTCATAGGTGTTG
Source organism: Mytilus edulis (assembly GCF_963676685.1). Taxonomy (NCBI): domain Eukaryota; kingdom Metazoa; phylum Mollusca; class Bivalvia; order Mytilida; family Mytilidae; genus Mytilus; species Mytilus edulis. Next base: position 39,966,506 of record NC_092357.1, on the reverse strand, counting down.
AACAGCTATTTTTTTTTAAATATTTTGGGGGTTTCATCCAGTTTAAGTACCAAAAGGTGACTGGGGGATAAAAATATGGTCACTACAGGTCTTCTTCCTTCCGGAAATAAAACCCTTGCCAACGTTGGGCCTCCGTTTGGCAGTGTGGGATGTACCAAGTACTTAGCAATGTCCGACCTAGGCGTTAAATAAAATGCCTCGTGTAGAGAGAGTGTCACGCTGTCTGCACGTAAAGAAAGCCTACAACACCTCTTTGATTGGTTCGTAGGTGTCTTGGTGCAAGGCTAACTTTCTGTCCTTATCCAATATATCCTCATTTCCCCGGGGCCATTCAACTTTGCCCGACCTGAAACCATGTTGACCTCTTTTACCGGACTTGATTATTGTATTTATTGATAATTCATTCTCGTCCTGGTCATGCATGATATATTTGCCTAGGGGCAATAAGCAACCGACAATCAATCAATATCATCCAGTTAGAACTCACCTTTTGATTTATTCAGTAATTTTTGTTTCTACCTACTTGTATCACAAATTGTGCCATTTAAGTTATAATTTTCTTTACCATATATAAGATAAGATAATGCAGAAGATTACAAATGAGCCAATTTTCTACCACAGTCAACATGTTGTACTCAGACAGTACACATTATTTCATAAGGATTTGTAGACGACAGCCATGTACTTGTGCATTATGTCGATATTGATATTTCAGTTTTGTGAACTTTTGTTTTCCTTTTTCTTAATGCAGACCCAGCTTGATATCAATGTGAAAAACAACGTCACATTGAAATGTTTTTATCAAATGAAGAACATTTTTTTTTTAGATTTGTTTGATATTTATTGATATTTTCTGCTGATACAAAAAAAAACAGGTTTATATATCAAAATACAATAATTCATTTTTTAAAAACAAAGTGCTTCTACATGATTATAATCATTATTTTATCATCAACGATGCATTACAACTGCAGTGGTATTCATATGATATGTCTATAAATATTTCCTATTACAAATTACACAACATTCATCCACCAAACGTATTTAACATGACAAGAAGTGAATTGAGTGTAGTAGAACTTATACGGTGGCGCGTAAGGTATTGAATATATTCCTTTCAATTTAGGTCCTCCATGCTGATTTTACCTTAAATTTGACAAGAAATTGTTTGACAAATCAATATTTCATGCATTAATAGATAGGTTAGCTTTAATAAAATTAATATATTTTTTGTATATACTTGTTTTAATTATGAACAGGTGCATATAGGTAATGGGTGACTATAAAACGATACATATTGTCGTAGCAATATTTCATGGTTTCTTTGGTTGTATCAAACCAATTTCAGAAGCAAGGTTGATGGATTTCCGATTTTCCCGAAGTCCTGCGTGCACAAACCACCGAGTTAACAACTTTGGTTTTTGCTTATAGGCGAGTGACATTTTCAGAAAAGACACTTAGTTAGTGACTTTAATTCACCCACCTAACACACAGCTGAATTTTTTATAAGTAATAGTATTATATCTAAACTTCCTTTGGTCGGTCGTAAAAAAATCGTACGGTGCAATTTTTGTAAAAATTTAATTAAAATCGAGAAATAATTTCAAATTGAAAAAAAACCAAAAGTGTTAAAGCGTGAAATATTAACAGGTAGTTTTTTTTCCTGTAATCACAACGCGAAAATTGTGTACGTTTAACATGTCAATGTATAAAAAAATACTTTTCTAAAATAAAAGTAATTTTTGCGAAAAAAAAAGATTTTTGTAACATTTTTGAATTTTTATAAAAATGGTGCCTATTTTCATATTTTCTTCATTTCTTAGATATTTTCGAAATAAAAGATGTTCGTATTATTCAAAAGTTCATTACTCGTTTAATAAATATTGTTATCACTGTATTATTTTGGATTTTATACACTTTTACACACTCCCCCTTTTCAATCAAATTTCCGAAATCGCTTTCTCTGTTAGTTTTCCTCAAGTTAACGGACCTAAACGCTTCGAAAAAGAGTATGAATAACCATGAAGGCAATTTTTTGGTATAAATATTGCGCAAGGTATTAAAAAAAAATCAAAGGACCATAGAAGCCGAGATGTCAACGTTTTTTTAGTCTTGGTAGAAAACCAATATCTTATTATTCTTAGTCAATTTGCGAATACAAAATGCAGAGATTATGAATAACTATTGAACAATACTTCTTTCTCAATTGATCAATGCACATTTTAGTTTTGCAACTAAAAGTACGCAAAAATGTGTCAAATCTGATATTTTCCCCCATGAACTTGAACGTGAGATATGTCCATCTTTTAAATTACCTACCGTTTCAACCATCGCATACGGTAGACTTATTGATGATGCAAATTTGGTCAGTATTTTAGAAGAAGCATATTGTATGTGCTAGGGCCACTTCAAGAGTCTGTATGTTGACATGCTATAATTATTCTAATATGGGGATATCTATCAAATTGATTTGTTATTCATTATGGTTGTCGTTAGTTGCTTTTATGATTTTTGCTTTTGTTTGTAGTTTTGAGCATGAATCAAGCTTTTGGGTATCTAATTAAAATTGGTTTAAAATATAGCTTATTATACAGTGTTTGCTATTGTTTCTTGATTTAGGCCATACGATAAGCTATAGTTGTTTACCTCAAAGCATTTAGTCTCTGGTATACATAGATCACAGTGTCCTTTTAATCATACTTATTAAAGGTACCGGGCTTATGATATAATATATCTTCAGGCTTCACTTAAATTGTTGGATTGTATAGTAGTTAAGTCATTGAGGCGAGTGTTGATAGCATCACAATTGTCAGATGTTAGATCTCTTTTGCAGCTATTCAAAAGGGTGTTAAACTCGCCAGTGAGAGTTTTGAGATGTCCTTCGCAGTGTTGTTTGAGGAGGACCACTAAACGCTTTAAGCAATGAAAGAGGGTTTGGTCCCATCTGCGAAGTAATGTATTGGATAAAGAGCCAGGTGCTTGTGGCTTGATCTTGATTTGTAGTCCGTTAGGAATACTTTCATTATACTCGTAGTTAATCAAATTAGATAAATGATGTTCAGTTCTAATTTGTTTTTGTTTTATAGCTCTAAGTTGTTTAAAATAATCATTGATGTTCATGATATAGGAGCTAAAAACTGAAATTTACTGGGATTATGTGAGTAACATGATACAGGTCATTCAGAGGAAAAATAATATAAAAGTCTATAAAAACGACCAACCAGCAAATTTACTATGTACCGGATCGTCTAGAATAGGCGATACTATGCAGATAAGGAAACAATTATATCAGTCTAAAGATTTGCACAACGGTACTGATATAAGATGTTATAATACGAAAATGTTGTTATTAAATCGTGCTGACAAATATTTCGGCTCAACAAATGGCCTTCTTCAAGTGTCCCAAGTTTTAACAATACTGATACATAATGTATAAGGTGTAAAAATAGATCAGTAATAATACAGGTAAGTTTTGGTAGATTGTTTCCATGAATTGTTTCCATGGATGTCACCTCCCTCTACACTAATATTCCACATGCAGATGGCATCGATGCATGTAAAGAAGTTTGGAATTCCAGACCAGTGAAATATCCACCTACCGAATGCCTGGTCAAAATGCTCACGCTGGTACTTAAGAAAAACAACTTCACTTTTGATGGAGATCATTATTTGCAAGTAAATGGAACTGCCATGGGCACCAAAATGGCTCCGTCATATGCCAACCTATTTATGGGCAAATTAGAGAAACAACTCCTTGAAACTTCCATCGAAAAACCGCTTTCCTGGTTTAGATTGATAGATGATGTGGATATGAAATGGAATAAAAGCGACGAGGATTTATCACTCATGCCAACAACATACATCCTAGTATCAAATTTACTCATGAGAAGTCTAAATCCAAAATCGCCTTCCTCGATACTTCAAGTTCGCTCACAGAGGGCATCATATCTACAGATTTATATTCTAAACCCACTGACACTCATCAATATTTGTCCCCTAAAAATTGCCATCCTGCTCATCTTACCAAGAGCATTCCATACAGTCAGGCACTTAGAGTCAAGCGAATATGTTCCAACACAGAAACAACTAAAAGACAACTACGTCAACTTGAAACTCGCTTGAAGAAAAGGGGCTACAAACACAGAAATATCAAAAAAAGCTTTCAGAAAGCGGAATCAATTCCCAGGAGTGAACTATTGGAATACAAAGTTAAAAAGAAAAATAAAAGGACTCCATGTGTTCTTACTTACCACCCATCTCTCAAAAACAGCTTTGGTGTCATTCGTGAGCATTGGAAATCAGTTGAAAAGAATTCCAAACTATCCAAGATTTTTCCCGAGCCTCCAATGATAGCTTTTAGGCAACCTAGTAGTCTGCGGAACCTGCTGGTGCGGGCTGAAGTGTCTGATAATAGAAGTACTTCTGGAGAATGTCGTTCGTGTGAAGAAAAACGCTGCAAATGCTGCCTACAGATGCAGCATTCATCAACAT